>NC_134479.1:19337694-19482827 GCF_964194025.1 Convolutriloba macropyga | reverse complement strand
CGCAACCAAACAAATCGAGAAAACAATCAAACACACAAAACATCACAACATCGAAGCACAACCAGACATACCAGAGGAAAGAGAAAACGCCTTCGAACCTATTGATTTAATCCACATGGAGGAGGACAATGGCGAAAGCCTAACATCAAGCTCCATCTCATCCCTCAACACAGAGGATATCGCCGCCCTTGACAAACTCTTTGACTAGTCAGCCAAAGATCCGACGAAGGGGGAGTGTGGTGGAGGAATCCACAAATCGCAACCAAGTATATCAAGTATTAATATAAACACTCTTAAACTATATACATATTTATCTTATGGTATAATCTCCATCCGGAGAACTAACTCATTTGCTGTCATACGTACTTATCTACATGCTAACACTTCACCAAATGGTGACAACTCATTGTACATAGATTGATGATTGTGATTGACATTTCTGTTAACTGTTAACCACACAGTACAACTGGTATTGTGTCTTGACCAACAAGTGCGAAAGCACTCGATTGCAGTTCTGCCTTAACGCGTTCAGAGAATAGTTGTCAAATTCAAGATTAACTCTTGCTCTTTTCATTGTTGAGCGATTCGTATACAACATGGCGCAGTCAACTATGGCTCGCTCTCCATTAGGAGTAAATTTCTTTTGGGACAAAGGTCACCAACCCGAAATAGAATGGGAAAAATGGCTAGCTACAGTAAAACTAGCAATCATGGTAAAAGAAAATATACAAGTTGACAAGCTACTACAACCAAGACCAGAAAATGAAGACCTTGATTATCCAACAGAGCCACACTACGAACCAGCACTACCCGATGAAACAACTGCCGAAAGAAGGCAAAGGGAACAAAGAAACGTCAAAAGACGTACCGATTGGCAAAACTCATGCAAAGACATAGAAGATAGGGGACCACAAGTAGATAACACACCATGGGAAGAAGCAGATAACAAAACAAAAAGCCACATATACCTCTCACTAGGAACACAAGCAACAAACATTTTCCACCAAAGATTCCCTCACACAGACATTCAAAAATGCAACAACAGAACAACTTAGAGAATCATTCGTGCAAACCAGGAACGAAACATTTGACAGATATCAATTCTTCCGATGCCGACAAAAAGAAGGTGAATCACTAGAAGTATTCCACTCACGAATCAAAAAACACGCATCAGTCTGCAACTGGGAACACATGGAGGAAAGCCTTGTCAAGAGCATCTTCATACAAGGCATGAACAACCAGCAAATCCAAATGGATTTACTATCAGAGGAACGAACACCAGCAGAGACACTACAATATGCACTGGCACGAGAAAGAGGACAAGAAAGTCAACAGAAAATGAGAAACACCTATACAAATACATTACAAGCAAACCCATGGTTCGAAAAAATTCAGTACATAAAACGACAAAACAGAGTCCCAATTCTCCCAACCCCACAATCAGGACAAGTCCAAGACTGCCGACGCTGTGGCAACAAATTTCTCCCTGGCCACTTAAACGTTTGCCCCGCAAAAAACGAAATCTGCAGAATATGTAGGAAAATAGGCCACTTCGCAAAACAATGCAAATCAGAGATGCCAACACGTCCACAATACAACCCACAACAACGCAGACAACAAAACTATACGGGACAACAAACATACTCGGGCTACCAACAACAACAAAAGAATAACCAATTGGTTCAAAGAAAAACATCACAAAAAATGAGAAATATAAACGAAGAAGAACAGGAGGACATACACAATTCAACCGAGGAAACAATCGACCCAGAAGCAACTTGTTACATTCGGGAAATGATGGAAGACTGGCAAAACACAACAAACTTCATCCATTCAGTTAAATTTACAAATGAAAAAGTCAGCGACATCAACAAGACTAGAAGAGGGGAATTCTGGCTAAAAACATACACAAACAAAAGACAAACCTACTGGTTAGCCGACACAGGAAGCCCCAGGAGTTTCATGAACATCCAGACGGCAAAAAACCTACTAGTAGATAACAAGACAAAGATCCAACATCCGGATAAATCACTGGGGGAATTCAGATGTTTCAACAACAACAAAATAAACATACTCGGCACAATCCACGTGGACATAACGTCAGGAACATCAACTGCAAGAAACTGCACAATCCTTTTGGTAGACACCAATACAATAAATATCATGGGGAGAGACATCATGAACAAACTAGGCCTCCGACTCACAATGGGAACACAACAAAAAGAAGGTGAGAGAAAATTACTCAACATAACAAACACCCATTTAAGAATATCCAAATGGATATTCCAAAAGTACCCACACCTCTGCACATAACTAGGTAGATCACAAAATCATGTAGCAAAATCAACATTCAAAAGCGAAATTAACCCAACACAACACAAGGGTAGACGAATCCCACTACACCTAGTAGAAAAAGTAGAAAACGAACTCAAAAAATTAATTGAAGACAAACAGATCAAAAAACTAACATCATGCTCAGACGAATATTTCATAAGCCCAGTAGTAATAACTGTCAAAGCAGATCACTCCATCAAAATCGCACTAGACTCAAAAATACTCAACGACGCAATACACAAAAACAAATATCAAATGCAAAGCATAGACCACCTAATGGATAAAATAGCTATGAAAATTTCAGAACTAAAAACGACAGAGGGGACGCTACACTTTAGCAAAATAGATCTCAAATATGCTTATAGCCAACTCCCCCTACACCCCGAAACACAAAAACACTGCAAATTCAATATACTAGGTGGCAACGCTACGGGAACCTACAGATTCCTAAATGGCTTCTACGGCCTAACAGACCTACCAGCAACATTCCAGAAAATGATGGATACGACACTAAACGGATTAGACTCAACTAATTCATTCCCTGATGACATAATAATAATAACAAAAGGAACAATAGAAAAACACGAAAACGAAATAGACAAAACACTAAAAAGACTAGACCAAGAAAATCTTGCAATAAGCCTTCACAAATGCGAATTCGGCCTAACAGAGATTACCTGGCTAGGATACAAAATAAATTCGGAAGGCATTACCCCAACGAAAAGAAAAACAGACGCAATCATCCAACTGGAGAACCCAAAAACGCTGAAACAACTAAGATCATTTATGGGCAGCATACACCACTTGGTAAAATTCATACCAAACCTAGCAACATTAAGCGCACCGCTAAGACCACTACTAACAAAACCAACAAACAAAACACCCAAAAAATTAGAATGGGAAGAAATACACACCAATGCATTTAACAAAATAAAACAAGCAATTAAAACAATCGTCGAACAAAAACACTTCGACATCAACTGCCAATCACGAATAAAATGCGATGCCAGCAAAGAAGGCTTAGGACAAAGACAAAACAACATATGGCAACCAATAGCATACGCCAGCAGATTTCTCAACAAAAATGAACAAAGATATAGCATAAACGAACTAGAACTACTGGCCGTAGTTTGGTCACTCGAACACTTTAAGTACTATCTATATGGAGCACACTTCACTCTCCAAACGGACCACCAAGCCCTACTCTCCGCGCTAAAAAACAATAGAGGCAACAAAACATACCAAAGCAGATTAACTAGATGGGTAGACCGATTATTACCATTCCACTTTAAAGTCGAACACATCGCGGGGAAAAACATGGGTTTCGCGGACTACTTAAGCCGCCATCCAACAACACAACCAACTGGTGAAAACCTCGACGAAAATCATATAATAAACACCATAGAGGCAATACATTATACGCTACAGACAACACAAAGAAAATTAACCAATCAGATCGCTAGAAAACAGAATGAACTAAATAACGTCACACACCAGTGCAATCCAAGCAAACAAAAGCAGAACGCTTTTTGCCATTTACACGCTTTAAATCAGTTGCCTCCTAACACGTTAAACAATTCAAATAATTCAAAATTAACACAAATCTCTACAAACACAAATCGAATCATCAGAAATTATTTATACAAATCTTATATTCACCCTATTACAAATCATTTACCAACACTTTTACCTAGTAGACCCAGTACAAATCCGATTACAAATCCTATTACAAACCCTTTATCAACACATTTATCTCGTAGATCTTACAATTCTATTAATCATTTATTTAGAAACAAAATACACGTCACGACAAGAAACAACCCACAAGTAGAAACGTTCCAGGTCGCAATCAAAAAACGATACCGAGCACCAAACACAACGAAAACAAAAATGATGACAAACCAACTGGAGACAAATACAATTGCCACACAGACAGACGAAACATCTAACATCGGACTAGGACGCCAACCACTAGAAGAAAAAGAGGAATTCAATCCAATCCCAGAACTAGACTACCAAAACACTCCCAACTACCTAAAACAACTACACCGAGTATTCGGAGAAAATTTCATCGCCGAAGCTACACGAAACGACCCACATAGCAAAAATTTACTACAAATCATAGAAGATAAAAACTGGGACTTACTCAAACACTTCAGCAGACACTGGCACTCCCTAAAACGAGACCTGAGCACAACACCAGCTGGCTGCATACTCTATGACGGAAAAATGTATATACCTACACAACTGCGTAAACTAATCATGAACTCCATCCACCGCAATCACCCAGGCCAATCAGGAATGATGCACTTAGCAAACATTATATGGTTCCCAAGAATCCACAGAGAGATAGTAACCCTCACACAGAATTGCCAACCGTGCATCAAAATAGGTAAGAACCTAAAACCAATAATACCAAAATCACAATTAGCAAACCTACCACCGCTACACGAACCAAACGAAGAAATCCAATTGGATTTTGCCGGCCCCATACTAGACGAACAAAATAATGATTCATATATATTAGCATCGGTAGATAGATTCTCAAGATACCCACACGCAAAAGTATACCATAACTGCGACACTGACACAGCAATAAAATATTTAGAAAAATACACAAAGTTTCACGGAATACCTAGAAATATAAGATGCGACCAAGCCCAAGCTTTCAAATCCAGACAATTCGAAATTTTCTGTAACAATCACAACATTAAACTAATACTAGCCCCAGCTGGAGACCACAGAGCTAACGGAATGATAGAACGTCTAATACAAATAATAAAACGCCGACTCTCAGTCCTAAATAACGACCCCAAATGGTCAAAAATCACACTTGCAGATAAAATCACAGAAATAATACAAGAAATAAAACTCATACCTAACACAACTACAAAAATCGCACCATTCACAGCTCATTTCGGCAGAAAACCAAACACACCAATATCAAACATCACATCCAGGACATCACCAAAAAATCTATCATACAATGAAATAACAAAATTCCATTTAGATAAACGAAGAGGACTAAAACAACCGATGCTGAAAGCCGACACAATATGGAATCTCGAGTCAGATTCTGAACCACATCTGGACATACAATTCCAACCAACAATCGAGGGAGATGACTCCTCGGACCAATCTACGCTACAGAACATTAAAAAGAAAGCCATCAAACGTAAGAACACTTCTCCAATTAAGATTACACCTGACAAACTAATGATAACATTCGGTGATAAAACAACATCAATAACTGACACACGAAAACAAATAGCACGAAAAACATTAGCACGCAAAGCACCTGAACCACGCGGCACACTAAAACCACTTTGGAACATAATACCAGATGGTACTATCACTAACTACTCACCAACAACAATAACTCTAGACACGAACACCAGAAAGAATACAGTAATCAGAAAAAATGACTTGGCAATCATAAACGAAACAAAACCAAGACTAATGCACTTCGTAGCGTGTAAAACAGTACGAGAATATAATAGAAATCAGGAAAAAATAAAACAATTTTTGTTAGAAGAAAAGAAACAACTCAAACAGTCCACGCAGAAAAACCAACTGGACAGACCAGAAGAGCAAACCAACACAAACGAAGCCCACTTCTACTCGCAACCTGGACCATCCTACTCGCAACCTGACCATCCTACCATTTCGACACCCCCGGACCAAACAACCGAAACCTGTCTCAACGAAAAAGAAAACAACAGCCCCAAAAAAGATCAACAAAACCCAAAAGCCATTTTGACAGAAAATCAAAAGAAGCGGCTATAGCCCAATCGAAATTAAACAAGGCAAAGGAGCACCAGCGAAGAATTTCCAACTCTCAAAGAATCCAACTGGATACTTCAAAGTTAGAACAAAACAAATCTATAGAAGTTATTAACCTAATCTCGGACTCCTCACAAGGCAGCCCGATAAAGATATTCACCTCAGATGACCCAACAGCCTTCATGTCAACACCAGCGAGGAAAAAGTCCCAAGAACAAGTAAACAAAAAGATAG
Organism: Convolutriloba macropyga; assembly: GCF_964194025.1. Lineage (NCBI taxonomy): Eukaryota > Metazoa > Xenacoelomorpha > Acoela > Convolutidae > Convolutriloba > Convolutriloba macropyga. The sequence goes on along the minus strand of NC_134479.1, from coordinate 19,476,476 downwards.
ATAAAATCATCCACCGCATCACCCACTCACCAAAGAAACAACAAAACAACGACGAAAATCCAATCTCAATTACCCCAACTAACCACACAGGACTAACCCAAGACATAACACTAATTACTCCTTCACACCAGTCCACCCCTGTAGACCCAATAACCAAAGCAATGACAACAACTCAGAATACCGCGAGGACCAGCACAAATGATTACCAATTGGTAAAAACCAACGCACCCACAACCACCATTTGCGAGAACAAAAACAGTAACCAACTGGTACATACTACTTGGACAGCCGATACCAACCCCGACACAAGATCCCAAAACGATCATCCGAAACAAAAACAAATCGAGAAAACAATCAAACACACAAAACATCACAACATCGAAGCACAACCAGACATACCAGAGGAAAGAGAAAACGCCTTCGAACCTATTGATTTAATCCACATGGAGGAGGACAATGGCGAAAGCCTAACATCAAGCTCCATCTCATCCCTCAACACAGAGGATATCGCCGCCCTTGACAAACTCTTTGACTAGTCAGCCAAAGATCCGACGAAGGGGGAGTGTGGTGGAGGAATCCACAAATCGCAACCAAGTATATCAAGTATTAATATAAACACTCTTAAACTATATACATATTTATCTTATGGTATAATCTCCATCCGGAGAACTAACTCATTTGCTGTCATACGTACTTATCTACATGCTAACACTTCACCAAATGGTGACAACTCATTGTACATAGATTGATGATTGTGATTGACATTTCTGTTAACTGTTAACCACACAGTACAACTGGTATTGTGTCTTGACCAACAAGTGCGAAAGCACTCGATTGCAGTTCTGCCTTAACGCGTTCAGAGAATAGTTGTCAAATTCAAGATTAACTCTTGCTCTTTTCATTGTTGAGCGATTCGTATACAACAATATACATATATATTTAATATCTATTGACATTAATATCAATAGATATTAATATATTTAATATCTATGTATTTAACATGTAATTATATATATATATATATATATATATATATATAAATATTCACATCAATAGATATTATGTATATATAAATATATATATATATATATATATATATATATAAATATGTATATATGTATATATAAATATCTATATATATATATATATATATATATATATAAGTATATATATATATATATATATATATATACTTAATATCCATTGATGTTAATATCAATAGATATTGATATATTTAACATGTATATATATATGCATATATATATATATATATAATATCTATTGATATATATATATATATATATATATATATATATATATATATATCTATAAATATTTAATATCTATTGATATGAATATATATATATATATATATATATATATATATATATATATATATATGTTTGTATATATGCAAAGTTAAAAAGAATCTCAGCCTAATCTATGAATCTTTTCCAAAACAAACTATGCGTAGAGTCAAAAATTCCGTCAAGATGATCCCTGCGCGCAACCTTCAAACTCCAACAAGTACCAAAACTACCTTGCAACTGTTTTTACAAGTTACCCTTGCAGGAAATTTTACTACTCTGAGTAAAACACCTACTGCCTTGAATAAAATACAGAAAATCAGCGTAAGCTGGAGTTAGCTAAAGTCCGCTTGAACTATTTCAATCTAATAAAATATAAGCACAATGAAAATTAAACCAAAACTGACAAAATCTATGTATTGGACTCTCTGTCCTACCATGGCTGCCAAAGAACAACAATGGGCAAATAATAGCCCAGGCATAATGTGCCGAAATGAAGTTAACTACTAGGGTCCTTTTTGAAACACCGACAACTTTGGCGTCAGTGAAGCAAACTGATTATCTTGGTTCTGTGACGTTGGCCGCAGCACCACCAACAAAAAACATTAAATATTAACTGAAGGCGGAACACCGCAATTTTTTCTGGTGACCCCCCTAACAAAGCTCTAACGCTTAGCCTCAAGGCAAAGCAAACGACAAAGGCAAAGAGAAAGAACACGAATCAACCCCACAAACCAAAGACGCCAAACCCCACTGGACAGAACCAAGCAACCACCAGTTTTAAAAACCAAAATTGGGGTGATTGCAGAGAAAAATGAGAAAAACCTGCAAACAAGGGGAAACTTCACTGACAGTGGAAAAAAAAATGCACTAAAAATGTTCATGAAAATATTTTCTGAGTTTGAGGAAACAAGTTGCGATTTGATTTCACAACTCGACGAAGATCAACATGAGCATTAGATCGGCAAAATCACTGACACGTGGATCAACGTCGATGACATGAAAAAAGGAGAATCACTCTTCGTAATAAAACATCACAACATTTTTTACCAAACACGGCAACAACGAGAAATTACTCGCATTCAATTCGACAGCGGATAACTCAGGAACCAGCAGCAACATCAACGTAAGACCAACTGGACAACAGCGAACATCAATTAACGGAATCTCACAAAATAGTTAATCGGAAACTGACAACTTCGTTCAAGATGACGACCTCACCAGATTGTGGTACGATAGAATAGCTAATTCAGGCAGACTGAACGATCGGCAGAACAGAATAAATAGATTGATAGACACCCAAACAATCCACCAGCCAACAGTACAACCACGGTATTTTTCAACGGCGTTTCCAAAACCAGTTGAACTTTAAACGCCCTATGTTGAAGCCCTTCCAAAGATAGATCTTCACAATTTCACTGGCTACCCGAGCAAATGGGCAGATTGGTACAACGGTTTCGGTTTTAAGATTTGACACTCTGATCTTAGTGATGGACAGAAGATCGGCAATATATACGGACTTGTGATGCAGATAGGCGATCAACAGCTGCAGCCAAATCAGCAATTGAAGGATTTGCCTGCAACGGAAACTATTACAAAGATGCAATAAACATGTTGAAACAGCCATTTGGGAACCCACGCTTCATAATCAATTTGTCAGAGAAACGCGTCATCGAAAGGACACCAACAACATCTCTTCCGTGGACAATTTTAAGCATCTCCACTTTCATAAGAACTATAAAAAAGATATTATAAGCACGTAATTTTGAAGCCGATCTCAACGGCACAGCAATATTGAAGCAGACGACCAATAAACTGCTTTACAACGAAGCATTCAAGAGTAACCAGTTTGTTTTAAGACAAGAAACTGAACAGCCAACACTTCCAGCTCAACACATCGTGGACGGAGCGGCACTAGCCTCAATACAGCTAGTGACACACCACAACGAAACCTTAATTCAAATGGAAACCGACTACAAACCAACCCACTTAAAGAGGAGCAGCAGCAACAATCAACACAGAACAGCAACTACATCATCAACAACAACAACAGCAATAACAGCCAATACAGCCAGCTGGACAGAAAAAAATTTTTTCAAACAACAAGAGGAGGCAATGACAGCAACCAAATTTTGCTTCGCGTCTTGAATGACAGCAGCAACTAACTATTCTATTGCCGAACATTTAAAACAAAGACTGCAGACAAAAGACTCCAGACAATTTATCAGTTGAACTTTTGAAAAAATGTTTTGAAGTGAACCAACGACCCAACAACTGTATTCCAAACACTAATTGCAGGGAGTTATTATGCGCACAACGACTGAAAACTTTGCTTCACGGTGCCAACAAAGATACGGACGAACAGTGACGTCACTTTCACAGCCAACTTTTCAAATGAGCAACTCAGCAAAGGGCAACTCAGCAAATGCATTAATCAACAGCAAAGAGACACACACACAAGGCAAATGGCAAATGGCAACTCAGCAAATGCATTAATCAACAGCAAAGAGACACACACAAAAAAGCAAATGAGAGCAGCTACTTTAACGACTAATCTTCTCTATGTTATTCCAGTTATTCTACATAACAAGGAAATTAAAGTCGGGACAAACTTGATCATAGACCCACGATGGTGCTCGACAATACTCTTAACATAAACAGCGGATGAAATTCGCCTGAAATTTGTCTTGGAAGGAGCCAACAGAAAAGACACGAAGACCATTAAACGACATGAGCAGAAAGCAGAAAATTCAATTTTGGAAGATAACGAGTGCTCACACTAAAGCAGATATATGTCGAGAACATCAATTTTCCAAAGTTGAATGAGCGTCCAGTAAATATTGCCACAAACATGATAATCTCAGAAACGCCAACACGTCAACTCTGGATAACATGAAAGTAACAGTATTCTTTTAACAGAGCAACATAAACTTTATCTGACCAGTCAGAGTGGACAAGAGACCATCGTGAGCACAAAGCACAAGTCTTTGCAAACATGGTTAGACTATTTCCTGACGTCATAGAGTGCTGGATAAGAGCAGAAAAAACCATTCAATGCATTATAGTGCTCTTCTTTGTATTATATACCTCAAAGAAGACAGAGATCTCAAAAAAAAGTTTCGCGTTGGTACAAAGCGGAGACAATTTCGTTGGGGTCTAAAAGTAAATTGACTAACCCCGAATTTTTTTTCAGCCGACCAGTATTTTAATGCATCATGCGTGGAGACAGATGGACGGCATGGAACAAGAGTTCTGCGGAAAGACGACTTTAGTTTACCAGATAACCATTCAGAATATTGACTCATCGGAATTATCTTGTAAGCAGACTAAAGAAGCAACCCGAGAAGTACAAGAAATACTATGAGGGCATACAGGCGGACCTTCAAAAAGGACACAAGAAAAAGTACATTTTCGTCGACAGAATGATACAGGATGCTATATAGCCTACTACGGTCTTGTCAGCCGAAACAAACCCAAACTCGACAAGATACGGAAAATTTGCATAGCTAAAGCGCCTTAAAGTGGAACAAGCCTCGATGACAAGCACTTAGCTTGATCTGACTTCCTCGTGAATAGGCTTGAATTTTTGCTAGTGGTCCGTCAGGGAGTTTTTGACATCCTGGGAGACATCGAAGCAGTGTTTATGCAAATTGGAGTTCGACATCTGGACCAGTTCTTCCCCGATTCTTGTGGAATCAACCGAGCAGTCTAGAATGAGAGCTGTACGAAAACCGGCAACAGATCTTTGGAGCTAGGGAATCGCCAGATTGCTCGAATCTGATTTTTTAACACACAGCCAAAGACGACATCAAGGATCACAGGAAACCTCTGGTGACCCTTCAGCAGGCCCTCTGCATGCATGAATTGGTTGCATTTTTCAGCAATTCTTCCACAGCTCAGAGGACAGCCAAAAACGTCAAGGATACTCTTTTAAAAGGTAAATTTAATCTCACCAAAGGATGATGCAGCAGCAGGCGCAAATTCTGCAGCAGATGGTAGAAGGCATATGAAAACAAATGGAAGAATTTTTTAGTAATATTTTTGATCAACAAGATCTTGGATTTCAATGGAGCTTGAACGAAGATACAATAAAATTCAGATCGAAGACAGCAAGAACCTGGAAAAAAAGACATGGACCCAACGCTTAATTCTGTCCCCTGGACCTCGTTTCTACGATCCTTTGGGAATGGTCTCTCCATTCCTCATCTGAGGCAAGATCTCTCTGCAGGAAATGTGGAACATGGACACGACTTTGACAGAGAAATCAGTGAACACAATTCGAAGGCCATCAAGGATTGGGTACGAGAAACAGAACTTTTAGATACAATAGGGGTTGAAAGGTCGGTAGGTGGCACTGCATTTTGGGACAAAAAGGAACTTTAATTTCTCCGCGCAATGCATCATTGGAAGCAATAGCAGCAGTAGCATATATCAAGGCAACCAGAAACCATGAAACAAAAACTATTTTCCTGATGGGAAAAAGAAGAAAGGCACCATTACCTCAAAATACAATTGCCAAACTAGAACTACAATCAACACCTATTGCAGCAAGATTGAAGGAAACAACTGAGGACAAAGTGAGCTTTGAGTTTGAGAAAATTTTTCTCTGGAGCGATTTTAACGTCAAACAGCAATTGCCAGACTAGAACTGCAAGCAACACTTATTGCAGCAAGATTGAAGAAAAAAACCGAGGACAAAGTAAACTTTGAGTTTGAGAAAATTTTGCTCGGGAGCGACAACACGACCGTTTTCAGTTGGATAAAGCTCCGAAATTAAACACATGATGAACATGGGAAACCGAAATACAAAAATAAGGAATCTCACAAGCAATAATCAGTCGATCTACGTCAACACCAAGAAAAACCCGGTAAATCAAGAAATGAGGGGACTTACTGCAACATAGACGACAGAAAATCCCTTTGGTAACAGGGACCACAGTTTCTTCTATTTTCTTTCGACGACTCGACAATAGATGATTAAAATGAAATTGTTTTTAAGCAACGCAAAAGTAAAAGTGTTAGAGCACTCACTAACAACTGATTGACAAGGCCCTTATTGTAAGCTCAACCAACGTTGGAACTCACAGCCGTGATCATCAAAATTAAAAATCTGTGAAACAAAACGAGAACACAAGACCAGAAGATCAGAGACGCAGTGAACTTTCGTTTTCTTTTATCACAACAGCAATCCTTTAATGATGATTTCAATCAACTAACACACAACAAGCCAACTCAAATGAAGATTAGATTGATTCAGTTGTTACCTTCATTTGACGAAAAAGGGAAATTTTTGCTCAAGCAGCAGTTTAAACAACACATTGGTTTCAACAGCAACGATGAAGCCTATATTTTCAGACAACAGGAAGAAGATTTTTCGACTTTTTCTGGAGTTGCATCATAAAAGTGAGATTTATGTTCGAAACGAACAGCAAGCACACTGCATTCAGTTGAACTATTCGATGTTTCAATGCATGACACTAATGAAGAAGATGCAAACAGTTGCCACAAAAGCAGACAAGAGAAAAAACTCAACAGCTAACCTCAGATGTCAGTTCCTCTGAGTGACTAATTGTTAGTCAAACTTGTGGACTTCAGAGAAAATCAAAGAATCAGCCCTGTGGCCTTCAAAAAGTCAGCTTTGAAATCTACACTCAGATAAAAACAGCCATGAAAGCTTACTGTTGCTTGTTCACCTGTTGGACTATATGAGCGGTTTAGATCAAATTGATCGGAAACATACAACATGAATCATGCATTTTGGCGTTCAAAAATTTCTACAGACGATAAGGACCAGCAGAAAGAATCCACAGTGACAACGCTTTCTGTTTCAGCAGCACACGGTAAGCCTTCAGAGGAAAGCAGCATCATAACAACAATTACGGAAAAAAGCAGAGTCGAAACAAACGCTTCGAATTTCAATCCACCTGGAGCACCACATTTCGGTGAATCATGGGAACGCCTCATTAGAATGAGCTAACAAATCTCCTTCAAAATCGCATGATCTAGGAAACTAAGAGAAGACAGTTTCTCAAACTTTTCTTGTCAAGTTGAAGCTCTACTCAACAGCAGGCCTCAGACATTAGTCAGCAGTAATATATGCGATGTCAAAAGTCAGGACAATTTGACCATAATGACTGTAGGACTACCATTTCAAAACAATCAGCAGGAACCACAGAAGAACAGAAAAACTTTGAAGCAACGTCAACAGTATCATGATCAAATTTTGGAAACTTCTTCTGAAGGAACATCGGCCAACAGTCAGGCCACGTCAAAAATAGCATTCAACAGTAAACGGGATAGATGTAGAAGACATCGTATGGATACTAGAAGACAAACCATAGAGAGGTATTTGGCTGGTAGGTAGAGTGCAAAAGGTAAACAAAGGTAGGTTTAATGTTTTAAAGTCTGGTCTGGTTAAAACATCAAGAGGATATTTTCCCAGAACAAATATCCAACTCAGTTTGCTCAACAACATACCCAAATATTGCTTATCAAGCAAATGGGGAACAATAAAATGATGGCAATCCAAAAAACAAATTTTACATCAGTTAGGAGTTTGAGGTAAGGTGAATTATGAAACTTCCAAAAGAATTTCAGTAGGCTAACAATTCAAATGAGCATACGGGAGCCATTGAGGTAGAATTTCAATGACAAACCCACAATGCCTTTCAAAACAGCAAAGCTCATAGTACATTAAGGAATTACTATCGAAAGGGAAAAAATAGGTAAACACTGTTTTGACGACAACAACAAACTTTTCAACAAGAGTTTCTTCAGCAGAAGGAGCACCATTTTCATCATTGTTCTACACATTCTTCAACAACAGATATCATCAAATTGAAACATACATAAAGCTATGGACGAGTCCATAGCTTCAAGAATCAGTCCTACTGAAAAAACAACCCAATACAACATTTGCAATGGAGTCGTCAGCAGCCCAAACAAGAGTATCCAATTCTGCAAAGTCAAAGGAAACAACCGAGCACAAGAGAATATAACGAAACGACGGAGAGCGACATCCAACGGACATCATCAACAGCTGATTGGTTGTATCTTTATGATTTTTAATGCCTGAAAATGGGTGTAATTCAGTGATCAGGAAATGAATGACTTATTCACGGTAGCAAAAGAAGATTTGTGAAGCAAATCCGACGAAAGTTTCAGCTGATGCCAAAGAACAGCAGTGGCCAAAGATCAACCCAGGCATAACGTGCCAAAAGGACTTGATTGCTAGGGTCCTTTTTGAGACACCACCAGCGCTGGCGGCAGTGAAGCAAGCTGATTATATTTGTTCTCTGACGTCCCGCCGCAGCACCACCAACAACACACATTCAATATTAACCGAAGGCGAAACACCGCACATCACACATGAAGAGGTCCCAATTTCCTTCCGGCTTTAATCAAGATCATCCCTTAATTAGATGCTGACCTGCTTTTTAGGCTGCTTAAAAAGTCCTATATTACTTAGTCATTATTCTTTCGTTCTAATTCAAGCGAAAACTCCTGTGAATAACCCCAGGATTAGTACTTTTGCTTTGTGTCATAAATTCTCTAAGACAGCTTAAGTTAGAAATTTCATTCTTTCAATAGGTAATTCAAATCATTTGAGACTAAATTGTACTTAAAATTACATCAGTGGCGATTTTGAATTTGTCTAGTCAATTCGAACGTGGTATTTGATTTTTTTTGCAATTTCATGTAGGAATTGCCACCGCTCGAAGGCAGCAACTCGCCGTGTCAGGCCCAACTGCTTCTCGCATTGAGAATCGTTGGATGATCAGTGAGAACGAAGAATCCGGTAATTCTTTTGTTTCAAACAATTTTTATATTTTAAGATGTTACAAGCAAAATACCTGCTTCTGTCGATCAACATTAGTCAGAACTTACAAAAAAAGTTTTAGTGATCGGTTTTTGATGGATTGTGGAAACAATAAATTGCAGCCACGTAGAAAGCAGAGAATTTCTGAGCTCACTGGGTTACTTCCCTTATAACAATCAGTGCATTCGAAATAGAGTAGATTTTTTTAAATATTGGAAAAAAAATCGTTCAATACGAAGTCAGAAAAAAATAATCTTGCCTGTTGTTCTGGTCTCACATAATTCACTGAATAGCTGTGACAATAAGAAAATCTTTTTCCTAAGCAGTGATCTAATAAAATGGTGCCGGTTTAATATGTTTACTCTAACTGTGAGAATTCAATTGGAAACTAATTACACCTTGATTATAGATGGGTTGAGTACTAAGTTTGCAATCAAGCGAGTTTATTTTCAATTCATGCTTAATTTATGTAATGTTAACTACAGTTTATTTTTAAGCCAAACTTTGTACACAAAAGAAAACAATTTCTTTTGTTTATGTTTATGATTTACACGATTGCAGCTCCTAGCGTTCGTAAGCAAAATAGGCGCAACGCAAGACTCAAAGCCCATATTTGTAAAGGACCAGCTTGTATAGGATAACGGTTAATGCTGTGAGTTCATGTAAGGTCCCTGCTAACAAACAAACGCACTTTCAGAAATGTACAAGTGATCTCAGTTGAAAAAAAAGGCTACTGGTTCAAAATCTGTTGGTAATCTTGCAATGTTCTGGCATATTATGCCAGATTTTTTCAAAATTATGTATATTCCTGCAAAATATCTGTCAGAATATTGCAAGATACCTACCTTTCCGCCAGAATCCTACAGAAAAGCCATTGTTTGTCAGCATCTTTTTTTATGGCAGGGTCTTACAAGATAGCCATTTTGTTTTGTGCCAAAATCTGGAAAATTAGCGATTTTTGCAATAACATTATACATTTGAAAAATCGCGCTAAGTCCATACCCTAAATCTTTAAAATTTTAATCTCAAATATCCTAACATCGCAGTATCTAATTGTGCACAAATTCTGTGCACCGACCACAGAAAGAACATCAGAAAATATTAATGTAAGACAGCAAAAAAAGAGTCCTTCCAGCTTCGATCTTCTGGTTTTCTGAATACTGTTTTTTTTTCTGGATGCTTTTCATTACTTTGTTCTCTTCAAAATGGGTTGATTCTTCTTGCAGATCTTGCGAGATAAACAATTTTCTGACAGAATCTTGAGGATAACCATCTGGTATCGAATCAGGCAATTTCAAACTTCAGTGTTTGATTTAACTTATGTGTAATTATGACTGAACCGATTTGGCAGGATTAGTTTTCTCTTTATAGAAAACGAAAACTAGAGATTATATTTTTAGAGATATGTATTATCCATATTATTTGTATCGATATTTATTTATTCTCTTTTTTATAAGAAAGAGATTCTATTTATAGAAAACTTGGAGTAATAGAACTTCCAGTGAAGAAAAATATCTACGATTAAAGTTTTTAATGACAACGATTAAAGTCATCCTGGTCCAGGACGAATTTGATAAATATCCGTTCAAATTGAGTAAAAGCTACTCACAACTTTTGGAAGAAGATAGTGAGTTTCGGTTTGAAAATTTGATGTTAAGCATTACTCAGGCATCGCAAGTGGTAGCAGGAGCCGACGAGTTACCAATCCTATGGACTCTTTGGAGCGTTATTTGAGTGACAGTGACGATGAAGACAAACCAGACGGCAAGTGGCAAAGTAATTCAGAGCTGGACTTTTAGATTTAAGAAGGATGTTGTTTAGGCTGTAAATAAAACACTTATGGTTAACAACTCGATCTCAACTTGTGCTTAAGTTGAGATCGAATTTTCGTTCAATTTCTCTAAAATTTTGAATCTGGATTTGAGTCTGGAAGTAGTTCAATCGACTAAACTGAGTTACATTTCTTTTAAATTTTTTTCAGCTATCTGATGTTTCCAAACTCTCAATGTAGTAATATAAACCTATGATCAAGACGATAATTGACATAATCAAACACTACAGACAAAAATTTAGCAATGTTTGCGTGTCTGAACATATTTGTACCAAATAGTAAAAAATTACTAGAAAATTTTCCAAAGCAAGATGCCCATGGTTTGACAGACTTGGCAGTGTACGTTTGGTACTATGTTTCGACATGACATACTTCACAGGCTTTAAAAAACTAAAACAGTTAAATCAAAAGTGTCCGACTCGCAGTTTAAAACATGTTGTAGGAACGTTATTGTTGCAATGCTCAGCATCATCAATCCCTATTTTTGATTAATTTTTCCAGAAGTCAGCTACCTCAATCATCAATTGTGAGAACTCATAACCTACAAGCCAAAAATTTTAAGAAGCTGGCTGGCTTTCCAATCCGTGAGTTGACCTCATCAATCCATCACACTCAGTAACAAAGTCTTTACAAAAGTGAAAAAAGTTTATCAACATTTTACATGAAGTGTTTTTGAGTAGGAAAACATTAGAAAAAAGCGCAATTACTCACACACGCACACGCGCAGGAAGGTTCAAACATCCTGTCGGTTTTAAGACTCAGCCAACATAACGAACAGAAAATGGTCAAATATCAAAAAAAAATTTAAGGAAAAAGGCGTCAAGATAAAAAAATTAGCAAACCAATTCAAACAGCACTATCTAAGCAATATTAAAACGCATGCATCATCTTTATTTAACCTTGCTGGAAAATAACGAGAAGAAAAAACAAAAACAGAAGTCACAAGTCGAATGACCGCATGTGAAAAAAATGCTCCAAAAACCGAGAAAACTATTTTGAAATTCAAATATGTTTAGTTCTTAGAATTCCCGATAAGATCAATAATATCCAAGTTTTCATTTCGCGGCTACTGAAAAACTAATATTTCCGAAAAATTAAGCAATAATTGACAATAATTGACCTAAAATAGTTAGAAATGTGAACAAAATCATAGTGTCAAATCAAATGTGCATAAAACATTGAGGCTTGGAAAATGAAAGTTTAACAATAAAATGCTTTAATTTCATACTCTACGCTTGACGGGCTTTCTAGTGATACCTTTTCCAACTCTCTACAAAAAATAAATTGGTCGGTCAAAATAGACTGCTGGCATAGAATACATTGGGACCACCAAAATGCATTTCAAAATATGAAAAAGCTTTATTTGTTGTGCAAATATAAAACCACAAAACAACAGAAACTAACAGCCCAAACACAACAAGCATTCGAAACGTTAGTGAAACAAAATGAAGAGTTCGTTTTACCTATGCAGCAGTCTATGAATTTTGTTACTTTTAAGATATTATGCATCGTTTTTACCGATGAGATGCGTTTTCTCTCTATCACCCGGGTCGAGGTGTCACCGCCATTCAACGCAAAATTATGTAAGATAAGCGGTGAATGCGCGAATTTTTGTAAGATAAGCGGTGACTAAGATGAAATTACCTAAATCAGGCAGTGATTGCGGTGAAAACAATTTATCGCCTGGTAGCGGTGAAATTACATAATTCACCGCGGAATTTAGTGGTGAACTTAAATAAATTCACCGCTGACAACAAATTGTTAAATTTGTGTGAGATCAGCAGTGAATGCTGTGAAATTAATGGGGAGTATGGGAGGAATTGTTAGATTTAACCCCCCACTAAGACTACCCCTTAATCTTACATATTTTTGACACTTTTTTCTATGCGGTGAATTTATGTAATTTCACCACTAGAGTAACCGTTGAACTTACAAAAAGATCACCATATTTCACCGCTAAATTATGTAATTTCACCGCTAAAAACGTAAATCTTACAGAAATTTACCACGCAAGTTTTAAAAAAGTAGAGTGAATTTGTTTTTATATTCAAAATAAAATACTAGAAGTTAGTGAGAAATGGAGCAGTGGAAGAAGAAGTGCATGCCATTCAGGAGGTGAGAAGTTCGAACCATTGTAAGGGCAGTGAAATGCGGTGAATTTTTATAAGTTCAACGGTTACTATAGCGGTGAAGTTACATAATTTCACCGCATTTCACCGCAAAATTATGTACAAAATTTGCTGTAAAAAAAAACAACTTTTCACCTCTTATCTTACATAATTTTCGAATTTTTTACGGACTCGGGCAGAACGGTGCTTTGTTACCAAATGTGGAAGACACAGTAACTAATTGATCCACCTGTACCAGTCTAGTGAAACACCACGAAGAGTGCAACTGTGCAAATTGGCACTCTTTTCTACCTGGAAATCTGTAACCAGTACTTTGACATAGCTCCAACATCATGTGAAACCCACATAAGTTGTAACAAAATAGAATTTACCCAGCTCTAGACCTCGACTCATGAAAAGACAATGCTCAACCAAAAGGTGCTATGAAAAGACCATACTGGACTCATTTGAGGTATGAAAAGACTTTAGCTGGACTTTAAGACATTCTGGACTTTAGCTCGACTCAGATTTTTTGCAAAAGACTTTAGCTGGACCTAAAATTTTACAAAAGACTTTGGCTCGACTCAGTTTGTGCTGGACTTAAGCTCGACACAATGTTCGCAAACAAAGTCGAGTTAAAGTCTTTTCATGGGTCCATCATTAGTCTTTTCATAAGTCTGGTTTTTTGCCATTAACGTTTTTATGTGCAACATTGCATATAACGTAGTCAGCATATATGATCCTGCACCTTTTACGATTCAAAAGAACCACAAATACCTCAAAAACCTGCATTATTTTAAAAAAGATAGCTCATAATTTTGGAAAGGAAAACAAACTGAATAACGCCGAAATTTTTTCCTGGCTAATGGGACTAGGACCAATACTTTTAAGCTAGCTGGTTTCATTAAATCAACTACTCTGGTAATATACTGAATCTGCAATAACTCTTTATCTTAAGATTTGAGAAAATTTTTAAGGCTTTTGGCAGATTTGCAACTGATTCTTAAGTTGGACTGCTCTGGTGCAAAACTATTTAGTCTTGCTCCGGTTCTGCTTCTGTATGTACAGAAGCAGGAAAAAAATTAGAAAACATTTTGAATTTTGAAAAAAGCAGACTTATGAAAAAGACTAATGGTGGACCCATGAAAAGACCTTAACTCGACTTTGCTGGTTATTAAAAGACTAATTGTGGACGCATGAAAAGACCTTAGCTGGACTTTCTTCGTTATAAAAAGACTTCAGCTCGACCCATGAAAAGACATTAGCTCGACTTTAACTAGGAATCTCGACCGTGTAATTATAGTCAATATTGACCCCCCTATTAGACTTTTAAAGTCTTTTCATAAGTTGAGGTCTAGGCCTGTGTACCATATGGCCCAGAACTGAGCTTCGTCACTCCGCCCGGTAGATGGAACTGCTACCTTTAAACAGAACACGTCTGTCGACGAAACTCATTTCTGCGCCCCATTTTCCCTACATTATTCCAACGAATTATTTAACATTACTATTATCTCAGTAAAACTGTAGACCGATATTTCGATATAGCAACGTATTATCGACTATGTAAAAACTTAACGTACAATCAAACGTACAAAGTAACAACCGTACAAATCAACTGTAGACCGAAAACTTAACGTACAATCAAACGTACAAAGTAACAACCGTACAAATCAACTGTAGACCGATATTTCGATATAGCAACGTATTATCGACTATGTAAAAACTTAACGTACAATCAAACGTACAAAGTAACAACCGTACAAATCAACAACGTATAAGCATTAAGACGTTCAAAGCAACCAGTGATTTAGAGGGTATATTTTGTTTTCGATGCTCTTTTACAGGTTTTTTGTCTACTGTTACTGACGTCAAAATCAGTTCATAATCGGTCAACAACCGTCTAAACCGTCTAAACCGTCAAAAACCTGGAAATATTCAGCCCAAAACCACCTAAATCTGTACATATCTTGTTTACATTCACTCATAACTATTTGAAATCAACTTTTGATTAAAATTTGAAAAGCATTTTTTCACGTATATTAGAACATAATATACACTTTTTAAAGATTAGAAATACTCGATTCTGATTGGTTATTGCTATTGCTTATTCACTTCTTAACATCTTCCGGCCTCGGAGAAGATGTTGGAAAAACTGGTACAGTCTTTGCAAGTGGACGGACCAGCGAATATGTCGACGTACGTAAGACAGCAGAGCGTGCAGGGCTATCGGAACCGTAACGCAGATCTATAATCTGAGCTGCAGGATAGTAATCCCTGGGGTCGGTTTCTTTAACTCACCGAACCAAATCACTGGTATTAAAGTGTTGCTCGGCAGACGTATGTCACTTAGAACGTCGATTCATTTTCGGTACGTATTTTCTGAGCCAACAAGAAAAAATCGCTTAAGCGTGCGGCTGCTCACAAGCGTAAGTTTTGCTATGGTGATTTTTACCGAAAAAGACCGGAAACCGTTAGAACATTATCCTAACAGAAATTGTTTGGGCGTTAAATCATTCAAACTGCACGAATCATTATTTTCGTTGATAGCGGACGCGATTTAAGCGTATGCTCTACGAGACAAAATGTAGTGTGTTACATCTCATCCGTGAGGCGACGCGTGTCAAGAATGATATACAGCATGCCCTTGAGAATCTCTGCCAATTGCCATCCTGATGTTGCGCGCTGGGTTGATTGAACCTCCTTTTCATACCCTTGATGGCAAGCTTAGAATTGAGCTGACAATATTCCTTTTTTCAATAATTTCTCGAGTTATTACTCCACTCCCATAAAGTTAGTGCACTTGATTGACCATTTCAAGGAAAGAATACCCCTACGTGACACAAACCACTCAACTTCCATAACACAAGAAGTGGTGTCCATTGATGTAACTATCTCAACAAGTACAGCGCGAGAGGCTAGACAAGTGAAGATGATTACTCACTTTTTTCAGTATTACGGCGGACAGTTACATAAAACGGCCCAAAGTAGTCAACGCCAGTGTTCGTGAAAGAAGGAGACTAGAATAAGCAAGTTTCTCCTTAGATGTGGCAGGGATGGTTGGTTTAAAGTTACAGATTTGAATTCTCTATCATACGCAGAGGGCTTTGATGGAGCGCAAGGACGATCTTGGTTTAAGTACTGTACAGCATTCCTTAAAAACTGACGTTAGATATTCAACGCCCTGCTTTACATGAGTGTATTCAAGGAACAATTTTTCAACCGGGAGACGTGCACCTTATATGATGGTATGTTTTACATTAAAACCAATTTCTATTAATCGCATGATGCGGCCAAAGGACCGGATTACTCAATTCGTACCATAAAACGACAAGTACGGAGCAATTCGGCTACTGCCTTAAGCGGATTTTTGTTCGAAAAAATCTTTTCTTTTCGGTTTCAAAGGACTCTCCTTGCACCAAGTACTGGAGACGGCGCTCGACTTCGTCGAGCTCAGTAAGGTCAATAATGCTACCATTAACGATATGGTAGCCGGTATTTTTCGCTAAAAGTGAGAGAACGTATGCCGCAATGCCAAAATACTTTGAATAAGAATTGAACTTATCGGATCGGAAAAACGATGGAACGGGGTTTTTGCCTGACAGATGTAGACAGAGATGCAGTGTTTTCAATTGTAACTGCTTCGTTGACAGCAAAATTGATGTTGTTGTTGACGTCTTTGTGCGGCATGAAGGGGAAACTTGAAGTAGTGGAGAATGTGGATCTCTAACCCAACTGCTTGGTTTCCACTTTTCAGTGGACAATCCGTTCTTGCTCGCCTCAGCTGGATCATCTTTACTGGCGTCGTGGGTCCACTGGTTAACGCTGATATACTCCAAATTTTAACGCAGATATATTCCAAATTTTCGCAAATTTGGTTTGCAACAAAGATTGGTTGCTTTTCCTCAAGTTAAAAGGTTGGAGAATGGTCCTGCGTCATTCCAAATAAGTGCTTGATTAGCGGTTTCAGTAGGTTCCTCAAAAATTTTGTTTTTAGCCGAGCGGCAAGTAGAGCTGCTTGAAGTTTCAGTTTTGGAACAATCATTACTTTCAATGGCGCCACACACGCTTTTCACAAAACAAATGCAAGCTCTGTTTTTCCCTTGCTTGTTGAGATTGTGACTTGAGCTCGTAGGGAAGCCACGGCATTGAAACTATCCTGGGAACAGTCACCAAAAAAATATGGAATTACAGATTAAAGTAGGGCCCAGTAAAATAAATTTGAGGGACTTTGACGCTTCCAAGCCCAAGCTTTGGTAATTCCGCAATTCTAACAAAAAACCTTTCAATCTTGTCTTGCCTGAGCTCATCATCCCAATCTTGTCTTGTGACACACCAGATGTCATTTTTGAGCAGTCGAGAACCGACAGTCAACGACGCGGCAAGACCAAAGGGGACACAGATCTTCGAGGCAAAACTTAGGACCAAGCGTGAGTAACTTGGTAATAGCTAAGATGTCATAAATGTTGTTTTTTAAGCCCGAGCAAGTGCAATGAATCCTTCCGGCCTGAAAAAATAACCTTGAGATCAGAAGATTGAGCAGAAACATCACTTCGATCAGCCAGCTTTGGTTAGTTGCTTACAAACTTAGTAAGTTTGAACCCACGGAAAAGGAGAAGATGTACCGATTCCTTCGATCTATTGATGGCATTCTCTTGAAACTCCACAGAGTCAAGGTAATCGTCCGTGTAAAAATTTCCAGTGGTGGTTTTTGCAGCTTCGAAGTAAAACTTGGCAGTGCGTTGTAATGCGTTGTTAGCATAAATAATCAAGTCCTCCACCCCGAAGATATGGTGCGTATTTTGATATAATACAACGTCGGTTGTGGGATTCTCCCACCACAGAAAACGAAGTGATGGTAATACAAGCAAATCAGGCCCAGTGCATAAGGACTGATTTAACGAGGCATCCTGAAATTTGGCTGCTTGGTTGAGCAATCTACGAATTTTACCCAGTATTTCCGGATTTACAACCAGATGAACATCAATTAGCGTCCGAAACATCAATTAGGTAACTTTTTGGTACACCTGATTTCTTGATGGTACTAATGTACCTCTCCCTAAGGTCTTCAGCCTTGGCCAATCGTTTTTGAAAAGATCTAAGTTGCAGAAGGGAGGATATGCAATTATTTGGGAGCTTGGTGTTGTCTACCACCCACAGCATTCCAACGTCTTATCTCAGGCCATTATGTACGTTGTTAATCTTAAGGATGTTGTGAGCCCTTGCACCTGCTGCAAATTGCGGGCCGACGCGGTTATTTGCCCCGACGATTCAAAGTTGTACCATGATTTTATTTGCCTTGAAACACGCTCAGACAAAACACAAAACTGCGGGATACGGCCCACTTAAAAACCAACCTATGGGTAGTTACGGGTGAGCATTTCTAAATCGTAGCGAAGTACTCCAACTGTTAAATGGCATGCTACACCTCCTGTTCGAGTAACATCTCAATGTGTTCGTAGCAATTGTGTACAAGGTCAACGACAACTAAAATCGGGTAAACCTCCTGCAGTGCAGGTACATTAAGGTAACCTGAGCTGACGTTTAAGTTTCTTTCAAGAACGGGTCAATTTTAAAAGGAGGGAATTCTCGATGCTTCTTTGGTTTTGCTGTCAATTCAACCACCATCGTGTTGATTAGCTCTTAAGTTTTTATACCCTTGACGGTCAAATCGTTTGACCCAACATGTAAACCGAGTCAACTTGCGACATTATGGATCATCCAAGAGTTACTACGGGAGTTATCACTAAAAACTAAAGCCATGATATCTAAACCCGATGAGTTGATCAAGAGTAGTTCGGTCACCCGAAGTAGTCTTTTGCATCAGTAATAGATGACAATGTTGTTTTCTAATACGATGTTTGTTGAATACTGGATTCTCGTTTAGTCTGCTTTGTGTTGTCAAATGGCATTATTGTTTGTCCTTATTTTTGGCTTCAGAAAGAAAATTCCTATCTGCACCGTGAAAAGTATGTGTTGTCAGAACTGTTGCATCCCTTTGATCTACTTTTCTTAGTTGCGGGCACTGGCGGAACGTTTGCCTGTCCCGTAAGCACGAAATGGCGTCAACGCTGATAAAACTTGTTTCTTGATTCCATTTGCTTCGTAATTGACGTGAATAAGTTTGAGGCATCTTTGTTCTTGGTCGCTGGAGTGTTGTTATTTTCAGGCTTTGTCTTTCTTGAAGTTTGCTGCAAAAAGTTTTCAGCCTCGACCTTTTCTTTCAGACAGTTGTTGCAATCAAGGAGAGTTGGCAACCAGTTTAAAAAGCAACCAAGACTCTTCAATGTCTGTAAGTAACTTTTATACCGCTTGGCTGAGTAGAAAAGCGCTCTTCAACTCAGCGCCATTTGATAGTGGTTTGAAGATCCCAACAAGGCTGGAAAAATTGGTACAATGTCATTTCAATTGCGCATTTAAGAGGCGGAAAGACACTTAGTTTATACAAGTTTGCACTTACGTCTGTCTCTGGGCGGCCAAATTTAAGTTCTAAAGTCCTTGATGTATCCTGCTAGATTAAATCCCAGTAAGAAAACCCTGCGATTGAAATTTTTGCTTTATCAGGGACGAGTGCTTTAACGTCATCAGTTGGCGGCTGCGAGTCACTCGCGCTTTTGAATTGCCTATACCACTCGCGCTATTGCAATTGACCGCCATTACACTGAGCAGATTTCCACTCGGGTAATAGAATATTTTGCGTCAGCCAGTTCGCTCATCAATTCCGGTATTCTCTGGTAACGGAGGGGCAGATGCAGACACCTGCAGACTTCTCCAACTCAACGGAATGGGCTCAACAAAACTATATTTTGGCTGAAACATGGGATTGGCTAGACCAGTTACGACATTACTAGCAGCATTGATCAGGTTTTCCTGTTGTATGCCGGATGGTGAACGCATAACAAGTGAGAGAGGCCAATTTTGATAGAATTGTAGTAGAACATTAGTGGTTGAGGGTGCAATATATGCCTGAACACTTTGAGGCACGCTATTCACGGCAGTAGTGCCTTGGTTGACTATTGAGGATATGTGCTGTTGGAAACACCAGTGACTCATTTTTGACACAAATTTTTGGCCAAGAGGCATATCGGGTGGTTTCAGTGCAAGAGGAGGAACGGAGCGTAAGATTTTGTGTACTCGATAATTATTGTTGTTTAGAAAACTGTTCGCAGGAGGCAGATTAATCAAAGGGGCGTATGTAATGGGAGGATTAAGGTTAGATGCGATTACAGAATTTAACTGGGGAGGAGCATTAGTCAATTCGGATTTCCACATTGTGCTTTTGGATGTCTGGACTTGTAGGTGCGCTGGGGCGGAAGGGAACAATTAATCGTTGGGCTACCCGGAAGAAAATGAGGAGAGCTGTTCGGGGTTTGTGGAACAAAATTTAATTGTTTTCGGGACCCTTTGAATTGTGCCAAACTGTTTGCAGGCAGACTTGTTGTTTCATGTCCCCTGGCGCGTGAATTTTCATGTTTTTCGTGTAAAGGGAAAAGATGAAAATTTTGTTGTTTGAATTGAGGTGAGACTGGATGTTGTAAAAGCGGTTGTTCAGTTGGAGGTGAAAAAATTACTGAGGCGTGTACAGGAGGGAGACAGTTGACAATGCGTAGTTTTTTGTTGATTACTATTTTGATGTGCTGCGCAGTGTTGGCGGCCTGTTTGATCAATTTGCGCCTCATGTGAGTTGTAGTACGGATTATGTTGCTACAATGTCTCATTGCTTAGATAATATTTAATTGCCTTAACAATTTTTTCCGGATGGGGTGCATTGAATTGACAGTGTTCTGATTTATCACTTTTCCGCCATTATTGAGGTCCCATGATCTCTGGAGGGTCTTTTGGAGCTTTTGGTTCCCCATTTGTTCCTTCCTTCTTTAAATTGCTTCATATTTCTGAATCGCTACCTTTAGAAACGGCTTCCAGCAATCGCACTGGCATCTGCCAACCACTTCCTGTTTTTTCCTCCTTTTCGTCTAGTTCTATTTGCTTTTCCTGTTTAGTGAGGCAAATGCGTGCGTCATTCTGCTTTTTAATCTCCTCCTACTTCATTTTGGCCATTATGTAGTCTTGTTCACGTTGACTAGACGTTTTTGACTTGGCCATCAGTGCGGAAACTCCAGAGCGAACGTAGTATCTCGAGTCAAGAAACTCACTTTCTTTATCGTCAGCAAAATTGCTGTTATACGTGCTGAAATGAGAGTTTTGTCGTTCTTATATGCCATCACTTCCAAGTAGGACTCTAATAGATGAACTTTTTTGCGTGGATTTGCCATTTTTCCAGCAAAAGCAGTCAATTCCTCATTTTTGTGTACAACAGTCATAAAAGCTTCGTTTAATTCAGTTTCTAAGCGTTCAACATTCACTCGCCTGCTATGACTTTATACACAATGGAGGGTATCTTATTAAATAGCGTGAAACTCAGCTTCGCCTTTTGATCTAGTGGCAAAAAACTTTTTTACTTTCGTTCAGGATTGTCAACATTACGATATTATTTAAATAAATTCACGCAAAACAAATGTAAAAGGGGCTGTTCGGTTGGAGATGAGGAAACACCTGAGGCGTGTACAGGAGGGAGACAGGTGACTATGCGTAGTTTTTTTTTGATTGATATTTTGAGGTGCTGCGCAGTGCTGGCCGCCTCTTTGATCAATTTGCGCCTCACGTGAAGTGTAGTACGGATTAAGTTGCTACAATGTCTCATTGCTTAGATAATATTTAATTGCCTTAACAATTTTTTCCGGATGGGGTGCATTGAATTGACAGTGTTCTGATTTATCACTTTTCCGCCATTATTGAGGTCCCATGATCTCTGGAGGGTCTTTTGGAGCTTTTGGTTCCCCATTTGTTCCTTCCTTCTTTAAATTGCTTCATGTTTCTGAATCGCTACCTTTAGAAACGGCTTCCAGCAATCGGACTGGCCTCTGCCAACCACTTCCTGTTTTTTCCTCTTTTTCGTCTAGTTCTATTTGCTTTTCCTGTTTAGTGAGGCAAATGCGTGCGTCATTCTGCTTTTTAATCTCCTCCTACTTCATTTTGGCCATTATGTAGTCTTGTTCACGTTGACTAGACGTTTTTGACTTGGCCATCAGAGCGGAAACTCCAGAGCGAACGTAGTATCTCGAGTCAAGAAACTCACTTTCTATATCGTCAGCAGAATTGCTGTTATACGTGCTGAAATGAGAGTTTTGTCGTTCTTATGTGCTATTGCTTCCAATTAGGACTCTAAAAGAAGAACATTTGCTCGTCGTCTTCATTTTTCCAGTAAAAGAAGTCAGTTTCTCATTTTTGTGTACAACAGTCATAAAGGCTTCGTTGATTTGGATTTCTAAGCGTTCAACATTCGTTCCTGCTTTGACGTGTTATAAAATGAAGGATATCTTTTTAAATAGCGTGCAACTCAGCTTCCCGCCTTGATCAAGGCTTACAACTTTTTTACACTTGATCAAAACCATCGAAATTACGATGTTATTACTTCAATAAAACATTGAAACTACTACAGTACACAGTTTTCTATTACCTGCACAATCCAAACAAACCAAAATTCATGCAAAACAAACCCAACGCAAAGGCACCTAATTAAAGCACACTGTAGACTGTCTGAAAAGGAAACGGCCTAAAGAGCACAAAATTTTGCGAGCACACAAGGTGCCCGACAAAATAGAAGTGCAGAACTTAATGTTTTGCGCGCAAAGGGACTGCAGAAGGACGAATGAAAAGTCGAGAAAGCAACGACCGACGCAACGGAAAAGGGACGGAAAAGATATTGAGCAAGCAGTAGGCGGCGGAACGGAAACCTGGCGGACGAGAAATCGATCAAGTAACGCGCGACGCAACTGAAAGGAACGGACAAGTCGAAAAAGCAAAGCGCGACGGAATGGGAACGGGACGAACGGGATTTCGAGCGAGCAACGGGCAATGCAACGGAAACAGGACGCACGGGAAAAAGGGCGGGAAACAAGCTAGCAACAAGAGAGGAGGCGTGGAAGAACGATACTAGCAGACAACAAGAGCTACTCAACCAAACAAACTAGACATAACTCCCTAACAAACTTAAGTCACACCCTAGGAAGTAGGAGAGAAGCGACTGCCAGACAATTTCAAACAAGTGTTTCTGGGGCTTAATATGAAAAAAGCAAGTTTGATAAAGGGCAACGCAGTAGTATATTAAAATACGACAAGGTCAAGAAACTTACTAGCCTTATCTCCAGAACAAACTTAAGTAACACCCTAGAAATACCCAGACGATACTGACAATCTTTAACAAACTACATCAATAATGATCGAGCTACACTACTGTATTTGTAGACTATGACAGTTGGAAAAGACAAAAAAGTTCCTGCCGTAACTGCTGAAAAACTTAGGTCACAATCCAGAAAAAAGTAGGACCAAACTAACTAAAAATCCTATAGTTGCAGGGGAAAATACAGCAGCAAAAATCAATATATAAACAGAAGAGCCAGTAAATAAATAAATTTGAAAAAGCCAAGCGACGATCCTGTCTTAGCTCGTGAATGAACTGAGTCACACCCTAGAAAGCAGAAAGACCAAATAAAAAAAGAGAAACCAAGCATTTTTGGAGAGCCACAATACTGAAAAAAAGGAACACGAAAAATTGAAAAGTTAAAGGACGAAAAAGACGCGGAAGGTGCGGTACTAAAACGAGCGACGAGAAAAAACATGGGTGTTCGAAGAATTTTTTGTGGGCCGAAAAATGTGATTTCGTTTCAAAAGAATTTTTGGTGTTCAGTTTCACGCATTTGACGAACATTCCAACTGAAACAAGTAGGTTTTGACAAAATTGTTCAAATTTAATTCTTTTTTCCCATTTTTGCTATTTTGTGCTCAATTTGTTTGCCAATTCTCGATTACAAAACGGTAATCCAGTAAAAGTACGGTTTATCAATATTCGTAGAGATTTTTTAACTGTTTTTGAACTGCATCAAAAATGACCAAAAATTTTTCAAATTGAATTTTTTACCATTATTTTCTCACATTTTCTTCATATCTGAAGTGGGTATGTTCATTAACCCAATTAGACTATTTTTTATGATTAATTTTGATAAGTTTTTGGGAGGTTTTTTTGTGTTTCATAGATTATACCCGTGACGTTATTGTTACCGTAAAGCCATTTATAAATCAAATGTAACCTCTGTAAAAAACATTTACTTTTTTAATGGGGAAAGTATTCGCCCTCTAAGCCGACAAAAAGCTTTCATTGCAAAAAATCAGTGATTTTATTCGATTCTGTTTGTTCGGTTTTTGTTGTTGCTCGTCTCTACAGTGGCTCTGAGAAAACCGTTTGAAATAGGTTTACTACTTCGTTGGTTCTCCAGTTGCTTCTTTTGTAATCTCGGCCGATTCATTTCCTCCAGTGATCTTTAGACAGGGTAGAAGAAGGGAGAAGTTTGAGGAAACCGTACAACGCCCGCAGCTCCTGGTCGGTTGGATTCGATGGTGTTGAATGAATTATGAGGTGACAGTTTTTAATGTAAACGTGGCTGAAGTAAGTTGCGGGACCAATATTATCTCAGTAAAACTGTACATCGATATTTCAACTTAGCAACTTATTATTGACTATATAAGCATTTAACGTACAATCAAACGTACAAAGTAACAACCGTACAAATCAACAACGTATAAGTATTAAGATGTTCAAAGCAACAACTGATTTAGTCGGTATATTCTGTTTTCGATGCTCTTTTGCAGGTTTTTTGTTTGATGTTATTGACGTCCCAATCAGTTCATAAACGGCAAACAATCGTCTAGAAAACCTAAAACTTTTAAACCGATCACCAGCTTAATGTGTTCATATCGTGGTTATATTTACTTAAAATTATGTTAAACAAACTTCTTCAGAATTTTCTACGTAGAACAATTACAACTGAGTTTATAGTTTCTGTAATTTAGTTTATAGTTTCTGTTGGTCTTTGCTATCTGCTATAGCAAAGACCGACAAATTACTAGATGAGAAAAAAACCAGTTAAAACTTCAGCATTTCCATATCTCGAAAAAAAAACATATGCGAGGTTGATATCCTTGCTCTGATTGAAATATGCACGCGCAAGTTTATAAACTACCTTGTTTTAGCAGAGACAGATTCTACAATGCCAAATTTGTCTATACACAGTCACAGATTTCAGACTTGTCAATCGTGAATCTGCTAAGGTCACTTCGAATTTTATGTTAATTCGCTTCGCCGATCTTAAATAATGCAAGAATTTTTCACTAACATGGGAAAAATTATATTAATTGCTATGAAATTCTAATCAAAGCGGTAGTTTGATAGGCATTTCGAAAATGCCACGAAGAACAAAACTCAACGTTAGAATTGTAAATTTGAAAGACGCATAAGAAGTGCCACGACCAAAATGAAGGATATTTACCCAACATGACAACATCCATTCAAAAAATTGTTAAAAATCGTCGTTTTTGAAGGTTTTTCAATCCATTATATTTTGGAAATGACCGTTTTTTTTCCTCAATTTTTTTTGTCAATTTTGCTCAAAAATATGTTAAAATTTTTACAATAGTGTTGTTGGGTTTACCTCTAAAGATCAAAGAGTGTTGTTGAGCTATTTAATACATTTTCTGGCTAAAATTTTTGCTAATTGTTCTAAAATACAGCCTATTTTTCATTAAAAAAGCCCGAAATTAGCTTCTTTAGTACACGTTTTTTAATTTGCCCAAAATAACACACCCAAAACTGCTGACACGATCTTTATTAACTTGAAAAAGAACTAGTTTTGCTCGCTTTTCTTGAATAAAAGTTTTTCCTACATTTTGCTAATTTTGGTAAGTATAAAAAAGTATCGTTTAATTTTGATATACCAACATTTTTTGTCAAATTATTCAAATCAAAACAGATTCAGAACAAATTAACTCCTGTTCCTAACGGACGAACAGCAATAGCAAGGCTTCTTTGGCCTACTCATTGTCTTCTACACGTCAAAAAAATCGGGTTGTAATAAGTTGATGTCTTTTTTAAAACTTTTTTTTGCATTTTTCGCTCTTTTTTGAGTTAATTACGCAAGAAAACATTTCAAATCAAGTATTAGGAAAAACATGTTCAACTGGCTGCCTGCTTAAGGAGTTTCAGGAGAACCTATCTAGATATTAAGTCGAAAGTTTATGGTCGTTTTAACTTTCAAAAATGTTTGTTTTCAAAATAAACACTGAATTGCTGAGCTCTACCATCTTTTTTCTCTCTTTCTATGCGTAACTTGTAGCATAAGGTTAGCAACCTGAAGTTGGATTGTCCTTCTTATGAATTAAATTTTATTGGCTTTGACAGTTTCCCTCTGAGACGTTAGCTTGGACATTTTCCCTCTGAGAAGTCGCTTTTCTTGTCTTGTCACATTGTTGACTTTTGAAAAAGAACATATCAATTTGTTCACTTATAGATTACAGCTGAACGTCTTTTACTTCTTCTTCTAGTAGAATTTAATGAAATTTAAATTTTTAGTCTCTATTTGTTTTTCTTTTGGTAGTCGAATAAAGATTCTCGATAATAGGATATCTTAGTGGCTTCCTAGGAAAAAAATCGATACACTAATCTCATTAAACGACTGAAGTTTTCCTTATCTTTGAAGTCACATAGTTTTTTATAACTTTGCTTAACGTTGTTTTAAATTTGCTTTAACGTTGATTTAACTTTTTTTAACGTTGTTTTCATGTTGCTTTTAACGTTTTTATAACTTGCAATTTGCATTTTCTTTTTCGTTTAATCAATGCCTAATCTCATTATTGAGATCTCATTATTGAGATCAATGCCTAATCTCATTATCGATACACTAATCTCATTAGACGACTGAAGTTTTCCTTATCTTTGAAGTCACATAGTTTTTTATAACTTTGCTTAACGTTGTTTTAAATTTGCTTTAACGTTGATTTAACTTTGCTTAACGTTGTTTTCATGTTGCTTTTAACGTTTTTATAACTTGCATATTGCATTTTCTTTTTCGTCTAATCAATGCCTAATCTCATTATTGCAGGTCACATATCACGTGTGTGGCCTTACACAATTGATATATGTAATGGGATTTACACAATTGAATATATGTAATGTTTTAAGCGCATTGCTTATTAGATTCAAAGTCTTCGACACTGGTTTTTGGCAAAAAAATTAATCAATGTTTTGACTTCTGTGGCTATTTGTTGTTTTTTCTGTAAACTTATGACATATTCTGAGGTAAAAAAATATCTCAATGACTTTCTTTTGGGAGTTAAATGAACCTATTTGATCGTCTGAAATGATAGCTAATGTATTTGTTTATTTGTTATTTGTTTTTTGAGAAATATAAACGTAATATATATATATATATATATATATATATATATATACATATATATATATATATATATATATATATATATATATATATATGTTATAACTATGTCGTTTCTGTTTTTGTATACTTTTTGCCGAATATCGTCAAGGACAAATCTCACATTTTTTCGGTTGAATTACAGAACAATTGGTTTGGCTTCCATTTGTCGCTATTTTGACTTTGTTTTACAGTTTTTTTTTTCAAAAAAAGTCATTGAGTTTTTGATTTAAGAGCTTTTTTGGTGTTATTTGATTTCGCTGCTTGTCTTGACACGTAGTCGTAATAATAGCAATTCTCATCATCCCTCTATTGTGCCGTCATTTATTTTACTAGGGGATTTTAGTTGGAAGCATTTTTTTCATACATCAATTATTTTTGTACAAATTTTGAATATTTGTAAGTTATCCTTCTGTTACTCATTTGGTAGACAATTAAGCCAAAAATGAGGATGAGCGGGGTCGGAACATTACCTGCTAAAGCACATTATCGAGCCTCTTTTTTAATTTGAATTTTTTTCGTTATTCTGATATTTTTTGGGGTATTGTGCACAAAACTGTAAAGAGCAATTTTTTGTCATTGGAAATATGCTTCAATAAAATAAAAGCAGAATCGGCATAACAAATGACAAAAATGACTAACGGTTCGAAAATTCCATTTCGTAGTTTGAAATCTGCTGTTTTATATTAGACATGTCAGCATTAATGATTCGAAAAATGTGAGCTTTGTAATTCAAAGCAAAAACTTTCCGAATCCGGATTCATGGTTTGCAATACTGCGCATTTTGGTTTATTTCATTCTGGCTGATGCTTTGCATGTACCGTACCTGGTTTTTATTATGAGTGGGCAAGTAATTCGACTAACCTTTTTCTTATTTAACCTTTAGGTTAATCAGCATTAAAAATACGGAGTTACATAATTCGTATAATTCATCGAATGGGCATAGCACCCCATCCCTCCTTTCGACCGTGTTCTCTCGGAATATATATTGAGCATATCACACCCCAATTCAAGCAAAATTAGGACACTAAAATGACTTAATAAGTTAAGTTTTTTATTTATAAATTTTTCTCCTAAGTTTTATGTAAAATATGCATTTAAGCTAATCAGAGTTTATTCTTCTTTATTGAAAATTTTTTTGTTAACATATGAATTTCAAAGGAAGTTTAATACTTAATCATATGAAAGATCGCTCCTTCTGTTAAACTATTAACATTGATATGCAGTTGTTCGGTGCTGACATGCTCTGCCACTTAAGTTCGGAAAGGACCTTTTGGTGATATTGTTACGATCCAATCTCGTCCCGATGATGAACAATTTGCACGCATGTTTGCTGGAGCAATCGTCCCTTCGAAACGTGGAGCCATTGAAAAACGCAATAGATGGAACTTTTCGTTCGGAGACAATTCTTCGGAAGACAGCGATTAAATCGACCAAATAAAAGAGTGAGCTGGAAGGAGCTACAGGACGGGAATAACAGAATCTTCAGAAATAAATAACTGTAAATATTGTAACAGATTATTAGCGGTCAACACTAATCCAATACTATTCTCAATACTTTGATAGTACTTAATAATCCATGTTGAAAATCTTATGAGCCGACGTGAAATTGGAGCTCAGATTACGGTCACGAATTTTCAAACAGACGTGTTTTAATGTACATGATGAGATCTTATGTTCAAACCCATCTGTTTGATTCCCCAGCACCTCAGCTTACAGATTGAGACTGAAAGGATTTGATTTACTCTTTATATTTGCATGAAAATGAATATTACGCTGTAAGTATGCTTCCAGAATACGTGCTATACTTTGAATAATCATAAATTTCGTGTAATATGATAAAAAAGTAATAAATTTAAAAGAATTTATTTCAATTTATTTTTAAGTTGCATTACTGTGTTTTTTGATATATAGTTCTACCTCACCAGCAGCTAACAACTGATCGCATCCTTGTTAAAAATTTAGATATCAAACTTCGGCGACGTTGGCTGATTTCAGTCACGCTTTTCTGCAAAAAAAAACTCTGAGATGCGTTCAGTTTTTAGCACGCAAATCTGAAAACTTTTAAGTAGAAAACCCAAAAGAGATAAAACGTAGGGTCTATTTCCTCAATGAACAAGGTTTTCAAAATTTAGCCTTAATCGTGCAAGAAATCTCGCAAGAATATAGTTATTCCTTTATCATGCACGGTCATTGCAAGAATTCAGTTCTTCTTGCAAAAATTTTTCAAGATTTTACTCTTCTTGCAAGATTAGTGCAAGATTTTGAATGTTTCTTTACCTGATGGTAGGCGAGCTAAAATGTCATTGCTGTCAAATCAATGTGCGAAACTGCCTTTTTGAGCATTTTGCAGACTATGAAATAGGTTGTGTTTCCCTGATTTTTTTTTCATTTCGGGTTTTCAACCGGCAGTCGTGATGTTACAACTCAATATATAGAAATACTGATTGGGCACAGAACAAACCAGTTTATACAATCTTCCCAAAATTTTCAGGTTGCTTTTTTTGTACAATTTTGTCTCACTTTGGTTGTGATAACAACTGTTGCATGTTATAAAAAGAACACTTTAATAACCGTAGTAGTCGTAAAAAAGGAGATAAATAAATGGTACAAAGCTTACGCGGGTTTAGTTAATCAGGCAAATGACAAGAAAAGATATTTAGATCAACGGAAGAATGTTGAATCGTTCTTAACGCAAGGCTTGATTTAAATTATAAAAATCTGCTTGATGTCCAGCTAACAGCCCTAAAAGTTGTATATAGTTTGTTATCAAAAATCAGCTTCTACAATTTTGTTTACATACGTTTTATGCATTTAAGCTCAAAATTTTGAACGAAGGTCTCTCTTGCAGAAAAAGTTTTCCAAAAGCTGTATTGAGAAGAACTTCTTAGTAGGTGGGCTGAGCTGAGGATCCGTGTGGTTTGACTTTAACCATCCTCTTATTGCACTGTCGATATAAAAGCATTGTTTTACATATAAGCCAAAATGGTTCTGATGTCCCTTTATTGATGTCCTCGTTGAGTCTTCAACATCTTAGCATAATAATATGAAGATTCCTGACTGTCAAAACTTGTAATTGGACTGACCTGCGTTTTTGGGCTCTGTGAGACATATTCATTGGATATATTTTTTAAACTAAACAATCGGGTTCTTATTTTCGCACAGCTTAATTTTTCAATAATAAGGTTTAAGTGTTTCCTGTTGTTATAGGATGATACGACTGAAGACAAAAAAATGAAATCATTGTGAATTAAGCAGAACGTTTTTTTCTATCTAGAGATAAATTAATTTTTTTTTCAAGCTAGGGTCATCTTTTATTTGATTTTTTTTGTTTTTGTGCCCCAACAAATTTCCTGAACAGCCAAATCTTGATTTTTTTACCTGATGTATTCAAGTTCTAGTGGCGCGTATTAATGCAGAATTTTAGTGGAAATTTTTTTGAAAGGTCATTGAAATTGATTCGTATCATTTTGCTGGAATGTGACTGACAGAATTGTTTCGTTCAGACCTTCAACTAATTTTTCCCAGAAGTAAGCACTTCAACAATATGTTTATTTATTTCGTACCGGGTTCAATTTTTACTTCAGTTTAGTGCACGGGGCAAAATAATCAGGTAGAATCGAAGAATTTCACCTTAGGCTTTTCTTGATTTTGAAGTTTTGAAGTAATCAATTAACGTTGCATTGTTGCGCATATTGCAAATACGAGTTGCTTTAGTTTTGTTTTGTTTTAATAGATGATATGATAATAGTATTGACTCTTTCTTCTCCTTTTCTTTTAAAAACTTTTGTTAGTGTCACACCTTTCTAATTTACTTTGACCTTTGATTATGGCACTATCATTGATATTGTTGTTGTTTTAGTTTTTTTTTGATAATTTTTACTTTGCTCAATAGGTTTAAATTTTTTTGAGAAGTTGTCTTGATTTTTCCCCAATATAGATGAAAACAATTTTGATGTAAGAAATATTAAAACTCCTTTTCTTGAAATCCCCCATTTACTCTGTCAAATCTGAAACGCGCCTATTGTTTTTTTTTTGTATTTTAAAAGTCATTATAATTGTTGCTTGTGAAGAAGGTCCCTTTGACGCAAACAATTTTGTTCCCTGCCTTTTTTTTCGAAAAAAATTATTTAATTCTCATCTTCTTCTTACAGTGCTGCGACGATGAAATTAGACAGTATTAGGGCTCTCTTTATCCGCATTGCATGTTCTTTTAGTCTCTGCAAACAAAAAAATTGGGCCCGGATTCATCTCAATGTCGCTAAAAAATCAGTAAAATTTTAGGTACAGTACATTGCAATTAATTATTACAATAGAAATTACTTTATTTGAAACGTTAATGTTCGCTGCCAAATTTTTTTACGCCTAAAGTTTTTGTACTGTTTTTTATCTTTCTGTTAATACTGCTGCCTCGGGCAATCTTGATGACAATGATAGGAAAGAAGACAAAAGTAGGCTGTTTCATTGAGCTGAGACGACAAAAAACATTATTTAGAAATACAAAATGTGCTCGATTGCCTACTCTAGAACAAATCAGATACTCTACACTAGAAACCGAATCTGCTATTAGAAATATTGAAGTTGTTTAATCCATTGAAGCGAGTGCCATATGGCAACTGAATAACGCTTAAATTAATATGAGACTAAGTTGATGCTCTTCAGAAAGTTTGGTATCTCTTTTGTCTAGTCATTTTAAGGCTTTTTTTTCAATAAATGCCTGATATGTGTATTATCAATAGCTATTGATAGAGGAGATCCATAGAATTGAGCCACTCTACTATTGCATATTAACAACAAAATGTGACAGTAGCAAAATTTTCCAACCAAAAAAAGTGTTGATTATTCAAGTGAACAGTGTCAAAAATCAGATAACTATAGCTGGTTTAGTTTTTAGTTGCTACTCCTAGCCTTTAAAGATAATCTTTCAGAGGCAAACTCTTAAGTCGAACATTGTTGTTTTAGTTATCATGTAGTTAAGAAATAAAACTATCTGTCACCTTTTTTTAGTATTCTGTTCAAGGCCAATTAAAAGTGTCATTTCACAAATTTTTAGAGGTTTGTTTCAGCACATTTTTGGTCGCGTCTTGAAAACCAAAAGTTTTCAGTTTTTTCTTTTGTAATCTTTCGGTTCTTTCATTGTTAATTTGCTGTCGACATCCAATAAGCATTCTTTTCAATATCAGCAGGCATCAACGTTTTTCGCTCAAGTTTTCCAATAAGCTTTCCCCAATAACTACTTTCTTGTAATTTTTTTCTTGAAACCTCTTTTTTAATCTTGGTTGTGTTTTAGTGTTAAGATACTGTTTTTTTTTCAGATATAGGAAATGGTCAATAAGAACTTACAACTAATTTGAAGGTACGTTTGTGAAAGCTAGTTTTAATTGGTTAAAATGCGTTCAAATAGCGTGGTTTATGTTGGTAACGAAACAAACATAAAAAGAAATAAGCAGCAAATCAGACAAGACGCTTGGAAGAAGTCAGATTCCATAAGTTGTTCGAGTCAAAATTACGACACATGGGAGAGACATTTTTCCCGCGACATTTTTTTTGCAACAGATGCTGTATGGATTGTGGCGAAAGTAGTGTCAGAAGAAGTCTAATAAGTCAATAGGTCAATTACTTATTGGAGGTATTTTGTTACAAAGGTGTTCTAATTTTAAAGAGAAGTTTTATTCCTAATTAGGAAATTGAATACATCATCATATGGCTATCATCACTCTGCCAAAGCTATAGCACAGCACGGCTTGGCCTCAGAGATGAATAACTTTCCAATGCTGATAAGATCCGTCAGTTGATCTATATTAGCGTTTTTAGAAATTGCTTCTCTTGAATTAAACAGAAACATAATGGTATGTTCACCCTAGTCTAGACCTGGAATTTTGAAAAGAACTTCCTCAACGAATTTGAGCAACGAAAAGACTGTCATCAGAAGGTTTTCAATATGAAAAGAATTTGTCTGCACTGCAACTGATGTGTACAACATTGGTTGGAACTAAAACAACCGTCCCCGATTTTGGCTAGACATTGAAAGCGTTTCCTTGAATTTGGCTGGACAATAAAATTGTGTACTGGAATTTGTATGGATCGATTTCAATTGTTTTGGAAAGTGATTGGACAATGAACATTGTCATCAACTTCAGATTCTGCCCCGGGCCGAAGTCTCAACGCTGAAAATTACTAAAAAGATTGGTAGCGAAACAAAAATAAAAAGAAAAAAAGCAGCAAATCAGAAAAGACGGTTGGAAGATGTTAGATTCCATAAGTTGTTCGATTCAAAATTACGACACATGGGAGAGAAATTTTTCCCGCTGCATTTTTTTGCAACAGATGCTGTATGGATTGTGGCGCAAGCAGTGTCAGAAGAAGTCTAATATGTCAATAGGTCAATTACTTATTGGATGGATTTTGTTACACTGGTGTTCTTACACAGGTGTAGGATGGTAACATAAAAAGAAAGGAGTAGCAAATTATAAAAAACGCTTCGAAGATGTTAGATTCCATAAGTTGTTCGAGCCCAAAATACGACATTGGAGAGACATTTTACTCGCAACAGATGATGTTTGGAGTGTAGCGAAAAAAGAGCATCAAAATCTAATCAATTACTTATTGGATGGAGTTTTTTACACAAGTGTTCTAATTTTAAAGAGAAGTTTTATTAAAAATTATGAAATTGGAAACACCATCATACCGCTATCATAACTCTACCAAAGCTATAGCACAACACGGCTTGGCTTCAGAGATGAATAATTTTCCCTCAGCTGATATTTTTTAGCGTTTTTAGAAATTGTTTCTCTCGAATGAAACAGAAGTATAATGATGTGTTCAATAACATATGTAAAAACTCGATTGCTAACGCTTGAATTCAATAATCTATGAGGCGAATTTCTCAATTAATTTCAATATATAAAACTACTTTTTTGTTTCGATTCACCTTGTTGGGGAAGAAACTGTATACCCAAAAAGCTGTGTTTTGTTCAATCTTTTTTCGCCCAAGTCAATAGGTCAATTAATTAATGGAAGTATTTTGTTACAAAGGTGTTCTAATTTTAAAGAGAATTTTTATTCCTAATTTGGAAATTAAAAACATCATCATATGGCTATCATCACTCTGCCAAAGCTATAGCACAGCACGGCTTGGCCTCAGAGATGAATAACTTTCCAATGCTGATAAGATCCGTCAGTTGATCTATATTAGCGTTTTTAGAAATTGCTTATCTTGACTTAAACAGAAACATAATGGTATGTTCACCCTAATCTAGACCTGGAATTATGAAAAGAACTTCCTCAACGAATTTGAGCAACGAAAAGACTGTCCTCAGAATGTTTTCAATATGAAAATCATTTGTCTGCACTGCAACTGATGTGTACAACTTTGGTTGGAACTAAAACAACCGTCCCCGATTTTGGCTAGACATTGAAAGCGTTTCCTTGAATTTGGCTGGACAATAAAATTGTGTACTGGAATTTGTATAAATCGTTTTCAATTGTTTTGGAAAGTGATTGGACAATGAACATTGTCATCGACTTCAGATTCTGCCCCGGGCTGAAGTCTCAACGCTGAAAATTACTAAAAAGATTGGTAGCGAAACAAACATAAAAAGAAAAAAGCAGCAAATCAGAAAAGACGGTTGGAAGATGTTAGATTCCATAAGTTGTTCGATTCAAAATTACGACACATGGAGAGAAATTTTTCCCGCTGCATTTTTTGCAACAGATGCTGTATGGATTGTGGCGAAAGCAGTGTCAGAAGAAGTCTAATAAGTCAATAGGTCAATTACTTATTGGAGGGATTTTGTTACACTGGTGTTCTTACACAGGTGTAGGATGGTAACATAAAAAGAAATGAGTAGCAAATTATAAAAAACGCTTCGAAGATGTTAAATTCCATAAGTTGTTCGAGCCCAAAATACGACATTGGAGAGACATTTAACTCGCAACAGATGATGTTTGGAGTGTAGCGAAAAAAGAGCATCAAAATCTAATTAATTACTTATTGGATGGAGTTTTTTACACAAGTGTTCTAATTTTAAAGAGAAGTTTTATTAATAATTATGAAATTGGAAACATCATCATACGGCTATCATAACTCTACCAAAGCTATAGCACAACACGGCTTGGCTTCAGAGATGAATAACTTTCCGTCAGCTGATATTTTTTAGCGTTTTTAGAAATTGCTTCTCTCGAATGAAACAGAAGTATAATGATGTGTTCAATAACATATGTAAAAACTCGATTGCTAACGATTGAGTTCAATAATCTATGAGGCGAATTTCTCAATTAATTTCAATATATAAAACTACTTTTTTGTTTCGATTCACCTTGTTGGGGAAGAAACTGTATACCCAAAAAGCTGTGTTTTGTTCAATCTTTTTTCGCCCATCAATTTAATTATCGCAGAGAGTTGTGAGTTCTATCATTAGAAAGCCGTTCCAGCTCAGATTACAGATTTTTATTCGGATTTCATTTTTCCACAGAGTGATTGAGGTTGAAAATTTTGTGAATGTTTTGCTCATTTTATTCGTTTTGTTTTTTTGCCTTATTTTTGTCCTAAGTTTTGTCAATTTTTTTTTAAAAATTTGCTAAAATTGTTATTTATAGTGCAATGGGTTTCAGTATTGAAGACAAAGCAGAATAAAGCTGAAATTTGTCCGTTTTTCATCAAAAATGCCCCAATTATGCCAGTGTGTCACACTTCTTAAACGTTTGATAAAGTTTGATTTCCGATAGTGAGAATGTTACTGACTGCGGTATTTTTTTAAAATTTAGCTTGATGGTATCCGAAACACCTCATTTTGTTTTTGACATAGTTACTTCTTTTTGTCAAATTATTTATTTCGTTAACACTTGGAACAATTACGTTGTTTTCAAGGATCTGCATCGGTATGCAGAACAGTTTCAATCCTAGCGTGGGTTTTTGAAAAGGAGAAAAATTCGAATTGCATAGGGCGTGGTCTTTTTTCAAAAAAATTTTCGGCATTTTTATTCCTTTTATAATAGTTCCTGGAATGTTATTAGAACAGATTGATTTCAGATTATTGCTCAGTTATTGACAGTTTTCATATTAGTGAAAATGAGGTCCAATGAAAACCCATTTTTTATATTCAGTTAATATAGGGCATGTTTTTATGGCTGCAAACCTGTGTTTGACAAAATTTATTTGAGAATTTGAATTGTTTGTTTATTATTATTTTGTAGAGCTATGACTTTGACTCACAGATGACAGGTCCAAAGGACAGCACCCTAGGAAGCTACAAGTGGAGCTATTTGGTGTATTATATAAAAGCTTATAGTTTTTCTTTCAAAAATTTTTGTATCCAAGAAAAATGGTATTTTTTTTAACTTTTACCACAATTTTATTTTTTTATGGTCAAACTCTTCCTTTTTCAGCTGAGAGGTGGCGTTTGTTTTTTAGTGATCTATTTGTTTGTCACTGCGTTCTTTTGTTTTATGGAAATTTTTTTTCTGTACCTTTTTATATTTTCTGGTTTCTGGATGTTTCCAAGTTTTTAAGGCTTTTTTTCTCTGGCACATTATTGAAATATCGACTGGTCTCATATCTCATATATGGCGTTGAAATTATAAAAAAAGAAAATAATAATTGTTCTCATTGAATGATTTTTGGTTTTAAATGGCCTCGACCCCGCTTTCTTACTATATTTCGGTTTATTTCCTTTGACTACATTTTATGTTCTTTTTTGTGTTAGTAAATATATTATAGATGACTTCAATGGCTTCCTGTAGATGGCTTCCGGTCTCAATGGCTTCCTGTAGATGTGTAAAAATCATTTTACATAAGAACACATATTCAAGAAAAAAGGATACTGAATAAGAAGGTAATGTTTAAAAAATTGTATAAATGGGTAAAAAGATGTTCTTTTGAGGATTTCAGTCCATAGATAACCAGAGACAACAGTTTTCATGAATTTGAATTTATTTTTGAAACAAAAACATTATATACTTTTTGTTCATGTCCCTTTTAATTTTTTTTTCTGTCAGCTTCTAACTTAGTCTAGTTAGAAACAGATCACGTTCTTTTGCTGTTGAAATAGGAAAATATATTTATAATAAACAGCCGTTTTGTGTTTAAATTAATGGTTCATAGCTTTTGTTCCTATAGCTCTCATTAAATTTTTGTAATTATTGAATATATGTAAACTTGTGAGTATGATTCATGGTTTCCTTTAACATTACGGTACTGAAACAAGGCTTCATCGGCGTTAAAAATATGCCTAATTATACATAAGTAATATTTGATTAGTTAACATTTTATAACTTTATTGGCCTGGACATCAATTTTTAGAAGTTTTATTTCTTTTTTGTTGAATTTTTGGCGTTCTTTTATTAGCCTTAATACATAATATGGATAACTCACCTCTCCATTGATTCCTCTGGAGACATTATCGCATCAAGTTAATGATTTCCGTTGATATCTAGTAGTTTTCATGAAGAAAATTGTTTGTTTTTAGAAATTAGAAATTTATGTTTTATCTTCAGTTTTGTTCCTTTTTTTGTTCACTTGCTACCTGAATTTTTTAAGGACAGGTCCCAGATCTCTAATGGATTGCTTTTTATTGTAGTTTTTTGGGTTTTATGTATTGCTGCGTGTTAAAGGCTTTCAATAAAAAAATTGCTGCAACTAAACAAAATTTTGTTTGTTTTTATTGTTTGATTTTGTTGTTTTTCTGTTTTTCCATTTGCCTTTTCTCGTAGCTCGTTTATAGCATATGTCGTCTGCTCTCTACAGCGGCTTCATCGTTTTGCACAATGGTAACTCTTTTGGCAATTTTTTTATTCGAATACCATTTATTTCCAAAAAATTTTTTTTTAGAAAAGAAAAATTCCAAATGATCCTTTAGAAAAATGTATTTTTTTAAAAACAATTAGGTTGACAAAGAGGATGAGCGGCGTGGGATCATTTTTTGCGAACGCACCTTACCAAGTTTAATTGTCTGTTCAAGGAATCAATTTTTCAATTTTTGTTTTCCCCCTTACTGTTTCGCTAAAAGTTAGTGCGCAAAGAATTCAAAGTGCTGTCTCGGTGCAAAAAGGAGTTTTAAAAATTAAGATTTGATAATGGTTTGAATATTAACTAAGAAGCGTCTCAGAACTTGAGTGACTTTCTTATCCTGACAATCTTTCAATTTCACTCTTGATTGCCAAAGTGTAGGCGCAAGAACAATTCAAAGATTTGCAAAATTTTCTACAATTTGTGAGCTCTAAATTGAGATGAAGATTCGTATTGATCTGAGACAAACTGAGAATCAATTTGACCATAGTTTGACTAATTTTCGCCTTTTTGAGGCAGCAACATGAAATTTTCTGACGCAAAAAAGATGTCAGGGTATCAAAAAAGATTATGGCAACTCTTGAAAAGATAAGTTTGAAATTTAAGAATTAATAAGAATATTAGTAACTGTGAACAGGCCACTCTGGCTTTATGTTTTATCGCTGTGATTAAGTATTAACCATAGTACAAACTTTGGTCTGGGAACACATGGGTCTGCGTTCGAGTATGACCTATCGCAGCTCAGGACCTGGCTCAAATATACATTATTATGAGAAGTCAATTCTGTCCATGAACTTCTAGAACTCTATAATCAGACGTCTCTCATTTTTTATCAATACAAATGCATCAAATCAGATTTTTAAAATTTTGATCGCGGGATTTGTGAGGTCCAAATTAAAGACATGAAAATTTTTGAAAAAAATAACCAATTACACAGCTTTAAGCTTTAACATCTAAATAATTGACGATCTTGATTGTAATTCACGGACGGAGCATATTGCCGACTATTGGTCGATTTATTCCATAATATATGTCTTTCATTTCCGCAAAAAAGTAAGATTTGTTGGTTATGGCTTTTTGGGCACAATCAACACCTACAATGTCTGAATCTGTAGTAGATATTAAACACCGACCTGTGAATTTATATCAGTTCTGCGACCGATATTCAGTAGCCAATTTGGAGGAGTTAAAAACAAAAAATGTGGATTTAATGGCTAAAATGCATTTTTTTCTGTTTCACACATCATCTCAAACTCATTGTATTTGTTTTAAAATAGATAAAAAGAGCCTAGAAAAACAAGTTGTTTGAAATTCAAAAATGAGCTCATTTTCAATACAATAAACCACTATCAGTTCAATTGCTTTTAGAAAAAAATCAATCTACTTATCGGATTTTAATCTCGAGTTTCCGGTGATTTCAATTAAGGCCAAAGGTGGATGTGTAAAAAGAATTTTGCATAAGAAGATATATTCTATAAAAAAATTGATTAAGAAGGTATTGTTTTATAAATTGTAATAAGATTTTTTTTTGACGGTTTCAGTCCATAGATAACCAAAGATAACGGTTTTCATGAATTTGAAGATTTTTTAAACAAAAAAATACATACTTTTTTGCCTTGTCCCCTTTTTAAACTTTTGTCTGTTAGCTTCTAACTTAGTCTAGTTAGAAACAGATCACATTCTTTTTCTGTTGAAACGGCAAACAAATATTTTGATAAACAGATATTTTGTGGTTAACTGGATGGTTTATAGATTTTCCTCCAATAGCTCTTATTGAAGTTTTGTAATTTTGGAATAATTGGTTAACTTTTGAGTTTTATTTATGGTTTATTTTAATATTACGGTA
Source organism: Convolutriloba macropyga (assembly GCF_964194025.1). Taxonomy (NCBI): domain Eukaryota; kingdom Metazoa; phylum Xenacoelomorpha; order Acoela; family Convolutidae; genus Convolutriloba; species Convolutriloba macropyga. Next base: position 19,436,458 of record NC_134479.1, on the reverse strand, counting down.
CTGAAGCCCAACTCAATTGGCGTTAAACATCCGCCTAATTATACATAAGTAATTTTTGATTAGTTAATATTTCATGATTTTATTGCCTTGGACACCAATTCTTGGAAATTTTTAATTGACTTTTTGTTGAAAATTTTGTCGTCTTTTTATTAGCCCTAGGACATATTCTGGATAACGCTAATCTAAGTGGACTAATGTGGAGCTATTAATGCATCAATTTAATGATTTCCGTTGATAGAATATAGTTTTTATGACGAAATTTATTTGATTGTAAAATTTAGAAATTTATTATCTTCAGTTTTGTTCTTTTTTCCTCACTGGCAACCTGAATTTATTGAGGACAAGTCCCAGATCTCTAGTGGATTGCAGTTTATTGTAGTTTTTTTGGGTTTTGTGTGATGTTGTTCTGAAAAAGAGGATGAGCGGCGTCGGATCAATATTTGCAAACGCACCGTACCGAGCCTACTTGTCTGTTCAAAGAATCTTTTTTTTTCAATTTTTGTTTTTCCGTTACTGTTTCGCTAAAAGTTAGTGCGCAGCAATTTCAAAATGCTGTCTCGGGCGCAAAAATCAGACTTAATTAAAAATTAAAGCAATCTTAATTAATTGATCATCGTTTGGCTATGAAAGAAGAAGCGTCTAAAATTACTGTTCTGAACTCTTATGATTCTCTTACTCTGACAAATTTCTATTTCGATCTTGATTGCTAAAGTGTAGGCGCAGAAACGATTCAAAGAAATGCAAAACTTTCTACAATTTGTAAGCTCTAAAATGAGATGAAGATTCGTACTGATCGGAGACAATCTGAGAATCAGTTTGACCATAGTTTGACTAATTTTCGCCACGTGAAAGTTTCAGACGCAAAAAGTGGCCATTGTATCAAAAAAGAATAAGGCGGCTTGTGAAAATATAAGTTTGAAATTTAAGGATTAATGAGAATTAGAGCAACTGAGAACAGGCCGCTGTGGCCTTATGTTTCTTCTGCTACGATTAAGTATAAACCATGGTGCAAATTTCGGTCTGGGAACACATGGGTGTGCGTTCGAGTGATTCCGATCATAGCACAATTTGGGTCTGGACCTCAACCTAGGCACATTTATTAATTGGTATGAGAAGTCAATTCTGTCCATGAATTTTCATTAATCAAAAATCGGAGTTCTCTTTTTTCATCAAATCGAACGAATCAAATCTGATTTCTTTTAAGAATAGAATTTTGATCGCGGGATTTGTGAGCTCCAAATTACTGACGGCAAAATATTTGAAATTAAAAAAAATTGCCAATTACAAAGGTTTTAAAATGTAGTTAAATGACGATCTTGTTGGTAATTGACTGATGGAGCAATTCGCCGACTAACGCCCATGAGACCAATGTATTGGTACGTTTATTCCACAAACTATTTATTTTATTTCCGTAAAAAAATTAAAGGATTGTTAGTTATGGCTTTTGGGCACAATCAACACCTACGCCTCCAATATTGTGTATTTTAGCCCCTGACCTGTGACTGCGCATCAGTTCTGCCATGGATATTTAGTTGCCAATGTTGAGACGTAAAAATATAAAAGGTGTGGTTTTAATGGTTATGCTTTTTCAGTTAACTCATCATCTGAAAATCATTGTTTATTTCAAAAATAGAAAAAAGAGCTTAGAAAGCACGAGTTTTTCGGACTTGAAAAATGAGGTTGATTTCTGTACGAGCGTTCACAAACCAGTATCAGTTCGTTTCCCTTCAGAAGCCACACTTATCTACCTCCCGGAATTTTTTCTGAAGTTTGCTGTCTAGTTCAATTAAAGCCCACTCGGCCTGCGGTCACATTTTTTTTCAGAGCTGAATCATAGTAACTTTTATTCGGTATTTGAATCTGCACGTATCACGATCATGTCAAAAATTGCGATGATCAGAGTAATAAATCAGGACAACCTAGTTACTATCAATTTGTTCTGAACTGCATGCCAAAAATTATACTGTGACATAACTGCTCAGAAAAAATATCCGCCTGAAAAACAAGTTCTCGGAAAAAAAAATTCAGCATGTAACTACTCTGAACTTACTATGAGGATATAATTAAAAATATCCAGTCCAATTGCAGCCTATAAAGAATTATAGTATTGGGAAGCCCCCTCTCTCTCTATCCTGTATGAGGGTCAGGCCCCTCTCTCTCTCCAGATGTAGTTTTAGTTGTTTTTTTTTTCAAAACTGGATGGCAACTGGTTACGAGTAACGTGTCTTTACGGTTTGAGACGCCAGTTTTCATGCGATTTCGTCATGCTCGAATTTTTTTAAGTAAAATCGAAACTTTAATATTCACATGAATTTTGTCTGATCATAATAATAATCAAGTTTTAATCTGTCAAGTACAATATCATGATTTAAATTTGACGTGATTTTGACGTGCTCGTAGAAGCCTATAAATGGACTGCAACTATACTCATTCAGAACTGATTTTCTGAGTTAATATGGGAAAGTAATGATTCAGCTCTGAAATGTCCTGGGAGTTCGTTCCGGGCAGCTGATTTTCCAGACCGAAATCAAGTATTTTTTCCACTTATTTCTGCGACCTTTTTGCAATTATTTGAGACGCAACTTTCTCTTTAATTTTCACCAACTTTAAATTGCATGATCCAAATTCAAGAGAGATGTTAGGTCTTTAGACTTTATCTGTTTGCCTCAAAGTAAAAATTAAACGAAATTTTAAACAGTCAAATAATTTCAATTTGTATTTTATCTCATTGTGTTACTGCTTATAGTGGTGCCGACAGCAGACGATCTCCTACTAGCATCACGTGACTTCCCACTTCGGTTGCTCATAATTGAAGTTCGTCTCGGAATCGACTTGAAGCCCTCTGTAAAATCTGACTGCATTGAAAGGCGCCTGATTTTGGGCAAGTTTCTGATGTGATCAATTTGACTGTGCAAAGATTTGTTCTCTTGTTCCAGTTTGTGAAGAACGGCTGTTAACTGGGAGTTCGAATCTCGACTGTGACGAAGTAATAATTGTGTGGCATAACCGCTGAAATATGATTCAAATTTGTTGATATGGTCTAAAATATTGTTTTCAAGCTGAATAACCTTAACTTAAGATAAATTTTACAGCAGAAAAATGTACGTTTTGTTCCTTTTTTGCTCTAATTCTCTTATCGAATGCTTACATATCTTCAAAAATTACTTAAAATTGGGCTCGGTGTTGTTCTGCAGGAAAATCAAATCTTAAGTTTTAAGTTAATTAATTCAAATTAAAACACCAATTATTTTATTATCTCGTCAAAACGCTGTCTTTATGAAAAATTGTAAGCAAAAAATAAGGAAGACATATTTCAAGACATATGCTTTTTCTGCTCCTTATGCTCTGCACCCTATACAAAACAATTAGTATTACTGCAAATTCGAACTCCTGCACAAAATATTCCTTATGCAACAAAAAGGTAGCTTTCGGCTATTAATATGCTATAGCATCAAAAATTGACCAATTCTTAATCAGTACTGAATTACTGAACTTGGAACTCTTTGATCATACTACTATATTAGAGCTCTGATCATGTCTCTTTTCAGACTATGTACGTCTTGAATCAGGTCTTAAGTCTTGACAACTCAGGACGAGATTATCACTAATTTGTTGACCCAAGAGGAGTATTACACTGGAAAAATAATGATCAAGACTTGAAAATAATTAAGGAAATAACTATCAAATCTAACTGCGATGACAGACCGAAGAATCGATCGCTTAATTAATTAATCTACCGATTCTTCGGTTTGTAATCGCAGTAAGCGATTTCATCGTTATTCCCCTTAATTACATTCAAGTCTTGATCATTATTTTTCCAGTGTAATACTCGTGAAAAAAAGAATAATCCAGAATTATTTGGCATAAAAGTATTGATTAACTTACTGTCCTCCGTGAACTGGTTTCCCTGTTTGCTCACTGATTTCAGCCGATACTTCTTCCATCAGTCTGTTCTGGTGGTCAATTGTCTTCTTCAAGCGGTAGTGGACCCACTTCATCTGGTGCAGCTCATTGTCCGCTAATCTCAGTCGGCTAATTGAGTACCTAACAAATATGCCATTGAGGTTTTTATGAGTCCCTATGGGTAAAAGTTCAGGTGGTGCCTCCTTAATTTTTCAGATAATTTTCAGGTAAAGTTAAGGTAAGTTAGATAAATTCAGGTAAGGCAAAACTACCTGAAAGTTTCAGGTAACTTAAGGTGTTTTTTTTTGTTTTTCAGTTAAATTTACCTGAACTTTATTTAGAGTGTAGTGTTATATGATTTGTTCATACAACACTTGTTTTTTCCTCCATAAAGAGCCCGTTGTCGAATCAGGTCGTTTTCGCTCATCTTATTAGGGACTACCTTGGCGTAGATCAATCTACTCGGAGATTATTTTTTGTTTGGGAAATCAGCGCATCTACCGACTCCGTTTTAGTCTTCTAATTTTAGTCTTCTTATAGACTTCTAAATTTGCAAGATGGCAAAAAGAGAACGATGTCGAGATATAGTCAATACTACTAAAGTCCCGTAACAAAAGTAAATTATTTCACCTGGTGTCTTCAAGACTCTTAGTTGCTTCTTCAATCTTCCTGGCTAGCTTAGCACACTTGTCTGCTTTCAATCTGATTCTTTCTGCTAATTGCACATTCTCTTTGGCTGCCTCCACATATTGCTCTCGTTTCTGAAAAATAACTGTTCAAATAAGTGGATTTTTTGTGTATGTATCTTTTCTGTTATTGCCCCCCCCCAACTTATACATGTTATAGCATGTTGGTTTCATTTCATACACTAACATATACAATTATCTACAAATGGCAATTACAATTTAATTTTGCAGCCAAGTTTTGAAATTAAGACGTATAAGGTGGCGCTAGTGAAAATGGCAGACGTACCAAAATATAGAAATTTTTATTGCTGGCCAATCACAATTGAGAAAATTGGAGTATTGTTTTCTGATTAGCTGATTGCTCAACAAATTCTCCATGTTAAATAGGATATGATTGTTAACGTAAAGTTGCTCAGAAATCGCGATAAGCCGAAAGCGAAAAAATAATTTATATTGAGGGAAACAGGTCTCAAGTTCGGTTGTGAAAGTTTCATATCAAGTCCCAAGGGCCGCTGAGGCATGGCCATGACCCGCGAGGCATATGGCCAGATGCGGTAAAAGATATCATCTAGAATTAGACTATGTCCAACTTAGGCTAATTGAACGCAAAAAGGTATAGCGTTTTAAATTTGTCAACCAATCACATCCGTTGAAAATTCTATATTTTGGTACGTCTATCTGTTAAGACGTCACCGTATAAGGTAATCAAACTTTGCTTATAATGTAAACAGACAAAGAATAATCGTGTTTTTAACATTTTTCGCTTTTGTTTTGCAGGAATAGCTCTATGGTACTATTTTTTTTTGACAACCGGAAACAAAAATTCATCCATTCGTCTACCGGTACCGGCAATTTATTATGACTAAAACAAAGGATCTCTAAGGACCAAAAAGAACATATTTGGGGGTTGCAAATAGACTGGCTATATAAGGCGGGGGGGGGGGCAATAACACAAAAGAGCCAGGCAGGCCATACTATCGTAATTTTTGCAATTATTTGTTTCTCCATAACAGAGGTTCACCTAGATGAAAACTGGTATATTTTTTGATCAGTGATTTCGGTTTACTATATATTTGTGCAAAGACTACTATTTTGCGAATAGTTTCGACAATCATGTTAAAAACTTGGGTCGCATTTATTATGATGTAGAAGTATGCTTTTGAAGTTAATGAATAATTTTTCAAAACAGCCTCAAAAAGAGCCCTTCAGATTAAGACCATACATAGCAAAAATCTGCTGTGGGTCAGATTCAACAGATTATGATCAACTTGGGGTCAGACTAAAAAGACTCCGTGATCACCCTGGTTTAGACCTAACAGATTTTGATCACACTGGTTGAGACTAAACAGACTTTGATTATCTTGGTTGAGACCTAACATATGTTGGTCAACTTGTTCAGACCAAACTGACTTTGGTTATTCCGGTCTTAGACCATTAGACTTCCTTGGGTGAGATGGTGGAAATGTGAACCAGATGATCCAGACAAAAGTTGTCCATGATTACAGGATTCAGAGTTGAATTGAGCATGACCAGAATTGGTTCGCATTTGCATAAAACAACCACGAAATAGCGTGACAAAACGTATTTATGTTTCGACCATGCGCAAGTATGCAAAGATTTCCAGCCATCAGCCAAAAGTGCGGCGATTAAAAATTATAAGACTATGACCAGACAGCCTGATCCCGACAAAAAAGGCCAGGACCAGATCTCATACATTAAATTCAATTGATTTGAAACTGCATTTATGTGCAAAAGAGTGGAAAATTGTTAAAAACTGTGCAAAATAAGACAAGCATGATCCGACTGAACGGGGAGTGAACGAATGCGCGATTATGATTCGACATTCCTGACAGTGCAAAACTGAGGCGACTATGATCAGCCAAAATTTAAACACATGCTGAAATTCTTTGATTCATTATAAATGATTCTTTTCAAACCACATTTTTTTACAAAGGTACTAAAAATTAATTAGAAAGTTGCGACATATAGACTACCAATGATAACTGCTGAAAAATCTAACAGTTTTTTTTTCTGCTTAAATTATGTATAAGTCTTCAGAAACTCAATAAATAAGGACAGGACTGAATGCCCGCATTTTGTCACCTTGCAGGAAAAAATTTAAGATTTTTATCACAGGTTTGGCAGTTTTTAGTGTTGCTTTTGCTAACTAGCAATTCATGCTGATATATTGCGTGAGTTCACTTTCTCAGTTAATTCACTGAAAAAAAAAGAAAAATGTAAAAAAATAAGTGTGACTGCTGAGCCAGACTTAATCAGATTATGAATTAGAATATTTTGGTTTTTTATTTATAATTTTACCCGCTCATGACTCGAAATTGACGGGTTATAATTTGAAAGAGTGGGCTCATGATTCAAATTTGTACAATTTATTGAGACGAATTGTGAACATGATTCGGTAACTTGGGCTCATGATTCGACATAGCTTGCCTATATCTTGAAATATCGCAACAAAAACTATCCGGGTCGAGACCGAATGGTTAACTTGTAAGAGCTTGCAAGTTTCTTGCAAAAGATGTTTAACTTGTAAGAACTTGTAAGTCGAATGGTTAACTTGTAAGAACTTGCAAGGCGAACGGCTAGCGTGTAAGTTTCATGCAAGTTCGTTCCGGTCAAGCACAACTCTTATTGGTTAATTCAATTTAACATTCAGTCATTTAACGTAGAAAGCGCGTGAAAGTTAGTTGCTCTGTTTGGATAACATAATACAAGTTGACCTAAGTAGACAAAATGGTTACTTTTTTCAATTTTATCAGTTCAAGAAAGATCCTTTCGCAATTCGTTGAAAAAACTGTGGATTTCAATGCTTCTTCACGATCGCTTTTTCAAAAATGATCCCAAAATATTGACTTTCATTGAATTTTCAAATTCATATATTATTATTTTTCCAAAATAATTTAGTGGCCCTTCATTTTATAGCCTTTTCTATAATTTAATTCATACTTTTTCAGATTCCATTTTTTCCACACATCGGTTTACATTCATGTCTGGCAACGCTTTATTTACAATTTAGTGCGTATGTGTGTGTATTGTATGTGTGTATGTGTGTATGTGAGTGTGTGCGTGTGTGTATGTGTAAGTTTGTGTGCATGTGTTTGTGCGTGTGTGTGTGTATGTGTGTATGTGCATGTGTATGTGTGCGTGTATGTGTGTGCGCTTGTGTGTGTGTATGCGTGGTGTGTGTGGTGTGTGGTGTGTGTGCGAATGGTTAACTTGTAAGTAACTTGTAAGTCGATTGGATAACTTGTAAGAGCCTTGTAAGTCGAATGATTAACTTGTAAGAACTTGCAAGTTTTTGGAAGATAACCATTCGGCCTCGACCCGAGTATGGTCCACACTATGTATTTATTGTTCGGGAGGGTACACCCCCAGATAATAGTTGTTAGATCATAGTTTGACAATCTCCCACCTCGGATTTGATTATCCTGGAACATAACAACTATACCACTGAAAAACAATTACTCGCAGCCAACGGACCCAGACCCTTGACCAGTCCAAGGTTTTCGTATTTGACCAGTCAGAACGAGCAGACCAAAACTGGCTAAGCTAACCAAAAAAAGTTGTGGACCTGGCGGAAGACGCGACATGTCTAGATTGTTTTGAGCTTCGATCTACTGTACGTATTATCCCCTGTCTCTGGTCGTGGTTCTTATCCGTGAAAGCATAATCTGTTTTCATTGAACGCAATTTTGTTTTCTTATAAATTCATGTGCTCAACCTTTGTTTTGTACTTCGGTTCCTCAAGGCCTAAAAAGTTCATCTCAGTATCAACTTTTACCTGGTTAGTGATGTCAGTTATCTCTTGCTTCCTTGTGGCAGTTTTTTCTTCCTTCTTTTCTCTCTCTTGCAGTTTTTTGGTCAGCTCTCTGATCATTGCCGATGTTTGCTTTATTTCCTGGTCCAGTTTGTCAGTTGAAAATTTGTCACCCTTTTCTAAACATTTGTTGGCATCATGTTTATGCAAAAATGTACGGCATTAAAACTTGGAGTGAACGCAAATCCGTATCTGATGTGAATAAAAAATGAGGTTTCCGAGTAGGTACTGTAATTGTTTTAACCATAAAAATTAACTTGGACGTCTTGCTTCAAGTTCTTTTTTAATGTGAGAATTTTACAAAAGTTTTGCTCATGATTGCGAGTTTTTTGCTTAATTTACAAGTCATATAAAATCTGATAACATAAAGCATATCTTGTGATACTTTCTAGGGAAAGAATATAAGAGGGCACGATTCACCTTTTAACAAGATTATCATAGAAGTGCGTAAAAATCAGGATTTAGGTTTGTGCTCAGGTTTAGACCTCGACTTATGGAAAGACTTTAAAATTCTAGTAGGGGTCAAATATTGACTATAAATACACGGTTTAGCTCCTAATCAAAGTTGAGGTGAAGTATTTTCATGGGTCCAGATAAGTTATTTTCATAGCAAATTAAGGTCCAGCATGGTCTTTTCATGAGTCGAGGATCGCATTTTGTGGGATTAATAACAGTTAATTTTTCTGTAATTCTTTTTATAGATGTGTATCACCTAGCAGCAAGACCAAACTAGCGTTGCAGTACACCTTCGAAAAGCGGGTGGGGAGTATAAGCAAGAGCCAATTTTCTGTAAAAATGTAATTTTTTTGGGTCCAGCGTGAACATCATAGGTCGAGGTAAAGTCGAGCATCATATTTGGGTCCAACTAAAGTCCAGCGTATAAAATTTTGGTCGAGACAAAGTCTAGCTCAAGGAATAGGTCCAGATAATGTCGTTTAATGGGCTGTTTGAGTCCAGCACGAGCTTTTCAAACCACTTTTTGGTCGAGCATGGTCTTTTCATAAGTCGCAGCCTAAACCGGCGTGGCATCCTCTTAAACAGCCTCTAAACATTACAGAGACCAGAAACAAGAGCCAGTTAACCCACGCCATTTTAATTTAAATTATTTACACGACGCTAACAAAAGAAGTCAGTATTAATATTCATAGCACCTAGGTATGTATCGAAAAAGTGCAAAAACTAATAGTTTTGATAAATAATTTTCACAGAGATAATCTTGCAAACAGTTCAAAAATTACTCATTAGCCTAGATCTGAACTCTTGTCTCCGTGTTATAATAACTTTTTGAATGCTTAGCTATACGTATCATACTATCCAAGGACTCCCTAGTCAAAAAATCTTTGAAAATTGTGTTTATTATACAATTCATCATATTTCATCTCATAAGATTAAACTTATCTTGAGCAATTTCCTTGGAAAAATATAAGAAGGGGCACAATTCTTCTTTTAACAAGCTTATAATAAAAGAGCGTAAAATACAGATTTTGAATAGTTTAGATCGTGAATTTTTTTGTCAGCCATTTTAATTTGTTAATGATGTAGTATATTTCAAATTCAAAAATAAAATGTTGTTTACTTCGCTTAAATTAATTACCTGATTACTTAATTACTTTTAAAAATAAAAGTACTTAAAATAATTACTTTTTTAACGTGCTAAGGTATTCTACCTGATGAAGTTGATTTAGATTCTTTAAATTTGCTTGCAAAAGCAATCAGCGCAAATAACTCCTGTTGCAATGTTTTTGAAAAACAACAACTATAAACGAAAATTTCTTCCGCCGCTCACAGCTTATTAGATTGTACACATATGGTATAACGTATAGATACCTTATAAGTTACTTCAGATTCATACAAATTTAAGTTGACTCAGGGAACTTTCTGAGAATAAATCATTTTTCTATAAACTGGTGAATGAAATTTACGAGATCTTGTACGGAAACCATTATTTGTCGACTGAGGATTCCCAGACTGAGGTGGCATCTCAAAAGTAGGCATGTCCAGGCCATCACAAACGGCGTATATTTATGTCCAGACCTTCCAGACAAAAAGTCTATGTCTGGACTTATGAGCGTTCAAAACATCTCCTTCAAATCATTCCTGCGTTCAAAAGTGAGTGTGTCCGGGCTTTTTGCATTCATGTCATTATTTTCGTGCTTTCAATCGACTTTTGAGCGTTCATTCAAGCTTGTTGTGCATTCAAAGTTTTGACGTTCGTGCGGTCAAAATTTTTGTGCACTTCTCTGGTAGTCAAAAGTGAGTATGTCCTGACCTTCATGCGTTCACTATTTGATCTATATCAGTGTTTTTGCGTGTAAGTGTTACACAATTTTTTTATAATGTGTTCAAGTCATGTATAGATATCATAATGTTATAGTAGTGATGTGGGACCTTAGTAATGGTTACATATAGTGAAATAATAGCTGATGAAAATATTGGTTGATAGGGGTGCAATTCATCCAGTTATTCGAGCGTGACTTTTTGTTGCAACTTCAACAATGTTATATAACTCTAGAATTAAAAATTGTCCAAAATTGTCAAAAATATAAAAAAAATTGTGCTTATGACGTTTTGCAAGTTTTGAACACAAGTGAATTAGGTTTTTGTGTAGAAAGCATTCAATTGAGTGAGAACTCTGATAAGATTGCTGAATGAACCATGAGTTCAAAAGTTTTGCCATTTTTGTTTCTGTTCAATAAATTGATTTGGGCTTGACGTTCAATCTGTCCAGATTTTTTCCTGCAAAGTTATCTATGCCCAGATTTTCGTGCGTTGAATATTTCCGATGTCCGGACGTTTGTGCGTTCAAAGCTACATATGTCAAGCATTCGTGAGTTCATTCGTGTTTCCAGGCCGATGAAATTTGATCGCACAATGCGCCCCTCATGCGTCTATTTTGATCTGGAAATAATATTGACTTTTGGTCTGCGACCTTTGACTGGGTTGTTTCAATTCTAAACGGAGTTCACGCCATTGAGTTTTATTTGAGATAGCTGTAAATCTTAGCAAGAAATGGGGTGATTATTTGCGACTTCACTTTTTTAAATTGGTAGCTTTAAAGTATATCTAGATTTATTTTTGGTGGAGGTAATGGTATAATTGTTCACCGCTACATGAGGAAAGCTGAGTCAGTAATTCAGCGTCTCACCACAAAATGATCATGCAGTGCATTTACGATAACGATTTTTTTGAATTGCCACTTTTGAATCTGTGCTGATTAAGAATGCGTGAAATCTGTTGATTTTCCTCCGTGCATTCACTGCAAAAACTGCAATTTTATAGCCAAAATTTATCACATTCATCACAGTTAAAACATTTCAGTGGAAAAACCTCGAGGTAGCAAAATAAATCAATTTGCATAATAATCAAACAAAATTTTGCGTTAAGCATCAAGCAACAGACAAATTTTGCTAAATGCTCATCTGCTGTTTCACCAAATTCATCCCAAAAATTGATCAACTTTAGACACAAGATGTGCATAGTTTCACTCTAGACTTGCCAATAGTTTTTTTGTTACCTGTTAACGTTAATTCAAAATTCATGTCAGCAAGTTTTAAAATTAAAACAAGATGTTCTGAAGATTGATCAGCTCAAAATGCGAATTTCATAAAGATCAGGATCAAGAGTACTCTTTTGCACGACCTATTTGATTACAAAATTATGCGTCACTTGACCACATATTTCACACAGCAGAGAGAGAAGATTACCGCAGACCGAAAAACATTACAACACATTTTGCCCAAAGTTTTTCTTCACTAAGGCTGCAATATTGTCATTGCAGATAACCGCTGTGGTTAATTGACATTTTCTCTTTCAACACATATTTTGCTTAGGATTAGGAGCTAAAGCGAATTGAGTTTTTCGGTAATAACAAGAACGAGAATGTTAACCCGTACCTAACATTCAGAGATCATCAGTACTGAATCAGAGCATTTTCAGAGAAATTTAGGTTTTCAGTACTGAATCAGAGATAATTCAGAAAAAATTCTGAATTTCTCTGATTCAGAGAAAAATACAGAATCAGTTTTCTCTGAAAATCTCTGAACCAGAGCAAAATCAGAAAAACAATTTCTGAATCAACTCTGATTCAAAACAAAAATCAGAATTTTTTTAAAGCAGCAAAACAAACAAAATTGGTCAAAAAAAACTGGCTCCGAAATAGGTCTTTGCAACAATAGCAGTGATAAAAGTAGGCATCTTGAGTTTTTTGCACTTTTTAGAATAAAAATATTAACTATGATTCTGATCATTTTTTACAACATCTGCTGCATATCTGAGCACCTGGTTCTATGATGCAATTAGAGACTTTATACTAACCAAGAATCTACAAAGATTTTGGTCAGAATGTTTTTCTTTGAGAGAAGAAACTGTCATTATAGAAAAATAATTTGCGACTTTCTCTATAATCACTTATATAAAAAGTCTTATATAGAAAGTCTGTTAAAGTAAATTATTTGGTTTTCTTGATTTTTTTGTTAATTAAACCGTATGGCCGCTTCGTACTTAATCTGCAAAAACGGCAAAAAACACATATGAGAATAAAAGTTGTCTTTATTTAAGTAATTTGCATTTGCAACAAAGAATTTCTCAATTTTTCAAACAATTTTTATATTAATACTCGTCACAAAATGTAAACCTTTTCGACGATATAAGTAAATATATCCACAAAAATTTTGACGAAAATCTATAGTCGAAAGTGGAAAACGAATCATAAAACTCCAACGAATCGTCACACAATTCCACAAAACTCAATTTTTTTTTGAAATTTGATTCTTCGGATATTAGACTCATTATGCAGTATCCAACGAGTGATAGCCATAGAAGAACCTGAGAAAATTCCTACCCAAACAAACAACAAAGTTTTTTACACTTCAAAATTTACACAAAAAGTCTAGTTCCTGACATTCATTCATAAGAGGTAATAATTCGTGTCCATGTCAACAATTAAACTCAGTGCAATAAGCACCCCACTATTAAAATTTGCTTATTTGTATAGGTCAAACATGATCGTTATGAGTCTTTGCTGACAACTTTATCTTTTTGACTTTTTCATCAAAGTTTGACGAATGTCATATTTTGTCATATTTTACCATCTCATCTTAGTATTCATGGCGAGGTTGGAATTTTTTCCCCACCTCTCCATGAAGGCTGGCTGTGACCAAAAAAGTCAAGATGAACCAAAATTACACACAGAAATTTACTGAAAATGATGTGTCACGTTGTTTCACGTCAGTATCGGTGATTTGCTGAATAGCTGGTAGCCCAAAACATGGGGTATTAATATGTATTTTTCTAATATCTTATAAAGTACTTGACCAAATTGGAAGAACAAGGTCGCTTTTTGTTGCCAATGAACTGCTATTGTTTGTCCTTTTACATGGTTTCTGTAACCAGGAGGGTAAAAAAGTTATTTTTTGTCAAATTTGCGAAAAGTCGGTATTTTAGGTCATCTTGGCGGACTCAAAAAGCAGTACCCCAAAAGAGCCGAGGAACCCTACATATATTGGTTCCTTAGATTCCTCAGATAATGGGGATTATGCCCATATATTTTTTCATATGGTTTTATGGAGTTCAATGGATCTATTTTTGATCTGTATGCGCCGAGCCTTGATTTTGGGCCATTTTCGGCTATTTCTGCGGTGACGTAGACAAGTTGAAATTTTTGGTGTCAACACTATAAATTATAGTGTTTTAGATTGCCCAGTGTACCATTTTTTCACAAGTTTTGATGGTGTAATTGAAAGACCATCGGGATTCGTTCAACAACTCCAAAACTAAATTTTTTATGTTCTATGCCAAGAAAAGTATATCGAAGTATTCTGAACTACAACAGGCTAAAACAGAAATTATGGTCAAACGATTAACAAACTGAGCTCTTAGATCACTGAGAAATGACTTTTCTGGGCAATTAAGTACAAGTAGGAGGGCAGTATAATTTGCTCTGGTCAGCAAAACTTTTCGAAACAGAAAATTTTTTTGTGGAAAATTATGTAACTCAGATACGACAAAAGTTCAGGCTGTGTTAATTGGAGCTACCATGTCATCTGCCCAGAGTTAATAAAGAGCTTGGGGTACTTTTTGATAAATCTAGATATTTGAAAAAAAATTCTGAAGCAGAAAAAATCTGAACAATGAAACAATTCTGTATAGATTAGTTGAACCAAATTTTTTAAGAAAAATATCAATAGAAGTATACATCTCAACTGTTGGCGTTCGCTTTCAGAGCTTTCGTCTCTACCTTTACTTGTATTATTGTATCATTATTCGTCTGATTACTGTTTCAAGTTGTTTTTGCAAGAATTTGCGAATAAATTGGGTTTCTCAGGAACACAAAAAATGGGGTATGGCTCAAATATTTGATCATTTCTTCAAAACTACTGTACCAAATTGACAATCATGAGCTTGTTTTTTTGGCACCTAAATCTGCTTACTTGTCCTGATGAGTGGTTTTTATAACCGGGACAGTAAAAAAGTTATTCAAGGACAACTTTCAAAAAAAAGTTGAATTATTAGTTCATGTTGGCATCACACAAAATTCGGTACCCAAAATAACAAAGTAACCCTACGTATATGAGTTTTTTAGGTTCCTTTGATAGTGAAAAGTATCTCATTTTATTTTTTTGATCAGTTTAATGGGCTATTTTTTTCTCTGTAAAGATCGAACCACGGAAAAACAAATTTTTTCTGAAATTTAATGGCTGAGTGGTGTTTTTTGCAATTGAACACGTTTTCTGGCTGGCTTTTTGTGTTTTCTGTTTTGTATTTAAGATAAAGAAACTAATTGAGTCAATTAATGGGGTTAACTCAACAAATATTCTTTTTTCACGATTTCATCAAATTTCTGTGGATGCTGTTTTATGTCAAAACACACAAAACATCATAACCTTCATGGTGAGGTGGGAAATTTTTCCCATCTCCCCATGAAGATTATCCGTGACCCAGAATGTCAAATTGGACCAAAATCACACCCAGAAATACGCCGGCAACGCTGTTTCACGTTGTTTCACGTCAGTTCCGGAGATTTTGGGCTTCGCTTTTAGCCCAATTAATGGGTACAAGTCAGTATTTTGTTAATATCTGCTAAAGTACTGGACGAAAATAAACGGGAGTAATCGCATTTTGTTGACACTGAACACTTCTTGCTGGCAGTGTTTGGTTGGTTTCTCAAATGGTCCTAATCAAAAAGTTATAATGGTTAAATTTGAAGTCGAATTTTCGGGCTATCTTGAGTGACCCAAATTTCGGTACAACAAAACACGAGATTTACCCAACAAATGTTCGTGTTTTAGAATCCCCAGTTAGCGGGGAGTCTCACCATATATATTTTGTATGTAGTTTTACGTAGTCCAGGTGCTGAATTTTAGCTAAACGTGACCGGCACTTGTCCTATTTTGTCATTTGGTACGGTACATTTATGTTGGAATATCTCCTCGTAGAGTAAACCAATTTTCGATCTGTTTGTTGATTTAAGCTCAACTTGATTTGAGCCGTACTTGAATCCTTGTAAATAGCGTTTTGTTTCTTTCAGCCGTTTTCGAGAAATTGGCCAGGACACATACCTCCATTTTGACCAATTCGTGTCCGGTACATTTCGTGTATGTACATGTTACAACATCAAAATTTTGCTATTTTAGACTCGATAGATAGTTCGTTAGATTCATTTAATAATGGTGATTGTGGCCATATATATTTTACATGTCATTTTATGTAGTTCAGAGGGTCAATTTTTGCTCTGAATGTGCTGCATCTCCCCTCTGGGGTCATTTGATACGGTACCTTGTTTTTGCTGTAACTCCTTGAAGAGTGCAACGATTGGACTCATTTTTTGATATGATGCGTATCTCAAACAGTACTACTAACGGTACTAAGGGTGTTTTTTTGTTCTGCCGTTTTTGAGAAATTGGCCGGGAAACTTGACCCCAGATTGACCCCCTGAGGAGAGAAGCACTATATTGATGACCATGTGTTAAACTTCTATATGGCTGCATTCGCCGCGTGTGACACATTATGCAACCCATTGACACAGTATGTGTGGCTTGTGTGGTTATAAACCACTGGTTATAATGAGTGGTTATAGTGGTTATAATGTGGGTATAGTACAGAAACGGGACCGAAATTGGGTCAATTTGGTCATTCACTACGGTACCTTGACGTTGGAATATCTCCTCGTAGAGTTAACCGATTTTCAATCTTTTTATTGATTTGAACTCAACTTGAGCCGTACTTGAATCCCTGTAAATAGCGTTTTGTTTCTTTGAGCCGTTTTCGAGAAATTGGCCGAGACACATACGGTCATTTTGATCTTTTAGTGACTGGTACGTTTCACGTTTCAACATGTGAAATGTTGAAAATTAATAAACTGACTGCACGAATAGGCTCGTTGAACTCCATTTGTAATGAGAAATCTCCCCATATACATTTATATAGGTTTTTCCGAGATCTAGGAGTCAATTTTGACTCTACTAATGACCCCCCAACCCCATGATTTCATGCTTATAATGAGGTAATTCACTTGTGAAAGTGAGTAAAATTGACTAATCTTGACACTAGGACTAGTCTCATAGAGCCCCTGTATGCCACGAATGCATGCCACGTCACGTATCTGATTATAATTATAGTTTGGGTGTTGGTGATTTACTATTATTCTAAGGTGAGGGCGTTTCGCCCACATGAGGTGCACTCGCCCCCCCTGTCCCGTTGAGACATCGGTTAGTCGGTTTCCCCCCCCCGCTGGGCTTCTCGTGAATCTCATGTTGGGGATGTAGTGTCTGTGCGGACGAGTTTTGCCGGCGTTTTTGTGCGAGTCGTGGTATGACATTAACACTGAAGTTGAAAATTGGTGTCCTTTTCAGATAGGTCTTTAATTATGGCTGATTGGTTAAAGGGATTCAAAATTCCCCGAGTTAATGAAAGACTCTCAAATTACCGTTCAGAGTCGATTGAAATATTTAACTACGAGCTTCCGGAAAAGGTCAGTTTTTATGTTTTGTCATGTAGATGCATGTACGCAACAATGCTGCCGAGTTATAGCTCGGGAAACGCCTGCATTTTCTCGGTAATATTAATGGACTTTTGTGTAGCCATGTAAAAAGACTAAGTAAATCATATGGTATTGTAAAGGTTTTATGAAGTGTGAATCTGCAAAAGATTTGGTCAGAATGTGTTTAATTGAAAAAAAGTTAGCCATTACATAAAGAAATTGCAATTATCTCTATAATCAGTTTTAAAGTTAGGTCTTATTGGTATTGCAAAATAAGGCAATTTGTGCGGGATTTTTGGTATAGAACTAGTTGTATAGGCTATGTGAACTGTGAATCTGCAAAAGATTGGGTCAGAATGTGCTTATTTGAAAAAAAGTTGTCATTATGTAAGCAAGTTATAATTTTCTCTAAAATCAGTTTTAAAAAAGGGTTCATTGGTATTGTGATATAGTGCTATTTTCCGGTATCTTTGGTTTAGAACTAGTTGTATAGACTATGTGAACTGTGAATCTGCAAAAGAAATGGACAGAATATGTTTGTTTGAAAAAAAGTTGTCACTATTTAAAGAAGTTTCAATTTTCTCTATAATCAGTTTTAAAATAGGTTTTATTGGTACTGTGAAATATTGCTGTTTTCCAGCATTTTTGGTTTAGAACTAATTTTATGGGCTATGCGAACTCTGATTCTGTAAAATAAATGGCCAGAATACGCTTATTTGAAAAAAAGTTGCCATTACTTAAAGAAGTTGCAATTTTCTCTATAATCAGTTTTAAAACACGTTTTGTTGGTACTGTGAAATATTGAAGTTTGCCGGCATTTTTGGTTTACAACCAGTTGTATGGGCTATGTGAACTGTGAATCTGCAAAAAGTATTGGCCAGAATGCGGTTATTTGAAAAAAAAAGTTGTCATTATTTAAAGAAGTTGCAATTTTCTCTATAAATATAATCAGTTTTAAAATAGGTTTTATTGGTACTGTGAAATCTTGCAGTTTTCCGGCATTTTTTGTTTTAGAACCAGTTGTATGGGCTATGTGAAGGGTGAATCTGCAAAAGAAATGGCCAGAATACGTTTATTTGAAAAAAGTTGTCATTATTTAAAGAAGTTGCAATTTTCTCTATAATCAGTTTTAAAATAGGTTTTATTTGTATTGTGAAATAATGCATATTTACAGAGTTTTTGGTATAGAGAAAACTGCATGGACTATGTGAATTGTGAATCTGCAAATGAATTTGTCAGAATTTGTTTATTTGAAAAATAGTTGTCAATATTTAGAGAAGTTGCAATTTTCTCTATAATCAGTTTTAAAATAGGTTTTATTGGTATTGTGATATAGTGATATTTTCCGGTATTTTTGATTTAGAAGCAGTTTTATGGGCTATGTGAACTGTGAATCTGCAAAAGATTTGGTCAGAATGTGTTTATTTGAAAAAAAGTTAACATTATTTAAAGAAGTTGCAATTTTCTCTATATTCAGTTTTAAAACAGGTTTTATTGGTATTTTGATATAGTGCTAATTTCTGTATTCTTGATTTAGAAGCAGTTGTATGGGCTATGTGAACTGTGAATCTGCAAAAGATTTGGTCAGAATGTGTTTATTTGAAAAAAAGTTAACATTATTTAAAGAAGTTGCAATTTTCTCTATATTCAGTTTTAAAACAGGTTTTATTGGTATTTTGATATAGTGCTAATTTCTGTATTTTTGATTTAGAAGCAGTTGTATGGGCTATGTGAACTGTGAATCTGCAAAAGATTTGGTCAGAATGTGTTTAATTGAAAAAAAGTTAGCCATTACATAAAGAAATTGCAATTATCTCTATAATCAGTTTTAAAGTTAGGTCTTATTGGTATTGCAAAATAAGGCAATTTGTGCGGGATTTTTGGTATAGAACTAGTTGTATAGGCTATGTGAACTGTGAATCTGCAAAAGATTGGGTCAGAATGTGCTTATTTGAAAAAAAGTTGTCATTATGTAAGCAAGTTATAATTTTCTCTAAAATCAGTTTTAAAAAAGGGTTCATTGGTATTGTGATATAGTGCTATTTTCCGGTATCTTTGGTTTAGAACTAGTTGTATAGACTATGTGAACTGTGAATCTGCAAAAGAAATGGACAGAATATGTTTGTTTGAAAAAAAGTTGTCACTATTTAAAGAAGTTTCAATTTTCTCTATAATCAGTTTTAAAATAGGTTTTATTGGTACTGTGAAATATTGCTGTTTTCCAGCATTTTTGGTTTAGAACTAATTTTATGGGCTATGCGAACTCTGATTCTGTAAAATAAATGGCCAGAATACGCTTATTTGAAAAAAAGTTGCCATTACTTAAAGAAGTTGCAATTTTCTCTATAATCAGTTTTAAAACACGTTTTGTTGGTACTGTGAAATATTGAAGTTTGCCGGCATTTTTGGTTTACAACCAGTTGTATGGGCTATGTGAACTGTGAATCTGCAAAAAGTATTGGCCAGAATGCGGTTATTTGAAAAAAAAGTTGTCATTATTTAAAGAAGTTGCAATTTTCTCTATAAATATAATCAGTTTTAAAATAGGTTTTATTGGTACTGTGAAATCTTGCAGTTTTCCGGCATTTTTTGTTTTAGAACCAGTTGTATGGGCTATGTGAAGGGTGAATCTGCAAAAGAAATGGCCAGAATACGTTTATTTGAAAAAAGTTGTCATTATTTAAAGAAGTTGCAATTTTCTCTATAATCAGTTTTAAAATAGGTTTTATTTGTATTGTGAAATAATGCATATTTACAGAGTTTTTGGTATAGAGAAAACTGCTTGGACTATGTGAATTGTGAATCTGCAAATGAATTTGTCAGAATTTGTTTATTTGAAAAATAGTTGTCAATATTTAGAGAAGTTGCAATTTTCTCTATAATCAGTTTTAAAATAGGTTTTATTGGTATTGTGATATAGTGATATTTTCCGGTATTTTTGATTTAGAAGCAGTTGTATGGGCTATGTGAACTGTGAATCTGCAAAAGATTTGGTCAGAATGTGTTTATTTGAAAAAAAGTTAACATTATTTAAAGAAGTTGCAATTTTCTCTATATTCAGTTTTAAAACAGGTTTTATTGGTATTTTGATATAGTGCTAATTTCTGTATTTTTGATTTAGAAGCAGTTGTATGGGCTATGTGAACTGTGAATCTGCAAAAGATTTGGTCAGAATGTGTTTATTTGAAAAAAAGTTAACATTATTTAAAGAAGTTGCAATTTTCTCTATATTCAGTTTTAAAACAGTTTTTATTGGTATTTTGATATAGTGCTAATTTCTGTATTTTTGATTTAGAAGCAGTTGTATGGGCTATGTGAACTGTGAATCTGCAAAAGATTTGGTCAGAATGTGTTTAATTGAAAAAAAGTTAGCCATTACATAAAGAAATTGCAATTATCTCTATAATCAGTTTTAAAGTTAGGTCTTATTGGTATTGCAAAATAAGGCAATTTGTGCGGGATTTTTGGTATAGAACTAGTTGTATAGGCTATGTGAACTGTGAATCTGCAAAAGATTGGGTCAGAATGTGCTTATTTGAAAAAAAGTTGTCATTATGTAAGCAAGTTATAATTTTCTCTAAAATCAGTTTTAAAAAAGGGTTCATTGGTATTGTGATATAGTGCTATTTTCCGGTATCTTTGGTTTAGAACTAGTTGTATAGACTATGTGAACTGTGAATCTGCAAAAGAAATGGACAGAATATGTTTGTTTGAAAAAAAGTTGTCACTATTTAAAGAAGTTTCAATTTTCTCTATAATCAGTTTTAAAATAGGTTTTATTGGTACTGTGAAATATTGCTGTTTTCCAGCATTTTTGGTTTAGAACTAATTTTATGGGCTATGCGAACTCTGATTCTGTAAAATAAATGGCCAGAATACGCTTATTTGAAAAAAAGTTGCCATTACTTAAAGAAGTTGCAATTTTCTCTATAATCAGTTTTAAAACACGTTTTGTTGGTACTGTGAAATATTGAAGTTTGCCGGCATTTTTGGTTTACAACCAGTTGTATGGGCTATGTGAACTGTGAATCTGCAAAAAGTATTGGCCAGAATGCGGTTATTTGAAAAAAAAGTTGTCATTATTTAAAGAAGTTGCAATTTTCTCTATAAATATAATCAGTTTTAAAATAGGTTTTATTGGTACTGTGAAATCTTGCAGTTTTCCGGCATTTTTTGTTTTAGAACCAGTTGTATGGGCTATGTGAAGGGTGAATCTGCAAAAGAAATGGCCAGAATACGTTTATTTGAAAAAAGTTGTCATTATTTAAAGAAGTTGCAATTTTCTCTATAATCAGTTTTAAAATAGGTTTTATTTGTATTGTGAAATAATGCATATTTACAGAGTTTTTGGTATAGAGAAAACTGCATGGACTATGTGAATTGTGAATCTGCAAATGAATTTGTCAGAATTTGTTTATTTGAAAAATAGTTGTCAATATTTAGAGAAGTTGCAATTTTCTCTATAATCAGTTTTAAAATAGGTTTTATTGGTATTGTGATATAGTGATATTTTCCGGTATTTTTGATTTAGAAGCAGTTGTATGGGCTATGTGAACTGTGAATCTGCAAAAGATTTGGTCAGAATGTGTTTATTTGAAAAAAAGTTAACATTATTTAAAGAAGTTGCAATTTTCTCTATATTCAGTTTTAAAACAGGTTTTATTGGTATTTTGATATAGTGCTAATTTCTGTATTTTTGATTTAGAAGCAGTTGTATGGGCTATGTGAACTGTGAATCTGCAAAAGATTTGGTCAGAATGTGTTTATTTGAAAAACAAGTTGTCATTATTTCGTATATTTTGTTTTGGAAAATTGTTCAAGCTTGGTTTCTTTTTACTATGCTATACCAGTTTTCCAAGAGTTTATGTCAGTAACTCCGCCACTGCCGGTCTCCAGCCCGGAATGCAAAAGGAGGAGGATTTAAACCACACAGAACATACTGGAAAATCTCAAAGTTAGTCTTTAACTTGACTTGAGGAGATTTCCGACAACCTATTTTTATAAATTTCTTCAATTTCTACAGATATTGTATGAATTTGTATATTTTAAGGACCTGAGAGCGAAAGCAATGGTAAAACCTTGCTTGGCCCAAGAACATAGGTATGAATTTTCCCTAACTCAGAGAAGATCTGAGTCTGAATCAGAGTCTGAATCAGAGAAAAATCAGAGTCTGAATCAGAGTCTGATTCAGATTCTGTATCAGACTCTGAATCAGAGGAATTCAGAGCGAAATGTGACCTGAATCAGAGTCTGAATCAGTACTGATAATTTCTGAATTTTACTCTGATTCAGTACTGAATTTGCTTTTGAGTTAGGTACGGGAATTCAAAACAAAATTCCCTTTGTTCGCGCGCTAATTAAACCCTCGAGGAAAACAAAAAAAAGATCGAAAACAACCGCTGTTTGCCAGAGGACCGTGTGAACTATATGCGTTTCAATTAAAAATGGTTTATTTTTGAATAACAAGCAATATAACCCAAGTGAACAAACAAAATAACTTTTGCGCAAAAATTTTCTGTAATAAATTTTATAAAAATATTATAAATATTGTAAAAATAAATAACACTATAGCACATGAACAGATTAGGTATTTAACTCCCAACATTAACCCATCTTACCTCTATCAGCTGTTTGTTGCAAATCATCGACACTATTTTCATCGTTCCCATTCTCTTCAATTAGTTTCTCGTCGTCCAATTGACTTCGTCTTTCAATAAAAGATCCCAACTTAATGTCCTCTAGACCGCTTCTTCTATCACTAATGTCAGCTGAGTGTCGTCTGAACAGTGAAGTACTACTTCTAGGGGTCACAGTGTCGGAGTAAGGCTTTGATTCAATTTTACTGACTATTGAGTTGATTTTGCGTTGGGCCATTTCGTCAGCCTATAATTGAAATAGTTTCATAGTAGTTCTTCTCGATTTTTATTATATTTATTCATCCCTAATTGAGACCAAGCTGTTATCCGATTACGGGCGTGAAAAGACTTCGTAGCAACTAATGAGCGGGGTCAACAATGGATTAACCGGTAAGGGCTGGGGCATGTGTTGGCTGACATTTGTCAGAAGTGACCAGGAATTGGCCGATAAAAATTAGGGTCGACCAGCTGTTTATCAAACTATTTTATTGCGAAGACTCATCAAAAGACTTTGAGTTGACCGTATTTATCGCTTGGAAATGTCCGAGGTCAATCTGCAAAAATATTATAGGCCGACCATTTTTTAGATATGAAAAAATCGTTGAAAAATTTATGAAAAGACCTTACTTGACAACCGGAACAAAAAAAAAAGAAAATGTTGACTGCCAACAAGGTATCTAGTTTTATGGTCTACTGATTGGTAAAATATGTTTTTTTTTGGCTATTTGCGATGTTTTTGAGGCTATTTTGGCTAAAGGTATTACCTATACTATCTAGATCAACTGTAACATAGTTGAAAGCATAAATTGATCGCCCGCACCTACAGTTCAGTGACAATCAGTACTGATTCAAAACATTTTGAGAGAAAATTTTAATTTTAGTACTGATTAAGAAGAATTTCAGAACCAAGTGTGAATTGATTTCTGAGTTTCTCTGAATCAGAGCAAAATTCAGAGAATATATTATGTATTCCTCTGAATCAGAAGATATTTCAGTATGAATCACTGAATTAGGTCTGAATCAGACCATTTCAGTGCAAAATGTGACCTGATTTAGACTTTAACTCAGTACTGAATTCGGCTGAGAGTTATGTACGGGCGTAGCTGACTAGCAATCAATATAAAGAAGGTTGAGTATGTAGTAACCGTGGTTTGAAAAGAAGTGACCTCCAAAAATTTAGAATGACAAGAGCACGTTCAATCCTTCTTGTCTATGGAAAGATCATTGGAGGAATTACGAAAAAAATATTGTGTCCAATTTATTTTTCGTCTCAACGGCTTAAATAAAAACGGCGAGGGACAACAACCCCTCTTAGATTTTATATGTTTTGTCTCGTAGTCAACTTAGATACATTGAGAGGTTTTTTTGTGGATTAATATTAGTTGACTAAAACTAAAAACTGTTTCCTATACAGTCACACCATTCAATGAATATCGGCAATATTCTCTTGAGAAAAGAAAGTTCAATTTCAAGTTTTGCGAAAAAAGGTTTAGACCTCAAAAACACATTATCAAATCCATTACATCGAAATTGAGTATAATTATACAGTTGCGCATCAGACGATCACTTAAAAAAATATCTATGCTTCCGTTGTTTCAAAACCGTTCTCTTCAGTACCAGAACAGTACAGCTGTCACTTTTAAACTCTGAAAAATCACACTGATTGAGCAACACTGAAAAAAACTTTGGTTGAAATTACAGTAGGACATATAAAAACTATATGAGTCTTGTAGTCATACAATGAAATTAACTGTTTTTTTATGACTTATTATCTGTTGCAATAGAGATATTTTCCCGATATCAGATTGTCTACACAATTTTTAAGACATTGTGAATAATTTGAAACTAAAACTTCTTTTTTTTTCTATTTTCGACGGGAAAGTTGTCATATCGGCTAGGAACTGATGGAGTGTGCATGTAGTTTTTTCATGGGCTAGAAAACTTTCCTGCTCCTCATTTAAATGCCATATATGGTTCCATTAAGTCTTTAGGTTTTTTTGCATCTTTCCCTTTCACCGTATGGGGCCGAGCTTTGATTGATTGTCCAAGGAAAATTGCAATCTCTCTATTACCAAACTATGACCGCATACGGCTCCTAGCACTCCTTCTTAGAAATCGCGAGTTTCTTGATATCGATTGAGAAAAGATTATAAAAGATTCTCAGCCATTGAGCCAACAATGCCGGGGCCAAACATGTTTTGTATGAAAAATGTCGGATTTGAAGATGTGTTTTGCAAAAAATTTGGGGTCGACCATCTGGTTAAGAAAATATTTCATTATGACGACTCGTGAAAAGACTTTGCTTCAACCTCATTAGATATGAATTGTTCATAGGTCCCCCTGCCAAAGAATTACATGGGTTGACCGTGTCTAAGTAGCAGTGAACTATAAAAGGTCTAAGGAAAACACTCACTGATTGTCATTAAATATTAACTTTCCACATAATGTAATCATTTTTTCCAAACTATTGAATGAATTGCACACGAAATGTTTATTACAAAATCTCATAACTTTTTATAATTCATTTTGTTTTCAAGATTTAAAGCTTTCTGGAAAGAAATTCCAAAATATTTCGTTTAGCAGAAAAACGGTAAAGCAACTTCCAAGGGTGAGAGTTGAGCAAAATATCCAGTTTTATTATTCCCTAATTCTCACAAAAATTAACAATATTGAAGTTCTGCGATGCTCTGAGTCTTGGTTCTGCAAAATTCCAGTGGCTACGTTTTTGAGGAAAAATGATACGTATTATCCCGGGTTGCCCCATCTTAGATACCATACTTAAGACCATTTATGCTTCCATCCACGGAGGGCCAAATTTTCGTGTATGATCTTACCATGGTATCCAAGATACTAGAAATGGTCGGGTGTATGATATCTAAGATAGCCATTAATGGAAGTTCTATGGTATCCAAGATAGCCATTAATGAAACCTCTATGGTATCTAAGATCACCATTAATGGTAACTCTATGGTATCCAAGACGGTCATAAATGGAATGTGCATGGTATCTAAGAAAACCATTTATGGAAGGTTCATGGTATTCAAGAAAACCATTAATGGTCGATTTATGGTTTTTAAGAAAACCATTTATGGTGGTTATATGGTTAATAGGAAACGAAAACTGCAGGAGAAGCGTACTAAAAATGTAACTGGCAAGACTTTTGTATGAAAACAGTATAAGGCTAACAAGGGAAACCAGCCAGGTCAAAAACCATGAATTGAAGCAGCTAACAATCTTTAATCAGTTTGTATCCTAATCATGACTTTTCATTGAAAAAAACTGTTTTCGTAGAATTTTTTTCTTTCGTCGTGCCATAATAACGTTATTTTCAAGGTAAAAAATTAAAGTAATCATAGTTTTATCTTGCATATGTTATCAAAAAGACTGAACAAATTAGACATAATCATCTTACAATATCGTTGTGATCCTGATATCCTGAGTTTTTGAAAAAAAACTGAACCTAATCTAAAATATGGAAAAAGTTCCTCAAGATAACACCAAAAAACAGCTTGAGAAGAAAGAACTTCACTGGTAATAAAGACTCTATTAAAAGTCACCTTTATAGACGGACTAACAGTGGGAATAACGTCCCAGTGGCATATCCACGAAGTCATAATAATAATAATAATAATAATAATAAGAATAATAAAAATAATAATAATAATAATAATAATAATAATAATAATAATAATAATAATAATAATAATAATAAAAATAATAATAATAATAATATTAATAATATAAAAGTAATAAGTGAAGTAAACCGAATTGGACTCAATAAGGAGGGGGACCTAACTGGTTACTCCGGAATCTGAAACACTAAAATTGACCGTGGAACGCAGGCCATATGGTAGTTTAAAATGGTCATCAATGTAGTGTTTCTCTCCTCCGGGGGTCAATCTGGGGTCGAAGTTTCCCGGCCAATTTCTCAAAAACGGCTGAACAAAAAAACACCCTTGGTACAGCACTCCTTGAGATACGCATCATATTAGAAAATGAGCCCAATCGGTGCACCCTTCGAGGAGTTATAGCAAAAAATAGGTACCGTACCAAATGACCTTAGATGAGATGATACACCACATTCAGAGCTAAAATTGACCTTCTGAACTACCTAAAACGACATGTAAAATATATATGGCAACAATTCACATTATCAGGCGAATCTAACGCGCCAATAAACAAGCTTTAAATCGCATTATAGGTGATGTGACAGAGCTCTGTAGGTACCGGTACCCTGCTTTAGCAGGTAAAAAATTGGGTACCTGTCCTGGCCAATTTCTCATAAACGGCTGATTGAAACGAAACGAGACCTATATCAAAATAAAGCTTAGCCCAAGCTGGGTTTAACAAAAAAGTTTCATCAAAATTGGTTCACTCTACAACGAGTTATTGCAAAGTAAAGGTACCGTACCAAATGACCAAAAAAGCAGAGTACTCCGGCTGCAGAGCCAAAATTGAAGATCTAAACTCGAGAAACCGCTATATAAAGTATACATATTCGGAACCTACATTAAACGGGCTGTTCAAAACACTAATTTTTGTAATACAGTTCAAAGCTTCAAGGTGTCAATGGTGTCAGCCGGAGGGTGTCAACCGCTTCTGGGGCTAAAACCAAGGGCAAGTTTACTGGCCAATTTCTCTAAAACGGCGGAACAAAAATAAACCCGCTTAAAAAAGTTTGTAGCAATGCTTGAGATACGCATTATATTAAAAAATGAGCCCAATCGGTGCAGTCTAGAAGAAATTATAGCAAAAAGTAGGTACCCTGCCAAATGACCCAAAAAGCGAGGTGACCCGACTTCAGAGCCAAATTTGACTATCACAATTCCGTAAAACGCTATATAAAATATATATGGGGATACTCCCCAATAACTGAGGATTCTAAAACACTAACATTTGTTGGGTAAATCGCGGGCTTTGTTGTACCGAAATTTGGGTCACTCAAGATAGCCCGAAAATTCGACTTTTTTCAACTTTAAACATTAATAACTTTTTGATTAGGACGATTTGAGAAATTAACCAAACACTGCAAGCAAGACGGGTTTATTGCCAACAAAATGTGACCACTCCCGTTTAATTTGGTCCAGTAACAAAATACTGTTCTGTACCCCATTTTTTGGGCTAAAATCGAAGCCCCAGATCTCCGGAACCGACGTAAAATAACGTGAAACAGCGTTCCCGGCGTATTTGTGGGTGTAATTCTGGTCCACTTCCACGTTCTAGGTCACGGCAAACCCTTATGGTGAGGTGGGAAAAAATTTCCCACCTCACCATGAAGGTTATGATGTTTTGTGTGTTTTGACATAAAACAACATCCACAGAAATTTGATGAAACCGTGAAAAAAAAAATTGTTGAATTAATCCGATTGTTTGCTACAATTAGCTTCAGCAACCTAAATAGTGTCTAGAAAACACAAAACACACGCCCAAAAACTTGTTCAATTGCCCAAAACACCACTAAGCCATAAAATTTGAGAAAAAATTTTGTTTTTCCGCTTTCAACATTGAATAACTGTTCTGAAGACTATCTTCAGGACTGTGACCCAGCCATTCCAGAATAGAATGTCCTAACAGAAACAAATTATGCCAAAAATCACTCGTTTTGGTCAAAAATTGAATGGGAAATTCGAAAAAGAGCAAACTTAAGTTCCTTTCTCAATGTGATAAAGCAGGTTGTTTCCGCCGCAAAAGCAGATTTTGCTTGCATATCTGTTGCAACTATTCTTATTTACCTGGCTTTCTTTTCCTAGAAGCCTGAGACTGAAATAAAAGATCAAAATAAATTGAAAGAAAATATTAATCCTGAAACAATCAGCTCGTAACAAAATTGCTAATTGACCAAAAAAGCGAGGTCACCAGATTCAGAGCCAAAATTGACTATCTCAATTCCCAAAACTACTATGCAAAATGTATATGGGGATACTCTCCTTTAACTGAGGACTGTAAAACACTAAGATTTGTCGAGTAAAGCTTGTGCTTGGTTGTACCGAAATTTGGGTCACTCAACAAAGCCCGAAAATTCGACTTTTTTTTTCAAATTTAAACATTAATAGGTTTTTGATGAGGACGATTCGAGAAACCAACTAAACACTGCAAGCAAGAAGGGTTTAGTGTTAATAAAACGCGACTACTCCCATTTAATTTGGTCTGGCTGATATTAACAACTTTAGCACATAATAAAAAAATACTGTATTCTACTCCATTTTTTGGGCTAAAAGCAAAGCCCAAAATCTCCGGAACTGACGTAAAACAACGTGAAACAGAGTTGCCGGCGTATTTGTGGTTGTGATTTTGGTGCACTTCAACGTTCTGGATCACCGAAAACCTTCATGGGGAGATGGGACAAAATTTCCCACCTCACCATGAAGGTTATGATTTTTTGTGTGTTTTGACATAAAACAACATCCACAGAAACTTGATGGAATAGTGAAAAATGAAAAATTGTTGAGTTAACCCCATTATTGATACAAATAGCTTCAAGAACTTAAATACTGTTCAGAAAACACAAAAAGCATGCTCGATAACTTGTTCAATTGAAAAAAAATTCTTTCATTTGGTCAAATGACCTTTTTTTACTACCAAATTTCAGGTATCGCTAAAATGCACCATCAAATTGTGTAAAAAAATAGTACATTAAGTATATAGTGATACTCCCCATTAATTGAGCAGTCTAAAGCACTAAAATGTTTAATCTTGACAAAAAATTCAACTTTATGTCACCTCCGAATTAGCCGAAGATGGCCGAAAATCGAGGTTCGGCGCATGCAGAGCAAAAAATGACCAACTCAACTCCACAAAATCAAACTAAAAATATTTATGGGGATCCTCCCTAATAAATGGGGAATCCAAGAAACCAAAATATGTAGGTTCGTTGTGGTTTTCTGGGGTAACCGTTTTTGGTTAACACCAAAATCTTATTATTGGTGACTTTTTAAAATTTAACAGTGAATAATTTTCACCACGACGACTTAGGACAGCACCTAAACAGCAAAAACAAGAAAATTACAGCATCAGAAAAATGATTCTCCGCCCAAAAAATTTATAGAGTACTTTGGAAGATATCAGCAAATTACTGAAGTGTACCCCTCTTTTTTTTGAGCTAGAACCAGAGACCCAGTTCTGCAGAAATCAAGTATAGCTGAGTAGAACAGCCATGCTAACCTGTTTGTGGGAGTAGATTATGTCCACTCAATAATATTTTGTCACTGCAAGTGTTCATGGGGAGGCGGGAACAAATTCCCACCTCGCCATGGAAGCTATGATGTTTTGATTAGTTTGACAAAAAAAACAACACACACACAGAAATTTGTTGAAATTGTCAGAAATGAAAAATTGTTGAATTAACAATAACCATCATTAAAACTGGCTTCCCGGACAGAAACAGATGTAGAAAAAGCAAGTTAAATAGGGAGAAGGACGTATCATTGAAATTTAAACACTCCAACTACAAAAACAAAAAAAACGGAAAATTTTGACTTTCATCGAATTAACATGCTGAAAAGGTTAACCAAGGTCTAAGAACAGCTCAGCCAATACTGAATGCATGGCTGATCACAGAAATTAAAGCAAAATTGACGCAAAAATGGCACAATATCCGAAAAATGGCATCGATTTTATTAAAAGCTTTTGGAAGATAATTTTATGATATTGAATGAGCCGTAAAAGTATATGGTCTTGGAGATGATATCCAAGAAACCATAAATTATTATTCATGCGTTTGTCTTGGACTTTCAAGTTGTTTGCCTGAAACCCGCATAGGGTGCGGTGATAAAAATTTTTGAGACAAAATTTAGGTTGTACAAAATAAGTTTAATGATCTTGGATGGGCCATAATAGTCTATAGTCTTGAATATGGTATCGAAAACACCATAAAAATTTTCACAAGTAATTTTCAAATCTCCATTTTAATCGTTTGTAACCCGCATAGGAGGTTATTAAAATCAGTTTTTGCCAAAAAAAGATGCTGCACAAAAAAAAGTGTTATGATCTTGGATGGGCCATAAAAGTCTATGGTCTTGGATATGGTATCCAAGGCACCATAAAATTTTTTTCACAAGAAATTTTTAAATCTCCTTTTTTATCGTCAGAAATCCGCATAGGACGTTGTTAAAATCATTTTTGTGTCAAAAAAAGATGTTGCACAAAAAAGTTTTATGATCTTGGATGGGCCATAAAAGTCTATGGTCTTGGATATGGTATCCAAGGAACCATAGAAAAAAATTTTTTTGTTGAAGGCCAATGGCAAGTACGATATATTTGTTGTACTACATGATCCAAAAAACGTCATTTGAGATCACCTTGAAATTTTTGTTTGGTCTTATGTATGGTATCAAAGAAGCCATACAACCATACATGTCTTACGTATGGTTTCTAAGAAACATTTATGGTGGTCAACCCGGGATCTACGCCAATTAAAATAGATGAGAAGCATAAAGTGGTCGTGGCTGACCAACAATGACGTAAACATATGACTGAAATGATAACCGCCAAATGTCTGACATAACCGCCAAAATTGCGTAGGACAAGCTAATGGTTGCCCAATATTCGCCTCGGAATTGTCGTGAGAGAATCAATTTTTGTTCAATTTAGTTTCTGTTTTGATGACATTAGAGAATAGAGTTTGGGAACTCATCTCATCGCAGTTTTTTTTGTTTTTTTAGTCAACCTCTAAACCTTGCAACACTTTTTGGGAATAACTTTTTTCTGACTAAGATTTAAAATTTTATCTGGCACCTTAATGATAATCAATGAATCACAATGATGTCTTCTAGAAAATAAATTTAATTTCCTATTCAATCACAGCGATCTTAATTTGGTTATTTACTTCAAAATAACATTATTGGGTACATTGCAACATAATTGAGTATAACAGCACATTGGAGCAACAAATGATCTCTAAAATAATTACTATATCTGAACCAGGTCATAAATGCTGCTATGGTCTCGCAACTGGTCTCTTCAGTACAATAAAACTGCACAGCAATCACATTTTAACCAATGAACAGTTAATCGTTATAGAACAAAATCCAAAAAATTTCCTTGTAATTACAATAGAAGAAATAAGATATAATGAATCATTGAAGTCACAAAATGAAATTAACAGTTATTGTAATTGCTTGTTGTCTGTTGTAATAAAAATATTTTTCTAATCCAAAATTGTCTGAAATGTTTTTTTTGACATCTCATTTGATTCGACAAATCATTTGAAGTTGACATAAGCAAGATGTAGTGATTGAAAAAAGACACAAATCGTCTGTATTGGCTAAAAACGAGACGTTAATTGAGTTCATGAAGTGTGCCTTTAATATTTTTCAATAGGCGGGGGACACTTCTTTTATATCGTTCCCTTTCATCACTATATGAGTCTCGGATTTAGTTTTTTTTAATGAACATTGTTTATCACACAAAGACCTATATGGCTCTTAGTAACCATTAATTGGATTTATAGGCTTTTTCATATCCATTAAAAGATTGCATATGCCCGGGTTGACCACCATAGATAAATCTTGGCAACCATATCCAAGCCATATATGGTGACCAAGAAAACTTGGCAACCATATACCTGCCCATACGAAATTTCAAACGTAGGCTGAAGAAGCGTGAAATAAGTGCCTGTGACAAATTTTAGTGGTGAAAAGTCTCTGTTGAAACTTTGAAAAAAGTTCAAGCTCCTGGTTTCTTGGCAACCATATATATGACCATAAACGTTCATGGTACCATGGATAACCATATACGGTAAAATTGAAATCGTTCAAATGAGAATTTTGAGCAGATACCGGATAAGATCTTCTCTCCAAAAAAGTGTTTGAATACGTTTTGCAGAAAGATTGTTGTTTATGGTTTCTTGGCAACCATATGCAAGACCATGCACCTTCATGGTTCTTACAGGTACCATGGAACTTTATGGTCTTGGATATGGTTGCCAAGAACTTTTTTAAATCTTGATTTTTTGAAGTAAATAAAAAAAAGGAAGATATGAAGTCCCAGAGTCACAAAACATTGGATTTCTAGATAGATCAAGTGTTCTGTTTGTGGTTTACCCTGTCTACTTTATACGTGTATACCCACCCATTCATGGAATCGCTGAAACGCGAAAAACATTGTATACAAAACTTGGCAACCATGGTAAGATCATGCGACGAAAATTTTGTATGGCGTGTATGGAACCATATATGGCTCTTGGATATGGTTGCCAAGAAAGGTCAACACGGGTGATACCTAATAATAAAGCTTTGTTTGCCTGTCAATTTTCGCTTCTTGATTAACAAAAAAATCAGAGCGTGAATACTTTTTCAGCGTCAACTAGTTTCTTTCAAATGCCGATTATGATAGCTCAATTAGTCGGGGACTCTATTTTTGTTCATCGATTTTTGATCATTTTTTTAAATTCAGAAAGAACGAACCTTAAAGGTCACTAATCAAAGCGAAATGACAACTCACTCATTCATTTCCACTCAGGTAAATTGGTCGTCTTGAGTTTAATGGTTTTAAAACTCAAGACCGAGCAATTTACACGAGTGGAATTGAACTTGGTTATAATTGTGAAAAAAAAAATCTGGAAAAAAATTGATCCATTCAATTCCATGAATTATAAAATATGACTGGTTTTTTACTTTGTACAAAAAGTCACAGATTTTTTAAAAGTCATTGTTTCACTAGATTTTGGTGCGCAAAAATTGCATAAAGCTTTATGTCCTGACCAAGATCGGCATTCAGTTTTGCACCTTTTGGTGCAGATTTGCATTCAGACTGCTAAGTGTAAAAAATGGCATGACCATTAGTATGAATCAGTACTGATTCGGAGTGCAATCTTTACCCGGTTTCTCATTTCAGGCCGCAGTGTTTTCTTTAGCCAAACCAAACAAACATAAGAATTCAAATTAGAATGGCCCAGTAGTGATTGACCAAGCGCTTGGTCTCATTATTGAATGCACTACAGACTCAAACGCATATACAACTAATTATATAGAAAAATATAGTTTACCAATTGGAATGAGACATTGAGGTTGCTCCTATTTCCCATGAACTTCTTTCCCATTGATGACTTCAAATCGGCTCCTGTTCCTGGCACTCCTGCTCCTAAGGAGTTATTCATAGTATTTGTCAAATTGTGTGACCTCCCGAATGGTCCACTGAATGTGTTGTTTACTCTGAGCCCACCTTCTGAATCATAAAAAATATTATGACGGTAAGGACATACATTTAAAACCGGCAGCAATAAAAACTTGTGGCCAGCTTTTAAACTTCTTCGGAAGAAAACAATGAAGGTCTTGAAAACTCTCCATTTGCAGAAGATTACTTTCCGTTCGCAAAAAGATGGGGGGGGGTGGATAGCAACTTGGAAGTAATGGAGAAAAGCAACCGGGCACCCGTCTACTAGTGTCAGAGTATATCAGTACTTATACAATATATTCTAATAGTAAAACGCTGAATCAGTACTGTTTTACACTACTCGAAGGGTTTCCTTTAATATCAGACTTAAAATTAAAAATCATTCAATCTCTTTTTTGAGATTTTACAGTTGGCATTACATTTTTGGTTCGTTATACTGATCAGACAACAATAATAATTTTTTCAAAAATTTCGAGCACAGTTTTTAAATAAAAATGGTTTTTGTGTAATGATATGATGTCCCACACATTCTCATGAAATCAAGATCATTACGTGGTCAAAACAAAAAACAACCTGTGTCCGTTATCTTTTGGTACCTGCATGCACAGTCTGAGTCATTACTATCAGTTATGAGCCAGTAAATACAAGCTGACCCTAGTTGAGAAGACCGAACAAAAACGACGCAAGAAATGTTCGGTATGTTCGGTTTTCTACGTAAGAAATGGTCGGAATGCCCGGACCCTAGTGCCATAGTAAATCAGTACTGAAACATTGTATTCCAATTGTAGCCGGGATAAAGTGAAACCAACCATTTAAGCCGGGATCAAAGTGAGTATCAGATCTAACGAATCGCTGTTTATGCATCTCATGACCTGTCAAACTCCTTTGAGAATATCGCAATTCCCCCTCTGGTCACCATTAACTACCTTATATGACCCTAGTTGAGAAGACCGAACAAAAACTACGCAAGAAATGTTCGGTATGTTCGGTTTTCTACGTAAGAAATGGTCGGCAAATTCGGTAAATTCTGTTCGGTAAATTTTGTTCGGTAAATTCGGTTTCAAATGTAAGAAATTGTCGGTATGTTTGGTCTAGAAAGTAAGAAAGCTTCGGTATGTTCGGTTTCGCAAGACTCGATATATTCGGTGCGGAGTGTAAGAATTCGGAGGTTCGGTTCAGCCAGATTCGGTATAATCGGTTTCAAACGAAAGAAATTGTCAGTATGTTCGGTCTGGAACGTAAGAAAGCTTCGGTATTTTTGGTTTTGCAAGATTCGGTAGGCAAGCGAAAATTGATATACAAGAGTCTCCCGTGTCGAGGTGTCACCGCTGAAAATTGCTAAAAGATGTAAGGTTTGCGGTGAAATTGAATAAAAAGTATAAGATTTGCGATCAATGCAATCAAGATTGTTTTCTTACCCACGAAAGAAAATGCTTATACAAAAAAACTTAATTTTCCCTAGTGATGAGCGGATTCAAATCTTGCAAGATGAGCGGATATCAATTAAGGCAAAAAAATAAATCGGGGTAAAAATGTTTTAGGAAGTATATTTGAAGCATATTTTTGTTTATTAAACAAAATACAAAACTAATTCAATGAATAAAAATTTAGCCCGGATTCCAAATCTTGCAAGAATCTTGCAAATTTTTGAATTCTGGAGAATTTATTTGTGTATAATTGGTAGCTGAAACTAACAGAAAATCAAATGAAATGACTGATATCAGTATTCTTGATCAGCAAAATTGAACCTAAATCAATTTTGGTTGTACACGCTATTTCAATGTGAAATCTTGCACACCCAAAACTCACTGGAAAATCTCAAGAAGTTGTTCTTTAGTTCAACTGTATTTTTTTCCGACAGTATTTAACCTATTTCAGCTCTCGAAACGTCCTCTGATCAGACAAAAGTGCGCTCGAAACGATTGAAAACGACGTTACCGACGCTTCCTTACGTTTGGAAACGACGATATCAATGCTTTCTTACGTTTAAAAACTGACGATACCGATGCTTTCTTACGTTTAAAAATCGACGATACCGATGTTTTCTTACATTTGAAAACCGTGGATACCGATGCTGTCTTACATTTAAAAACCGACGATACCAATACTTTCTAACATTTAATAAACGACGATACCGAATCTCGCTTGCGAAGAAAAACGACGATCCCGAATCTTTCTTACCTCTAAAAACGACGATACCGATTCTTGCTTACGTTTAATAACGAACAAAAACGACGATACCGACGGTTTCTTACGTTTTCTAACCGAAGATTTCTCAACTAGGGTAGATGTTTTCTATGTTTTCATTTCAGATTGTTTTGATTTTAAGTGTGCTCTGATTGTCATTTACCTTTTCCTTTCTAGATCAATGTACCGCTTCTTTGGATTTTTTAACGTGTCATGGTTTTGGGTTGTGAGGGGGATATATCATTCCAAAAAGTATTATCGAAGCTAGACTTGTGTTCGTGATTTGTGACAGATCAAAAATTAACAATTGCTTCTTCCAATGCTTTCATAATAAAAACCGCATAACTTTCTTGAAAAAGCAAAAACAAGTTCAACATGAAAAATTGCCGTCTATAAATTGTCAAATGAGGGGCGTCCTCTACATCAAAGAAAAAATAGAAAATCGTAATAACGGAAAATAAATTTAATTGAACTGGAACAAAAAACTCAGAGAAAAAAGTAGATAAGGAAACGGATCAAGATGAAAAAGCTCAAGATTTTGATAATGCTGTACTAAGCTAAAATATGTAAGAATTGCTTTGAGTGTAAGTTATGGTTGTAGGAAATGAGATTTTTCACCCCTTATAACGGCAACTCTTAATTTTTGCTTCTAAAAACACAGCGCATTTTTCAGTAGTCAATTTTTTTCAAAGTTTACCGTTATCAAATGTCAATTTTTCTGACCGCTTTCTGGTTTTCTGTTGGCAGTGGTCAAATATTTTGTTCAGTTTCTACACAATGAAAACAAAAGACTTCTTTGCTTAAACTCGCTAATCTTACAAAATTTCAATTCAATACAAACTTGAAAAATTGAAACATAAGAACTAAAAAGTGAATGGGTGAGCAAAGGTGGAAGATTTCACTAGGAAAAATATTTACTTTCACCGCTAAGCACTGCAAATTTTACATTTGCTTCTATGCAAAAAATAGCCTCTGTCTCTTCCACTGCGCAACTGTCACTTAGGTCTATGTTATTTCTCGTGAAATTAAAGCAGATTCAAAAAACTTTTTGAAAACAAATGCTTGGAAACTTCGTAGGATTTGCGGTTTTAGCGATGAAATTTTTTCATCACTTAAGCGGTGAAAAAAGTTTCACCACTATTAATAGGAAACGTTGAAAACAAAAATTTTAACGCTAAAAGCAGCCAACCTTACGAAAATTCAAAGCAAGTGTTTTTTTGTTACCACTTTCAACAATTAAAATATTACGTTCTTTTCTAGAGAAACTACACCAAAATTTCTTAAAGGTTTAAAGTTCTCAGACATATACATGATTTACTTCTATGCAAAACAACAACGTCATATTCCACTGCGCAAACTGTCACTTAGGCCTATGTTGTTCTTTGTGAAAATAAAACAGATTCAGTAATTTTTTTGAAAACAAATGCGTTGAAATTTGGTAAGATTTGCGGTTTTAGAGATGAATTTTTTTCATCACTTAAGCGGTGAGAAAAATTTCACCGCTATCAATAGGAAACGTAAATTCACCGCAAGTGTTTTTTTTTTGCCAACGAAGTGTTTTTTGTGCCCTTGGCGAGACTGGATGGTTATCTTGTAAGATCTTACGAGATTCTTACAAAAATTGTTTATCTTGTAAGATCTTGTAAGACGAATGTTTATCTTGTAAGATTCTTGTAAGACGAATGTTTGTCTTGTAAGATTCTTGCAAGTTTAAAGGACTGAGAAAGTACTGTTATTTGGCATCTAATAAGGGCACAAGAACCCTCGGAGTAGGGCGGCACACACACACCAAAAGTGACGCAAACCAAAATCTTTACTCACTGATGTTAAGGAAGTCATGAAAAGGCCGTTTTGCTACGAAAATCGAATTTCAAATACCAATCTTTGTTTATTTGCTGTTTAAAAAAGTTTCTCATTGAAATAGAGACAGAAAGGACACCTCTGGATGGACACTTCAACATTGACATGACCCCTCTCAGCTGAAAGAAGAACGAAAATCAAGAAAAAATCAAGAAAAAATCAAGAAAATCTGAAAAAAAAACTTTGAAAACCAACGAATGAGTTTGAAGATGGAAGGACTAATAAGTTGATTCAATAAATTGATTCAATAAATTAATAATTATTAATTTTCTACAAATGTGTAGATTCATGTATTGCAACCTTTAATATTTTTTTTCAAGTCTAGGTCTTAAGTATAGAATTCTAGGATTTAAGACGAACGGATACCGTATAATTAAGACGAACGGTTATCTTGTAAGATTCTTTTAAGCCGAATGGTTATCTTGCAAGATTCTTTTAAGACGAATGGTTATCTTGTAAGATTCTTTTAAGACGAATGGTTGTCTTATAAGATCTTGTAAGGGGAATGGCTATCTTGTAAGATAAGATTCTTGTAAGACGAATGTTTATCTTGTAAGATTCTGTCAGAAAAGCTTGTAAGACGATGCATCCTCATATAAGATTCTGTCAGAATCTTGTAAGATCTTACAAGATAACCATTCGGAGTTGTCTCGGGTTTCCTCCCTCGCCTCCCAAACGTACCCCCGTCCCCCACCCCACCTGTCGCCCTCCCTTCACACCCATAAATTCTCCTCGATTTATTTTTTGAATTATTTTTGACTTTCTGCTGCATCAGTCTCGTTCACAACTTTAACCAACCAATCTGGAAGTTTACTAAAAAAGTTCGAACTTGGTTTCTTTTTTCGCTTTAAATCTTACTTGCCGCCTCCATAAGAAGAGCTAACAACATTTGAAGCCCCTTAGTCCTTAGTACCTCGCCCCCCCCACCCCCACCCCAGCCACGTTGAGCCAGGGTGCAATAGAATCGGGCCCCGTCAATCGCTCGAGAGCAAATTGTCCGTGAAATGTTTGGCTATAACTCTCATTTTATGGCACTCTGCTCTACACCCGGTCAACTCTCCTTACGTTTCTCTACTAATGCGGTTTTGTCCTTAAAACCTGCATGGTAGCTAATTTTGTCACTTAAGTTGCCTTCCGTACATATTAATTCCTTTCTAATTGCAAATGTGAATAAAAATGATCCAATAGTGAATAGCAAAGAAAAATTTACTGCTCAAGGGGATACAATATGTGGAATGCGTTGATAATTGACTGTGTTAAAGTCATTGCGACGTTTATTTATTGCAATTGAGATCAAAAATCTTTTGTTTACCCAGTCGAATGCAATAACTCAGCCGACTGGTTTTCGAAAAAAACCGACGTGCCAATAAAAAAGATATTTTCTAATTTTTTGCAATCAATGTGCATCTCAAAATCAGTTTTATAGTGCAATAGCCTAATAGCGCAATAGTTTAAAAATACATTGAAAAATGTGGATCCTTTCTGTTTAAGCCCCCCCCCCCCCCCGCCGAATATGTCATACATATGCACCGCATATGCAACCCCCCTCGTTACCGAACACGTGCCGTTCATAGTAACTCATTATGTAAAAGTATAACACGTGCGTCGGGGGATGCTGGGGGGGGGGGGGGGACTAACGGAACTGATCCGAAAATGCAAATAAAGATATGAATTTTATATCGAACAAATAGGAAAGCAAGCAGCCACTTACAACAGATATTATGAAGAACAGATCTTCTGAAAATAAATTGATTTTTAGAAGTTCGATGAATAGAGAACAATGTTCAACGATTAAAATATAACTTTCTTTTCTTGAGAAACTACATCAAAATTTCTTGATGTTTTAGAGTTCTCATACATAGGGGATCACTGACTATGAGTTTGAATTAATTGAGTTTTCGTCTCATCTGACACAGAGCTTGTAAGGGATTACATTTTTGCAAATTATTTAAAAAAAATTACGAGTAACAATTCTTCCATCTGTCTGCTGATTGCTGATTGCTAGAAAAATGTTTGTTGAAAATGGCAGGTTAAGAGTAGGAAAAGAAATCATAAAAG
Organism: Convolutriloba macropyga; assembly: GCF_964194025.1. Lineage (NCBI taxonomy): Eukaryota > Metazoa > Xenacoelomorpha > Acoela > Convolutidae > Convolutriloba > Convolutriloba macropyga. The sequence goes on along the minus strand of NC_134479.1, from coordinate 19,396,207 downwards.
AAAATATTATTTTGGAAAAAGAAAGAAACGACCTCTGCGTCCACTACTGCAGCTATAAGTGCAGTTCAGTGCATTCTGCATTAACCGCCTTCAACGCTAAAAACTGCAATCCTTACACCTTCTCACTGTATTCACAGCAATTCTTAAAATTTTGAGCGATTTTTAGCGTTGATACCTCGACCCGGTTGAGTCGAGTAATGCTTTAGGTGATGCTAAACCGTCCTTAAGAGGTTCTTATGGACAGTTTTTGATTTGGGATTTACAATATCTAGAATTTTTGTTTGGAATGCGGTGTATGTTTTAAGATTGCAGTAGTTCAACAAAAGGTTTGTATATCTAAATTCAGCTGATCAAAAAAAAGATAAATGATAAAAATTATTTTCTACTGCAGAGTCTTTTTGTTTATAATGAAGCGCCCAAAAGTCGTGGTTTTCATTTTTCCCTTTTTTGGTTTAAAAAATCAATAAAAAGGATTTGGAACGTGTTACCCGCTCTATTGGGTGGTATCAGTAGAGAAGATCTTCTGTACATTCCAGGATCGGGCAGAGCAGATACGAAACTGCTATTGGCTGCCAGGTTATTCACAACTAGTTTCCCGGACGTCAATGCTTTGTCCGTCGGTTTTGGTCTAAAAACGTAAATAAAATGAACGCAAAAAACTCAAAATTCCATCTACACTGTTCAAGAGTTTTATCTTTGGGTATGTATTAATTTTGTAACTGAGTAAAACGAATCAGCGTAACATGTGGTGCGGATTTTAAATTTTCGCCACTATTTAACGGTGATCTTTCATATATTCAATTCATTACACTATTTTCATTACACAATTCATTACACAATTCTTACACTATTTTTGTGAATTGACTTTTTGACCGGGGCTAATGTTAACCATAATTTTTCTCTCATATTCCTGTCTAAATTCTTGTAGTAAAATTCACGCAAGTAGAGGTGACTGCTTAAACGGACATATGCCTTCCTAGTGATGATAGTGGATGATTTCGTTGTCCATTACGCACAAAAACGCTATTGAAAATTTGCAGTTATTTTTATCTGAAAATTAAGTAGGTTGTCCTGACCTACGCATGTAATTTAAATGGCATTCCTGCAGAGTACATGCACGTTAACATAAAGTAGTACACGTAAATGCAGGTGGAAACATTTCAATATATTTATACCATTTTCATATTAATCGAGCTTGCACATATGCAACGTTATGCTATTTTAAGAATTGCTCGGAAAATTAAACAAATAAACCAATGATTGTTGTTGACGTTTAGGTTTTGCAGAAGAGCGGTAAAAGCGCGTGAAATTTTTTGGGTTTCAATTTTTCAGTTAGAGTGATATTACGAATGATGTACTCACTGAATCGGGAAAATGATCTCATCGGAGTTAACTTGCATTGCTGTTATTTTAGACGACAGATAATGCAAAAAATTCACTGTTTGTTTAAACAAATGTAATGAAAACTATGCGCTTGCTTAGAATTAAGAATTTTAAACCATTTAGCAAATCGCAGCTAATAAGAATGGTACTGATAATGGTGTATAGTACTAGAAAACATGATTATTAAATGAATTGAAAGTACAATTTTTATAGATAGCGTATCATTTGTCAAATTTTAGATAACAAAAAGAAAGATTAGATGTTTACAAGTCATTAAAAAACTATAGTTTATATATGCGAAATTTTCCGGTCGTCAGAAATTTTTTTTTTCATTCAGTCGGTAGCAAAAATTTCAGACATTATCGATGGTTACACATGAGAAAAAGAACCACTGTAAAATTTAAAGACTCTTGCTGATTTTTTGTAGCTGGTATCGCAAATTTTATCTCACAAAACCTGATGTCATTTTAGATAAAACAAGGAGGCTCGATTATGTGCGATCGCACATACAGTTCCAACCCTGCTCATCCACAATTTTGTAATAATTGTCTATCAATTGATGAACAGATAGAAAAACCTAAAAATTGTTTTTGGGAATCCCAAAAAACCCAAAAAAACCCCAAAAACCAAGTATTTTCAAAAAAATGGTGTATGAACAAAAACATAGCCTCCAAAGAAACTAACTCACTGGAGTAAAAAATCATGCACTAGATTGATGAGATATGCCAATATTAATGTCGTGGTCTCGAGCACGAGTAACAGGAATTTTATTATTTTAATAAACGAATTCAAAATGGCCCAAATGTAAAAAATTTCACGGGTATTTATAGTCCGTATCCGAATAAAAATTTACAGATCCGTCTTGATATAGATAAACTTAATTTACACTTTAGTTGTGAACAAGTTTTTCCCCTTGCCCTATATGGCAAGTACTAGTGCAGTTTTTTGCACTTAACACATTGTTCTCCCTACCTGAGAACATGTCATTTCTATCTACTGGGGAGAGTTGGTTTCTGATCATGTCTGGTGGTGAGAAGGTCGAATCTATCACACAAACTTATGGTTTATGTACACTGATAAACTTGTGATATGAACAAATTTGAATCGACGTTTCGGTTCAAATTAGAAGCCCTTATTCGATTTCACTTCAGCAAACATCAGGTAAGAAAGTTTTCTTTATATATCGAAGTTTTAAGTTAAGTTGCTAAGTTCGACATTTCTCGATATATCACATCCTCCCTCCTTTTTTAAGCAAGTTTGTAGGAATAGCTTCTCCAAACCTTTCTGGTTGTTTTTCATTTCTGCTTGAAGTTCTCGTGGCCACTGAAGGTTATTCCCCTTATACTACTGAAGTTTCTTCAGCAGCGTTGGGTGATGCCACATCTATGTCGTCCCTACTGCACTCAGACTGTGAGTCAGTAGATTCAGTCTTGATATAGTCAGGTTCCAGACATGCAACTTTGTTGTCACTAACAAGCACTGTCTTGTTGGAAATCTTCGGCGGAATGAACGAAGTGTTCATTCCTTTACGGATAAAGAAAGTAGCTGGAACGGTTGGTGAACTGTTTGTCGGTTTGAAGAGGACTCGTTCACACATATCAATATCAGTGACTGCTGGAAGTCTTACTTTGCGTCCCAGTAGCAGTTCTACAGGTGTTTTGTCCCGCTTCTTGGAAGTGTTCCGATGAGTCATTAAAGCCCGCTGTAGGAAAGCGCCAAATGACACATTCAGATTTTGACTTTAGGCTTGAATAGCCCGTTTCCTTGTTTGGACCACTCGTTCAGCAATCCATTTGCTCTTGGATGGTAGATGGGAGATTCCAACTTTTTAATCCCCAGTGATTCACACCATTGTTTTAGGTCACTGCTCAAAAACTCAGGACCATTGTCTGATACAAATATTCTTGGTATCCCAAATCTTGCAAAGATTTGACTCAAGTGCACCTTAACTGTTTGTGAGGTTCTATTTCCCGCAGGGAAGGCTTCTATCCAACCTGATCCCGCGTCTACTATCACTAAGATGTTACCTTGATACTTAACGTAGCCCCAGTCCATGTAGAGTTTTTCCCAAACTTCAACTTGCGGTCAAGTAGATACTGTTTTCCCCAGGCTAGACCTGTTTTCTTGGCATTCCTTACATTTACGAAGAAAATCTTGACTCATGCCGGGCCTCCAAGTCATCATTCGAACTGCGGTTTCAGTTGCATTTTTGCCTGGGTGAGTTTCATGAGCTTTGGCCATCACCATGGGTCTTAGTTTGGGTGGAATGAAAGGCACAACTCCTCGAAAGATGATTCCATTCTGAATGGTCAAGGCGTCTTTCTGTTGTTCAAATCCTTTCTCTGCTTCTGAACACTGTTTCCAGATGCCGCTTTTTATTCGTTTGATGACATCTTGAAAGAGTAGATTCGATCCCAGCTCAGTTTTGATGTCTGACTGAGTCACCAGGTCGGAATGGACGAAGTAGTTATTGTCAAGAGCAAAGCAGACTCGATCATTGTCATCGTCGTTGTCAAAGTCTAGTTTGCTCAAAGCATCAGCGTGGGGGATCTGTTCTCCGGGTGTATATTTCAATTCGAAGTCAAATCCCATCAGCGCTATCGCCCATCTCTTAGTTCTTGCTGATGATGTTTTTAGAGTTCCTTCGTCTGGGGCGAAGAGATATTTGAGAGGTTTGTGGCCAGTCTGTAGAGTGAAACTTCTTCCGAGTAGGAATTGTTTCAAGCTTGTGACCACAAAGACAATTGCAAGTGCCTCTCGCTCAATATTGGATTGATTTTGTTCCGCTTGTGACAATTTCCTCGAGACGTAGATCACAGGATGTCCTTCTTGTGAGAATACCCCGCCTATAGCTTTCTCTGAGGCATCTGTTGTCACAGTTGCTCCCTCCGTCAAGCTGTAAGGCTGTACAAGAGTGTTAGCAAATAACTCGTTTTTGATGTTTTCAAAAGCATTCTGCTCTTCATTTTCCCATCTGATTTCTTTTTTTCGAATTTTGTTCAGGGGTAGCATTTTTGTTGCAAAATCAGGTATCTTTCGACACGGGTATTCTTTGTATCCTTTGACAGCAGGTAGTTATTCATCACTCACTGCCTTGATGCCTTCTTGGGGTAGTTTGTCTCTCCCAAGCAGCCCAATTTTTTTGTCGGATTTCACAAATGCTTTCCCATTTAACTGAGGTTTACCAAGCTCACGCCAGATAAATGATGATATCATGGTGCTATCAGCACCGGTATCATCGTGCATTTTTGTTTTATGGCCTTTTACTGTAATGTACTTCCATATCACCGACAGGTTAAACAAGTTTTCCCGTGTATAGTACGTTCCCATCTCCATTTCGGATGATGTTTGACAAGACAACTTACCCTCTTCCTCGCAGAAAGTGTTGTGCTGGTCAGACTTACCTGACTTAGGCTGGGTTTTACTTCTGAACATTTTTTGAAAAGTGACCCAACTTTTCACAGTTGTTACTTTTCTTGTTCAAGGCCGGGCACTGCTTGCTACTGTTTGGCGTACCTTCACATCTATTACACAAGTGACCATTGCCATTATTACCAGTGAACTTTTCACTAGGTTTTATGAAGGTATTTTGGAGTTGTATCCCACTTCTTCTTTCATTACAAATGGTCTATTACCCCTTTGAGTAATTCGCAAAAAGCCACTGCTTGACTCCTAAACAAATTGTTATCCGTATATAACAAACCAATTGCAAATAATTTACCATTTAAGTCGGGATCAAAGTGAGTATCAGATCTAACGAATCGCTGTTTATGCATCTCATGGCCTGTCAAACTCATTTCAGAATAGCGAAATTCCCCCGCTGGTCACCATTAACTAATTTATTTGGGTTTTTTTGTAAAGTTTACGGATCTTCTATCATACAACTTTTTTATATTGCCATAAATTATCTTTAGTAATCGTTGTTCAAGCTTGATTTCCTTAATTTGTTTTGATTGATTGATGACTTCTGATGTGTTTTGATTTGTAAAATTTGCGGCTTTTATGTTTTACCCATGTGTGCAACCTAGCAATTCATTGTAATCTGGAAATCTCTTGTGAATAAGTAGTAAACATTGATGACCCTTTTTAACGACAAACACATTGAAAGCAACCAAACTTCTGAAATTGAAACACTGAAAAAAAGTTAACAAAATCAGGGATTACTTTAAAAAATAAATTTTCTCAATACTATTTCCATTGTTCCTATAATGCAAAATGTTTGCTGTATTTTAGAACCCTTTAGAAAGGAGCCGTCACTTAGCGACAATAACGAAGAACCAGAATGAAGAAGATAGTGAATTGAGAAAAAAAAGAAGAAAGAAAGGAAAATAGATAAGTACAAAAATGTGTAACAAGAAATGACGTCTACAGAAGATTGTCTCTCAGCAACCAAATAGTCCTAATTTCATTTTCAAATTCTAACGAAGAACAAAGTTAACAAAAAAAAATCAAAGGGTCTTCATCCGAAGTAACATTTATATAACTGTATACCTATAAAATACCTACTAATATCATATTTATATACTAATATCGTATTTATATACCTGGTATCTAATATAAGAAGTTTTGTCCACGCTCCTGTTGAAAAAAAAACAAAAAAACTGGCTTTGCACTTTTTCGATTTGCAACAGATTACTCCATATTCCTAGATGAGATTAGCGTTCAATAAGGTTTCTTAGTTTTCAGAAAGCGTGTACATTGTTTTCAACTCAGCAGTAGATAGTGATAGTGTCCATACACATATACACACATTTAAAAAAATAGAACAACACTCACAATTTGTTTTTATTGTAGTTAATAATCAAGTTTCCGATTTTTTTATTCAAAAAGAATGTAAAGCAAGAAAGAACACAGCAATAACAGTCAAACGCTTTCTACTTCAAAGGGCACGTTAAAGAAAAAACTTCGCATTTATGTTGTTCGTTGCAGAAAAGATTTAAACGTCAAAGAATAACGGTCAGCATGAAAAGGGATAATAAACACATTTTGATATTATTTTTCCGTGAAAAATTTGACGTTCTCTGGCTATCTGCAAAGTTCAACAGATCCAACAAAGTTTAGGTTAAATGAAAATCAGACCACACCACACTTCACTTCATTAAAAAAACAGGTCTGATTGCTTTTTCGCTCAAATTTCAGAGCAAAGGAGTTTTGTATCGAAAAGGTAAAACTTTTAAAACTGTAGCTTTCGTATAAAAGCAATCATATCGTCCTGCCCCAGAACAATAACACCCTAAACACAATAACAGGACAACAAGAAAAAAAGCGTCTAGAGCAGCTGTTTTACTGCAGCAAACAAACTGAATACTCTAACGCGTGTCCATTGAAGTTGCTTTTGATAATACTTGATTTATTCAGCAGTTACAAAAACTTAACAAAAAAACCAAAACTGACCAAATGATAGATCAAACAAAAACAAAGTTCAAAACTGTTGCAATAATCACCTGAATCAATATGCCCAGCGCCAATAATAAGAAATAGGCTATGCAACAACAGCTGCAGAGGAGAGAAGCAGAATGGACAGTCAATGTCAACTATCTTGAGGCAATGATTCAAGAGGAAAATTTAGAGGGCATCAATTTTTCCTATGAGTCTCTTTCTCAACAAAAACAGCAGTTAAACAAACTGAGCGACGACCTTTTTAAATACAACCTCACAGAAAATGAATTGAAAGAAATAATGGAGAAATCAGCAGAACGAAGTCTAGTTATCTTGAAGTGGAAAAAATATCGCAAAGACCATTCAAGAGAAGTTACTACAGACTCCGACAGCCATTTGCCAGAGCGCCAAAGAAGAGCGCAACCACAGCAAAATAACGGTCAAAATGACGAACCCTCAACAACCCATAAACCCTATTACAATCGACAACAAAAGACATACAATTTGAGAAACAAATCAAAAACAGAGAGCAGCACAGACAAAATAGCTACTCCCGCCGCTTCAGAAAAACAACAACAAAGTAGCAGAAATCCCCAACATGGACAGAAAGATGACGATGGCATAGACCAAAGTAATCAATTGATAGGGAACAATATCAATTCAGATACAACGTCAATGGAAGGAGGGGATACAACGTCAATGGCAGACAACAAATACAGTAACGACAAGTATAACCAAAACTCCTATTTTGAGTTTCCTCTGAGACGTTTTGGGTACAGTCAAAAACAGAGACGCACCGATTCAAAAACCAACTTCATAGAAATCCGCGAGAGAACATTACAGCTGAATTATGAGTCAACAGAATGCACTTCGTCAAAGATGATAGCGAATTGTCCAAACAATAATGGTGACCATCACATAAGAGCACAGCAAAGAAAAAGCAATGGTGATGAGGACTCAACAAAACCCCGAGAAACAATTGAAGTTAACTACAAAGAGCAAAACATCGGACCAATCACCATAAGACGCGATGTTGGAAACAAAAAATACACCAATCAGATGTAAGTACCGAATCTGGTTGCAGTTCAAAACAGACATTTGACACTAACATCCCAGACCAACGGAAAACACTAAAGAAAACACAGTCACATCAGCAACAATCAAGACAACAAAACTTACATCCTTTTAACAGGAAACAATCATTAAATAAAATCACGCCTTTACACAGAAGAAATCAACAGACAACAGACGACGACAGTAATTATCTACAATCAACAGACGATTAAAGCGACGATCATCAACAAATCGACAACATCAGACTAAGCAGTAGCACAACGCATTATGAACTACAACCAAAAAGAAAAGGAGCCAGAAAAAGAGAAAGAAAAATAGACAAGATCCATGATGTTAACCTCGCCTCAACAAATACCCAATTTCAGGAGACTCAAGGTCAAGGTACTTCAAATATTCACGTGAATGTTCAAAATCAAGAACAGCAATTTCTTCAAAGCATCGATTTCTATCAAGATGCGAACAAAATCAATAGAAGTAACCAATCAAATGACAGAGAATTGGGCAGAAAACCCGTCAACAACCTAATCCCAGAAACGAACAACAATCTTTGCAATTTTAATCTCAACGCACAAGACCAAAGACTACCAAATTATATCACAGAAGTGGCCAACAACCAGACAGACAGTTTCATCATACACAGACAACAGAAAACCTTTTCTTGCCACGAAAAGCACAACAACAACACTGACAGCATTACTCTTCCCAAAAACTCAACTCAAATCTTTCAGCGGAGATCCATTGAGATGGCACGACTGGTTTAGTTTTTTCAAAGCCACAATACATGACAATGTAACAGAGACAGATGCCCAACGGATGACATATCTTCAAAACGCCCTCACAGACAGAGCCTAAGATAGCATTATTGGATACTCATACAACGGAGAGTTTTATAATGAAGCAATGCAAGAATTACAAAAACGATTCGGGAAACCACAGCATGATACAGCAGCTTACCTTGATAAGTTGGAACACTGGCCCAGACCGACCATTAATAACCCCGAAAGTTTTGTATCTTTGCAGCGTTTCTTAGACAATTGGTTCAAACGTTTATACTTCACAATTTCACATCCCATCTTCAATCTTCAGCTGTTCTTAAGATTGCAAAAGATAAACTTGCGCCAACAATGATAATCAGATGGAACGAATACGTCCTGAGGCAAGCTACTGTTCAACCTAATTTAATACTTTTTAAGGACTGGATCGATAATTACGCAGAAGCTTGCGAAGATTTGTCAACATCACAAAGACCAACCAATCAAGAAAACAGTTCATCTAGAAGATCAAACAGACTCTTCCAACAGCAAAATAACAAAAGATGTCCTCTATGTGGATACAGTCACAACCTAGGAAAATGCAACCAATTCCTCAATAAAGACATTAACGAAAGACAACAAACAGTAAGACAACTGAAAATTTGCCAAAATTGCCTCACCGAACACCCAAAAGGACAGTGTAACAGTCATTACCGATGTCGCACTGAAAACTGCAACGGATTTCATCACTCAACAATTCACAGAAACAACTTCAACAGTTCACAGACATTTTCACCAACTCAGCAACAGCAAAGCAACCAACAGCAACAATATCAACAACAAACACAAAACCAGGTTCAAAACCATTCTGCAAACATTTATCACAACAATCGTGGTCAACAAGACAACGGACACCAAACACAGATAACCGCAAACAGATCACAGTTTCAACCACATGGATTCAACTATGGAAGAGTGGTTGGTTACAATCATAACAACAATACACGTAATGCTTTTGGTCAAAACAGTAACACTAACCGTTTAAATCAGAATTACAATTTCAACAACAACAAAGGAAGCACCTTCAAAAGAAATTATAACAATCCGAACAACTTCATGCTAAATACAAATTCATGACAACAGAACACCGGACATTCTCATAGTCAAAACAGACACACAAAATCAAAGCGAAAGGCAACAAAACTTTAACAACAACAACAGCAACCCACGACCACAAAATCACACATGCAGCAACAACCAAATCAGTTCGTGGATAAGACCTCAAGTTCAACTTCAAGCCATTCCGGTTATCTTTTACACAGAAGACGTATGAATAGAAACACATGCTCTTTTGGATAGCGGGAGCGACAACACACAAATAACAAACTCAATGGCAAAAGCACTCGGAATAAAAAACACAGATCACATTGCAGTGCCAATTTATTCACTTTACGGAGAACACATCATTACATCAACTGAAGTCCTTCTGGGAATTGGATCACTCAACAGCACCCGACCTCTTTTCAACCTACCGGTGTACGCCACGTCAGCATCTGACTTTCAAATGCCGAATGTACCCGTTGAGTTGTTCAACTCTATCTGCGCCGACTACGATCATCTTAACAACATCATATTTCCACAAATACGAGATAACAGAATAGGAGTTTTTATCGGAGCGGATGCCTTCATAGCAACAGTACCACTCAAATTCACAACAGGACCACCAGGAACCCCATACGGAGTCTTGACACAGCTTGGATGGACCGTTACAGGACCAATACCACAGAAATACAAGCCAACCAGTAATAAACAAGAAATCAAATACAACATCACGCTTTACAACAGAATAAAAAACCCAGAACAGTATATAGAGAACGACATGCTTCAAATGTTTTGGACAATGGAGGGAAAAAATTTAGTGAGCGGAAAAAAGACACTGACAGCAGATGACAGGAAAGCCCTTGAAACACTAAAAAGGACGACATGCCACAACGGTTCTCGTTATGAGATCGGACTACCTTGGAAAGATGACACTAAGCTACCAAACAACTACTTTCTTGCCAAAGCACAATTACAGTCACTTGAAAACTGACTTCAACAGGAACCAGACTTATTTTTACGTTACAACCAAACCATCGAAGCAGACATTGAAAAAAGATTTGTTGAAGAGACACAACGTCAACCCAACTTCATGAATTCACAACTTTGGTATCTTCCACGCCACCCCGTTGAACATAAAATGAAAAAAAAGTAAGACGTGTCACAAATGCAGCCTCGGAATACAAAGGACATTCACTTAACAATGCTCTTTTGACCGGACCAGATCTACTATGCAGCCTTGTTGGACTTCTTCTGAGATTTCGGCAGTACAAGATTGCAGTAACCGGCGATATCGAAGCGATGTTCATGCAAGTTGCCATAAGAAAAGAAGACCAAGACGCACTCAGATTTTTGTGGAACAAAGATGAAGAAGAAAAAATTTTCAAGTACGAGAGACTAATATTCGGTGCAACTTTTTCCCCTTCATGTGCAATATACATACTCCACAGATGTGCAGAAGATAACAGATTAAGTAATCCTGAAGCCTACTCAGCCATAAGAAACAATTTCTACATGGATGATTACCTTCAAAGTTTTAAGACAACCGAAACCGCAGCAATCACAACAACAGAAGTAAAGGATACGTTACAAAAAGGTGGCTTTAAGCTTAAAAAAATTTTTTTAGTAACGACCCAAACACCGTCATGAAAATAACTGGAGAAAATGCAGACACAGCGATAGAGCAACGTGTTTTAGGACAAATGTGGAATGCCAAGGAAGATATTTTGATCTTCAAAAGACCAGACTTAAAACTGGATGTCAAAAGCATGCAACAACGTCAATTGCTGTCACTCACCGCATCATTGTTCGATCCCCTTGGAATCATCACGCCGTTTTCCATTAGAGTACGATAAATTCTTCAATCAATAGTGAAACAAGGTAACAACTGGAATAATCAGATTCCAAGAGAGTTCCAACACGACTTACAGCAATGGGTCGGCGAATATGAGCAGATGCCAGAAATTTCTATTAGCAGATGCTAAGCATGAACTTCACATATTTTGCGATGCATCAAGTACAGCAATAGCAACGACAATATACATCAGATCAAGCAGCGCAGAAGAAATAACAACTCAATATGTTGTAAGCAAAGCAAGAGTTGCACCCATTAAAACAACAACCATCCCGAAGATAGAACTAGAAGCAGCAGCTATGGGACCAGAACTTGCTTCTTTTGTTCGAAGCACACTTTGACAAAATTCAGTTCTGGACTGACAGTATGGCCACATTAGGTTGGATTAAATCAACAAAACACCCAAAAGTTTTTGTAGCAAATAGAATTGCAAAAATTTTAGCAAACTCTAAGTCAGAACAATGGAATTTTGTACCCGGTAAAATCAACCCTGCAGATCACGGAACAAGAGGACTGTCTTCAACAGACTTGAAAAATGGCTGTCAGCGCAAAAATTTCTCCTAGAAAATCCCGTTCCAAATTTCCAAAGAGACCAGCAATTTACAGCGACAAACGTTTTAGGTAAAGAAACTTCAAACACAGTTATTGACACTTATGATTTCTCTAGTTGGAATAAACTTATGCGACGAACCGAAAAAGTAATGAAAGCAGTCAATATCTTCCGAAAACGACCAGTCACCAACAGTTATGAAGACGCACTACGCCATCCTTTAAGACAATCACAGCATAAAACATTTTCTGATAGCATAAGATACCTTGAACGAGGATAATAACTAGACAAGCGGGACAAGTTATTGCAGTTCACCCACTTCCTGGACAAAGATGGTTTAATACGAGAAAGAGGCAGATTAAAGCACGCTAAAATACCCTACAGCCAAAAACATCCAATTATACTTGACAGTAAGAATAGTATTACTAAACTAATAATTGAACAAGCCCACAACGACTGTAGACATCTTGGAACAGAGTTTGTCCGAGCACACCTGCAGCAAGATTTCATTATCATAGGACTAAGACGATTTTTGAAACAACTAAGCAAAACATGCTTCATTTGCCGACGATAGAGAGCACAAAATATTACCCCCCTCATGGTCGACCTCCCCAGTTTCCAATTCGCAGAAGCAGAAAATCAATATCCTTTTCTAAATGTTGGCTTAGACTTTTTCGGACCCTTTTACGTCGAGCACCGAAATCGCAAATTGGAAGAACAATATGTATGTCTTTTCACCTGTCTTGTCACTAGAGCTGTGCATCTGGAGGTTTGTCAGACATTGGACACAGATAGTTGCCTGCTAGTCATAAGAAGATTTGTATCGCGACGAGGGTATCTCGAACTAATCATTTCTGACAATGTATCAAACTTCACATCCGCAAAAAAGATGCTGGATCTGAGCAAAATCAGTATTGACAACGACTATATCAAGTCCCAGTTACAGCAGCAAAACATTACATGGAAAATGAATCCACCTCTAGCCCCTCACTTAGGCGGGATATGGGAAAGGCTAATTCAGTCTGCCAAACGCACTTTGCTCATAATTTTAGGCAGCCAACAATTGAGAGCCGAAATTTTTCAGACAATTGTAGCCTAGACTGAAGGATTTCTCAACTCCAGACCAATTACATATATCTCCTCAGACACAAACGATGAAGAAGCAATCACCCCTAATCATTTCTTATTAAGACGCTCTTACAGCCCTTTAGCACCGTTGACATCAAACAGCCGAACATTTAGTAAAAAGGAGTTCTCTTACACACAAACATTACCGGATCATTTTTGGAAACGTTTGCAAAAGGAGTACACATCAGATCTTATCAGCCGACCAAAGTGGAGAACAGAATCAGAACAATTGAAGGAAGGCGATTTAGTCTGGTTATTGCATGAGTTCACTCCGAGAGGTATATGGCCAATGGTCCGAATTGCAAAATGCCACAATGGATTGGACGGACGAGCACGATCCTTCGAAATCAAGACATCAACTGGAGTGCTGAACAGACCAGCAGTCAAATTAGCTCAAGTTTTACACAATACTTGAAACCATTAAATTTTAAATTTCAAACGACGTATTGGTTTTAAATTTCCATAATCATTGTGTCCAAAGTCAGCGTATCAAATATTCAACTCACACAAGCTCAAGCAATCGAGCTCAAACAATCATGAAGAAGTAACAACGCTGTAAAAATACAAAACGAAAAGAGATTTTTAACTTCCCAAGTCCTTAACTTCCCTAAAACTACGCGGAATCCAGCTTAAAGTGTTTCTTTACCCTCACCGACAACAGTCTTCATCAAGTTTTCGTTATTTTTGCCCTTATTTGCCAGCTCGACAAAAGCTAACGTCTCCGGAATCCAACCCACATAATTTTGTCAACAGCCTTCAGATCGACGGAGAATACACCTTCACAACAACAGAGTTTACAGTATAACTGCTAACAATCTTCGATTAAACTTCAACTTTCGCAGCCCCCATGAAGCCTAATAACTACTTTCCTATCCTTGTCATTCAACAACACAATATTCCAACCACCACGCATCAAATTAAAACGTCGATGCAAAGGTATGATCACCAACTTTCACCGACATATAGCTGGTGTATATGTGTCGCCCCGGAAGAGTGTACAACAAGTTTACACAAACACACACACACACAAACACACGAAAGCCAAAAATGCCCTCAATTATGACAACAGATCATCTTAACAGCTTCGACATTACAAAACAATGTTGAAATTACATATCAGCAAAAGAATCAAGCAAACTTGATTGTCGAAATCTTAAATTGTAAAATACAACAAGAGTATTCAGTTTTACCCTCATGCACGCGGCCCGGAGTGTTCAAGCACAAGCTTGATTTCCTCAATTTGTTTTGATTGATTGATGACTTCTGATGTGTTTTGATTTGTAAAATTTGTGGGTTTTATGTTTTACCCACGTGTGCAACCTAGCAATTCATTGTAATCTGGAAATCTCTTGTGAATAAGTAGTAAACAATCGTACTAGTTCATATATGATTTGTAGGACCTCCTAGTAGTACGACGAGTAGATACAACTTCCTAGAAATCATAGAGGAATCATTTTTGATCAATACTGAAGTATAAACATTTTTTGTGAACTATGAAAGGTGTTATCTCAAAAAATCAATGTCCGAGGGGCAACTGACATTGTAAGCGAGTGCAAACATTACGGACGGTTGTTGTGTAAATTTTTGCAAAAATAAGGATATCGCATGTCTTTTCTTTTATCAAATGCCTTTAATTACCTCCTGTTAACAGTAGTCCGGTCGCCCCATTTTTTTCCATAGTAAACCTGAGCAACATTCTCATTTGCCACATTTAAGACTTACTATCAATAATCTTTGAATGTTAATTTCCTTACTAGGTGTTTTTGAGCTTATGTTTAGAACACTTTTGCAGCTACTTTTTCATACAATTTCCTGAAAAATAATACCTATCATACAATTGTGGTTTCGATTTTTTGGTGTGTTTCTAGATACCTATCGACATTTTGTTCGTTTTCGCGTTCTCCGTGCCTCTTATAGAAATAGATTTAGACTTGCCCCCATTAAGAATCGCAATCCGTGACGAGGAATAAGTTATAATGATAGACTTGGTCAGTCCCAAATTGGTCAGTCAAAAATTAATTTTGAAGGGGACCTAATTAATGTTCTTTTTGCAGTCTAAAAGATAATGGAGCCAGTGTTTCTTATTTCTGCGCGCCAAATAGGCTTACCTAGTTCTACAGAAATACCGACTGAGAAAATCACTGCATTAAAACTTCAGTTATTACGGCAAGATATGCAGCGAATGTCGGAGTCAAGTGAATACACATAGTGTACAATTTATCCAGAGAATGACTAGAGCAATGTAAGCACGCGCTATTTAAAAGATAATAGTAAAGTGTTCTCAGTCTGTGATTGGTGGAGACATGAAGAAATACACATTATAGATTTTCATCTGCTGCAATTTGATTATAGTTTTGCATCAGTTCTGACATCAGGTTTAGAGTTGCACACACTGATGATGATTCGTTTTAAAACCCAGGTTGATATATTAGTTATCAGTTAGCTGCGTAGTTGTTTCAGAGGTAATATTCTAGTCTCAATTTTCTCACTTTTTGAAAATGTAGGTTTCTAATCCATGAAGAGTTCTACATTGTGCTTTGGAACAAACTGGTAAATTTGCTAAACAAAACGCTCAATTAAACAGCGGTGATCGTGACCCCTTTTGGTAAAATTTTGATGTTTTTTTAGGTATGTTTGTTTCAGTTACGGTTTTTGCAAAAAGTGCATATAAACAGTAAATTGCAAAGATTTGCTCTTATCTATTTCATCAACTCTTTCTTCTATATAAGTTTTGCAGTTGCTTCGGAAGTTTACCGTGAGTATTATTATATTATAAATAATTTTTAAAATTTTTAATTAGTATATCATTCATCTCTAAACAGAGCAGCTGATTTTATACAAGTCTCTTGATTGTAAAGAAAGTCGTTATAATTTGACATCATTGTTTTCATCTCAATGCATCCTAAGAATGTTGTATCCGAAGAAAAGGACATTCCACATCCCAAATGTTAATGGAAACAAAACACTGCAGATTGAATCCACAATCGATTTCACCTTTGTTTCATCCTGAAACAGACCAAAACCGAAATGATTACCCAGGCGGCAGGTGAGTGGTTGGTGGTGGTGGGTGGTTGGAGAGCGATTCAAGATTTCATTGATAAAGAACCTGCTGACAAAAACATCTTTTTATCGGAAATAAAAATCAAGCGATCAATTTTCGCATTGTTTTTGTGGTTTCATGTAATTCACATTACACAATCCACAAAAAGGTTGGTCCAAAAAAACTGGATGTCCTCAATATGGCTAATTCGCGATAGAAGCAGACGGTATGGCTAATTCGCGATAGAAGCAGAAGTGTTGATTAAAAATAAAACCCGTACGTGTTATTTTTCCAAGGATGCACGATAAAGCGGCTGATATTTATTATGGTAAATTTCAAAGTACGTACAGATTCAAAGAATATGTCTAAATGTGTTCAAATATCGATAAGAACGCAGTCGTTTCATAAATTGAACAAAAGATACTTGATGGTCGAACAAAGAAAGTACCAAAGAAGCTCGCTTATGCCGACCACGCTAACCTACATTTTTGACTCAACTGTCTATCAATCTGAGCAGGGAAAAAATTCAAAAAAACCACTAAAATTTTGATGTTAACATTGATAGATTCCTAAGACAGGACAGACGTGTTTACGAAAAAAGTTAAGCTGAAACACGTTTATTACCCTTGAATGAACACTAAAACAAATGAAACGCTGGATATGAAATCAGCTCAATTGTGTCAATTTGAAAAAAAAAAACAATTTGTCAAGTAAAAAGTTAACTGTTGACAAAAATCAACAAATGACATCCAGACATCTACCCCTAACCTGTTTACCAACTAAATGGCAAACATTAATGTGCCTTAAGTGACAACTTTATTATCACAAAGCATGAGTGGCCTTTACTTGACTCCGATTATTTTTGAAAATCTCACACTAAGACTTGAAATGAACTATACAAACGCAAAGTATAATCTTGAGATTGTAAAATCAGATCAAATTCAAACAAAAGTCTTTTAAAAAGACATTGGCGAGTTTAATAGTGAGTGAACTATGTCATGATCTCCTATGAAACTTATCGAACTTATTGAGTGATCGATCTATTAAAATGGTTAGCAAAATTTATCTACCAAAATAAGCGAAAACAAAGAAGAAAAAGCTGAAAACAGATAACATCATTATCTGGGACCAGTTTTGCTGCCAAAAATTAAAAGAAAATACAACTTTTCCGATATTTTCAACAACGCAGCTTTTCACGCATGAAGAAATTAATTTATGTGTGACCAAATTTGACACCAAAAACTAATGGCGTCAAGGTTTAGAAAAACCAGAAAATAATATGTTGAAATTCTTAGGTCTTTCCTACCAATTTTTGCTTAAAAAAGCAAATGTCAGTTCACTTTTCAACTAAGCATGAAAGTTGCAACTTTATGGCGAGGTTGAGAAGAAGAAACAACTGTTCAAAAACAAAAAAAAATATTCTGTCGGCTAAAGAATGGAGTCATCAGTTAATTTTAATGAAACTTCATTGGATGGCTGAGCAGACTCTCTATTACTGAGACTAAGAGACAAGTCAACAAAAGACAACAAATATTAGCAAATCATGAAAGAAATCACTATTTACTTGAACAGAAATCAATTTAAAAAAAACAACAAAGAATTTAAAGTTCCGTACCTGTGTTTCAGTAGGAAGCAGCTAGAAATTTTTGTGTTAGAAGGATGAAAGAGAACAACCTAATGTAAATTGTGCATAAGATAAGCTTGACATAGCTTGACCAGAAGCTCTACTTGTTCAACGTATACTTGGCTAGAGAAATGAAGCCTTGAGGAACAAGAAAGAACGTAAGAACGGGTTATAAGAGATGCACAGGTTCGAGAGCTTAAGACCAGTTGGTGTAATTGGGTAGCACACTAGGCTTGCAAGTAAGAGATGCTGGTTCGAATCCAGTACTGGTCCATTGTCACAGTAGTTGCACCTGAATAGACCCCCTAACATTTTGTCAATGGGACTGTTTGACAGTTCGACAAAAAGCAATAGTGAATAGTGAGTTGCAAAAAGTCTTCAAAACTCTTTGGAAAATATTTGGAAAGTTTGAATACCATTGGCTATCAGAAAAATAAATTCAAAACTTTAGCTGGTATCTGAATAGAGAGTCAATTATACTTATCAGCAATCAACTTAAAATCTCTGACAGTAGAAAACGTAAAAACATTAAATCCTAAATTTCTTCCAACATTTTACGTAATCAAAGAGCTTTAATTGATTATCATCGTGGAAACAAGTCAAAAGCGTAAAGATATCACCAACTAAAATTTAGATTCACATATCTTTGAATATTTAACTGTGAAGAATTTAATTATTTTTCCCAAGAGCAAGACGAAAAAATATCAATAAAAGAAAGAATCACAACTCAAGCTTCATATGAATTTTTTGAAAACAATTAATGACAACGTCATTAAACCTATTTATTCTGAATTCAAATCTATGGCTCATTTATAATACTTTATCAATCATTGAAATTTTATAACCCATAGTTAACCACAGAAAGAAAACAAACGATAGTAAGCACTCAAAAGTATTATTTATTTATGGAACCAAAAAGTGTCAATGTAATCCATGCAATAAACTCCTAACTAAAAAACACTCAAAAGAGATTTATTAAAAAGTTGTCAGTTGTTCAGACTCATTAAAACACTGCTAAACTCATTGAGACTTGGTAACAATACAAATCAAAGAACAAAAAATGAGCGGAACTCAAAAAAGAACGTAATGAACAGTGAGGAACAAGAAAGAACGTAAGAACGGGTTATAAGAGATGCCCAAGATCGAAAGCTTAAGACCAGTTGGTGTAATTGGGTAGCACACTAGGCTTGCAAGTAAGAGATGCTGGTTCGAGTCCAGTACTGGTCCATTTTCACAGTAGTTGCACCTGAATAGACCCCCTAACAGGTTATGGGCCCAGACCCTAGTCTCTGAGCTTAACCGCAAAAGAGAGACAATATAGTTAGAAACTGTGAAAGAGAGGATGCGCAATTTAAGGGGGAGTGTTAGAAGGTTGAAAGAGAACAACCTAATGTAAATTGTGCATAAAATAAGCTTGACATAGCTTGACCAAAAGCTTTACTTGTTCAACGTATACTTGGCTAGAGAAATGAAGCCTTGAGGAACAAGAAAGAACGTAAGAACGGGTTATAAGAGATGTCCAAGTTCGAAAGCTTAAGACCAGTTGGTGTAATTGGGTAGCACACTAGGCTTGCAAGTAAGAGATGCTGGTTCGAATCCAGTACTGGTCCATTTTCACAGTAGTTGCACCTGAATAGACCCCCTAACAATTTGTCAATGGGACTGTTTGACAGTTCGACTAAAAGCAATAGTGAATAGTGAGTTGCAAAAAGTCTTCAAAACTCTTTGGAAAATATTTGGAAAGTTTGAATACCATTGGCTATCAGAAAACTAAATTCAAAATTTTAGCTGGTATCTGAATAGAGAGTCAATTATACTTATCAGCAATCAACTTAAAATCTCTGACAGTAGAAAACGTAAAAACATTAAATCCTAAATTTCTTCCAACATTTTACGTAACCAAAGAGCTTTAATTGATTATCATCGTGGAAACAAGTCAAAAGCGTAAAGATATCACCAACTAAAATTTAGATTCACATATCTTTGAATATTTAACTGTGAAGAATTTAATTATTTTTCCCAAGAGCAAGACGAAAAATATCAATAAAAGAAAGAATCACAACTCAAGCTTCATTTGAATTTTTTGAAAACAATTAATGACAACGTCATTAAACCTATTTATTCTGAATTCAAATCTATGGCTCATTTATAATACTTTATCAATCATTGAAATTTTATAACCCATAGTTAACCACAGAAAGAACACAAACGATAGTAAGCACTCAAAAGTATTATTTATTTATGGAACCAAAAAGTGTCAATGTAATCCATGCAATAAACTCCTAACTAAAAAACACTCAAAAGAGATTTATTAAAAAGTTGTCAGTTGTTCAGACTCATTGAAACACTGCTAAACTCATTGAGACTTGGTAACAATACAAATCAAAGAACAAAAAATGAGCAGAACTCAAAAAAAAATTTAACTTGCCCACAGAGCAAACCCGACAACAATATCTAGGCATCATGAAAAGATTTGCACCTTACTTAAAAATTTTAGCGGAATGTAACTTTAAAAAAAGAAAAACAGGCGTCAAATGGTCCTGCGTAAAGAGATTTGCTTCAAAAGACGAAAAATCTGAATGAAACTTCAAAATTAGTTTTATTCTTAGAAACTTCCTTGACACCAATAATAGTCTGGCCATCAGCTCTTGGCCACTAAAACAATATTGAAAATGGTGACATAGTTGGGCCAAATTTAACAATAAAAAAGACCATACTTGAGAACAATTTGACTGTGAAAAGTCAGACGTTCACCACAATTTTAAACCAGAATGATTCCTCGTAAAAGAAGAGTTTTTGAGATTTTATACTCTATGCTTGACGGGCTTTCTAGTGGTTTCAATTACAACTCTCTGCAACTAAAATATTGATCAACCAAAATGGACTGAACAAAAAACCAGTGGAGCATATAGTTATTCAAACCCAAATAAAAAAGGCGTCAGAACAACCAATTGCAGATCTTTGAAAATAGTATTAGATAAAGGTTCAAATCCTCATTTATCTGTATCTGCTGCACCATTACGTATTAGTGTTGCAGCAAAAATATCTGTTCTGCTTTCTTTAAACCTTTTTATAAAGTGAACGTGTTAGAATAGAAACAAATCATGCAACCTTGTTGCTTCGCACTCCAAAATTGGCCGCAAGGATGTTTTCGATCAGTCCGCAAAAGCTAAAGATGAAATTCAAAATCACATATATGTCGGCTATTTTCAGATCGCTAACAGCTGGGTACTGTTGCGTCACTCCAACTATGAGAACAACTTGAGCCAAAATGACAGTTATTGATATTGTGGAGCGTTCTGGAACTCTTTTAGGGTTGATCCAAAGCGTTACCCATCTAAATCAAGGAAAACGTGTTGAAAAATCCTTCTTGGCCGGAAACATTTTTGTAAATTAAACAACACAATAAGTAATTGTTGCAAATTTTCTTCAGATCAGATACATTTGTGGTCATTAATAAGCAATTTTAGTGAACTGGAAAACGTTTGCTCAATGCTTGAAAGGAAATCAGCCAGTTAAATCAACGGGAACTCTACAGTAGGTTAATTTATTGTGCTTATTGAAACCTAGGAACTTGGTTAATTGTGAATTGTTCACGCAACCATAGGGCTGGTAACGATATGCTAGATCCAGGTCTGTCCAAAAACCAATTCTGTTTCAGGTCAATGTCTCATATTAGAATTCAGATAGACTTTCACCAGACCGGGTCGTGGTGATACCGCTAAAAATCGCTAAAAGATGTAAGATTTGCGGTGAATTTGAGCAAAAGTGTAAGATTTGCGTTCAATGCGATGAATGCAGTGGAATAACTTATAAGCGGTTAGTTTTTTTCACCGCTTAAGCCTTGAAAGAAAACTTTTCACCGCTACCAGCAAAACGCGGTGGAGAAAATTTTTCAGCGCTACCAGCAGAATTCGAAGAAAAAGTTTTTCACCGCTAAAATCGCAAATCTTACAAATATTTACTGCGCTAATTTCAACGCTCATCTTAAACTCACAGGAAATATAATTGAAGTAATTGACAGAAGGCGCAGTGGAACAAGAAGTTGGTGGCATGAAGGAGGGGAGACGTCGAAACCGAGTACGGCCGTTTCATTTTTTAAGAAATCCCGTGGATGCGGTGAAAAAAATTTTTACCGCTAACAACCGGAAAATTTCACCGCATTCAACGCCAAAATATGAGCGCGCTTTGCGGTGGAAGAAGTTTTTTCACCGCTATTCACCGCTAATCTTATATTCTTTTTTGACCAAGCCTCGACCACGGTAGTTCACTTTCATCCAAACAACCTCTGACTCCACTGGGCAGCGCCCTTTCGAGAGGTGAGGTGGTGGAAATATCAACCGGATGATCCAGACAAAAGTGGACCACGATCAGGTTGTCAAGACAGGAAATTGGTTATGACTCGAGTTAGCTTGCATTAGCAAAACCCACCACGATATATTCAGACAAACGCGTTTATGTTGCTGCCCTGAAGGGATGCCAAAATTACTGACTAGGAATCGAAAGTGCGACGATTCGAAAATGTGCCTCTGTAATTCGACCGAGTGATGACGAAAAATGGCTGTGATTAGATGCTCAGACAAGACGTTGACATGATTCGAAAGCCTGCGTTATTTCCAAAATTGTGCAAAAATGTCCCGAATTGTGCTCCTTAGCACAAGCATGATCCGACGAATGGGATAGAGGAAGAACTCCCGGGTTGAGGTGCCATCCGGAAGTGACCTATGATCAGACCAAGTCCAACGCACACAGTGTGTTCCCAGACCAAAATTACAGGGTCTGGGATTTGGTTCCAGCGCACAATAGTATTATCAGAGGTCACTTCGGTCTGGGGATGGTATGATCAGAGGTCAATTCGGTCTGGGGATGGTATGATCAGAGGTCACCTCGGTCAGGGGATGGTATGATCAGAGGTCACTTCGGTCTGGGGATGGTATGATCAGAAGTCACTTCAGGATGGGAATGGTTTGATCAGAGGTGGATTCAAGCGCACATTAGTCTGATCAGAGACCATTTCAAGCGGAATTTTTTTTTTGATTTTTTGTTTTTTTACAGAGAGATGTCGGCTCTGTCAAGAAGCAACAAAAAGCAGCATTCTGATCACAGACAGATCTAGAGTCTGATATCTTTGATCAGAACCAAAGGGGCCCAACTGATTGAAAATGTCAGTCCCCTTACAAGGAAACTTTGTTTAACTGTAGAATACGATGTTTTATTTGGAAAACTGTCTAAATTTATCCATTGAGTTGGAAAAATGCACTAATGTGTACTAAATAATTTTTACTCAGCAGTTGGGTTATCTTTTCTTTAGCAATAATACTTTTAGAATGGTCTTTTTTTAGATGAATGTAATAATGCAAACATCATTTTGTATGAAATGAATATATTATAAAAAAATGCGTGCGGTGAGGTGATTTCGCGCGCACAATAGTCTGATCAGGGGTAACTTTTGAGCGCACAATAGTCTGATCAGAAGTGCTTTTGAGCGCACAATTGTCTGGACAATGGTCTGGGTTTGAACTGGGCCATGGTCGCACAATCGTCTGGACAATGGTCTGATTATGGTCGGAACAGAGGTCCTTTCCGTCTGGGAAGGTCTGATCAGAGACAGTTTCGAGCGCACTTAGAGCGCACACGGTGTTTCTAGCGCACTAGACTTTAGTCTGATCAGAGGATACTTTGGTCTGGGAGGGTCTGATCAGAGGTAACTTTCGTCTGGCACGGTCTGATCAGGGGTCACTTCTGATCAGGTCTCTGATCAGGTCTCAACCTGGGCTTGCATCTAGTCGAATTATATCCAGACAGTCCGGAACTACGCCACTATGATCAGACAAACTTTAATTGATGCTGAAACTCTCTTTGTCTCCTTATAACTTATTCTTTTCACGTCGCTTTTTGCAACAAGAGAGAAAAGTAACTGAAAAAATGCCAATTTAACTCCCTAGGATAACTGATGAAATGCCAAACAGAGAAGAAAAACAGTTGCTTCTCCGGTTTAAGATTTGTTTAAATCCTGAAAAATATCAAGAAACAACAAGAAGACCAAATACGTAATTACAAAAATTTGAGACCGATTTTGTCACCCCAAACGAAGATAGCAAGTTTCTTGTCACAAACTTAACATTTTTTAGTACTGCTTGTTTTATATTGCAGCTCATGCTGACAAGTTATCTGAGCTTTCTTTATCATTTAGCTCACAGAAAGAATTACAAAAGCTATAAAAATCTTTGAATTCTTTTGCACTTATAGGCAGATTTAATCAGATTATGAATCAAATTATCGCGTTGTTGCGGACTCATGATGTGATATGACGGGCTAATGATTTGCACTTGCGGGCTGATGATTCAAATTTTTGCGATTCATTCAGAGGTGTTGGGAATGTGATTCGATTATGCAATGCTATGAGTCGAAATAGCGCTACTACGATTCGAAATAGCGAGAAAAAAGTATAACGCAGAGCGTTTAATTATCGTCTGGTAGGGTACCTCCACCTGACACTAATTGTCGACTAATATATCGACCACCTCACTTTGTGCTGTTCTATGGGGTCTCCTTGAAATTGTTTCACAATTCACAGAGATTTTCGCTTTAGTGAAAATTTTTACATGACTTTTGGTTTACCTCTAAGAAAAAGTTTTCATTCTGTTTACTGCATAAATGAGCACCAGGTTGAGGTGTCACCGCTTTAAATTGTTAAAACTTCGAACACTTTGTGACGATTATTCTTTTTTTGCCCAGATTTTCCCACATTTCTTACATTATTTTTTTCGACAGGACCCCGACCCGGGAGTTTGTAAGAAATGCAATTAATTAAAAGTAGTTTTCAACTCATATTGGTAAATTAGTAACTTTTTACTCAAGACAACCAGCTTCTTCATCGGAAATTTTATTATTTCAACAATTTATAATTTTCACTATTTTGATCTTGTTAACGGCAATCACACACGCTTGTGCGATATACGCACACACACAAACACACACACACACAAACACACACACTCACAAACACACAAACACACATACACAGACACAAACACAAACACAATCAGAGAGAAGATGAGAGAGAGAGAGAGAGCGAGAGCGAGAGCGAGAGCGAGAGCGAGAGAGAGAGAGAGAGAGAGAGAGAGAGAGAGAGACAGAGACAGATAGAGAGAAAGAGAGAGCGCAAGGTGACAGTGAGTGTCTGATGGTCTTTGCCAAAGTCGAAGTCTTCGAAAAAGAAGTTAATAGTTTCCTGTTCTTCATTTGCTCCAGACATGCTTGTTGAAAACTTCAGTTAAATCTGCCCATTGTGATATTTGTTTGATTGAACTTTTAGCTAAAATGACAACATTTTTCTGATATTTAACCTGGTTTCTCTTATGTTAGCGACCCTATCTAAAGCTCGAATTTGTGAGACTAGTAGTTACCAACGTTCTATCAAAGGTTAGCTACATTATTCCGAAAATCAGCGCTTTCAAACGTAAAAAAATTATCAAAAATGTTCGATATGATCGTTTTTGAACCACAGGAAAACATGTGAAAATGAATTTTGCTCAATTTCTAAGGATCATATCAATGCTCGATAAGTATTATTCTTTTTGAACTGAATCCCCATCATTGTTCGAATAAAATCTAAAACTTTCAACTTGAAAAACAAACAAATCGTTTACCTAGTTTTAGCATTGAGCTATAGAGGAAAGTCGACTAAATTGCATTATATTCGCAGACGTTTTTTTCCAACAGGTACGCTTGAGACTTCTGCGATTAAGAAGCTATCATAACATATGACTTCATTATAAACAATAATCGGATGAAACTTTTTATAAAAAATATCCCAAAAATTTCTTGCGTTAAAACCCGAACTTAAAGAGATCAAGAGGCGAACACACCGACAATTTCTTGCCTTCGAAGACGAATATGCCCAACAAACAAAGCATACCAACGACTTCCTATGTGGAATACCGAGCATACCGAACCCGTACCTTGATTTCATAGTATTGCCTTAATGAATCATCCCGAGTCGAGGAAAAATCGGAAAAATATGTAAGATAAGCGGTGAAAAAATGTTCTTTTTTCACCGCAAAACTCGTACATAGTTTTGGGGTGAAATGCGTGAAATTTAATAATTTCACCTCTGAGGGAAGCGGTGAACTTAAATAAAGTCAATACATTCCACCGCTTACTACAAATTACCGTCCTTACACGGGTTCGAACCTCTCACCTCCTGCATATCAGCCAATTTTTCTTCTGCTACTGCGCCACTTTTCACTAACTTCTAGGATTTTTGTTATGATATTAAATAAAATTCACTCCAACTTTTGAAAAACATGCGCGTTGAATTTTTGTAAGATTTGTGGTTTTTAGCGGTGAAATTATATATTTCAGCGGTGAAATGTAGTAATTTTTTGTAAGTTCACCTCTTCCTCGAGTGGTGAAATTACATAAATTTAGGGGTAATTTTAGGAGGGTTAAGTTCCACTTCTACAATTACTACTACTGTAATGCTGCTACTTTTACTACTACCACGACTACTACTACTACTACTACTACTACTACTACTTCTACTACTATAACTACTACTATTACTACTACTACTACTACTACTACTACTACTACTACTACTACTACTACTTCTACTACTACAACTACTACTATTACTCCTACTACTACTACTACTACTACTACTACTACTACTACTACTACTACTACTACTACTGTTGTTTCAACACTTTAATTCCAAATATGAAATAAAGGCACGGTTGGCAACAAATACAAACAAAACAAGAAGAGTTATTTGTTTGGTTATTCTGTGAAGTGCTGTACGACGAAATTGTTGAAGGCATTCTTTGACCCGGTTGCTGCTTTCTCCTGCAATCTGATGAACGATACTTTGTTTCGTACACAGTCTCCTTCGATTTGACTCATCCACGTTTTCCGTTGCCCCCCAGGAGCGCGTCTAGCATGGACGTATTGATCGGGCGGGTCCCAATCGAAGGCACTGCGGACTAATCTTCCTGGTTCCATTCTCTGGATGTGTCCGTACCATTTTATCCGTTTGAGCATGATCATCGTGGATAGTTGGGGCATTCGTGATCTTGACATAATTTCTTCGTTCGTTGCTTTCTCCAGATATGACACACGTAGAATTCTCCGAAGACAACCACAGTGGAAACTCTCAAGTTTTCTCTCCATTAATTTCGAAAGAGTCCAAGTCTCTGAGCTGTACAGCACGGCTGATAAAACGAGTGCTTTGTACAAATTGCACTTGAGGTGCACGCTGAGCTGCTTGCTCTTCCAGAGATTTTGGAAGTTAGCAAACCGTTGCCTACCTTCTGCAAGTTTGCAATTGACTTCCTGCAGGTCTCCATGCTTGAGGCTGACATATGATCCGAGATACTTGAACGCTTCTATGTTTTCAAACTCGTTTCCGAGAACATCTTGTACTTTGCAGGAAAACACGCGTGTGGCAACTGCTTTAGGTTTGCCACAGTATCTCGATTGGTGAACTTTTCGGCCATTGACTGTTTTGAACTTTCTTTCACACTTGTCACAGGTAAGGCTCGCCTCTAGTTGCTCGAACTTTGACTTGTCGACGACATTCTTTGACAAACCGGCTTTGCAGAATCTTGTTTGGTGCACTTTGCGTCCGGTAACTGTACTGAATTGCCGCTGACAATTCTGACATCTTAAAGACTCTTGGTCAGCCACCACTGACCGACTCTCATTTTCTAGCGACTCTGAATCTGCTACCGCAGATTGTTGTTGTGAAGCTACCAACGCTGGCTTAGCCACCGCTAAGCTTTTCAATCTTAGCTTCCGGCCATCTTGTGTTTCGAACCAGCCCGCTTTCTTTTTCGTTCCAAGCAGCACCTCCGTGCTGATGGTTAGTCGTGACTGGCTAGATGTCTCTGCCAGGAGTCCTAGTTGGCCTTTATGTGTTCCAGTGAGTATCTCCACGTTCTGTTGGATACTAGGCACTGCAACAACATTTGGGCTGTCGCATTTCCCGCCCATATTCTTTGTTTTGGCCACATTAATCTTCAGACCAGCGGCTTCCGCAAGGGCCTCGATTCGATGTAGGTTTTCTTGCACCTCACTGTCTGAGACCCCCACGAGAGCAACATCATCAGCAAAATCTAAGTCAGCCACCAATCTCCCAATGTCTAATCCTCCATGCACCGAGTTAGCCAAAATGTAGTTGATGACAAGGCCGAATAGGATTGGGGACCGCACATCACCCTGCCTAACGCCCGTTCTACTACTACTACTACTACTACTACTACTACTACTACTACTACTACTACTACTACAACTACTACTACTACTACTACTACTGTTTCAACACTTTAATTCCAAATATGAAATAAAGGCACGGTTGGCAACAAATACAAACAAAACAAGAAGAGTTATTTGTTTGGTTATTCTGTGAAGTGCTGTACGACGAAATTGTTGAAGGCATTCTTTGACCCGGTTGCTGCTTTCTCCTGCAATCTGGTGAACGATACTTTGTTTCGTAAACAGTCTCCTTCGATTTGACTCATCCACGTTTTCCGTTGCCCCCCAGGAGCGCGTCTAGCATGGACGTATTGATCGGGCGGGTCCCAATCGAAGGCACTGCGGGCTAATCTTCCTGGTTCCATTCTCTGGATGTGTCCGTACCATTTTATCCGTTTGAGCATGATCATCGTGGATAGTTGGGGCATTCGTGATCTTGACATAATTTCTTCGTTCGTTGCTTTCTCCAGACATGACACACGTAGAATTCTCCGAAGACAACCACAGTGGAAACTCTCAAGTTTTCTCTCCATTAATTTCGAAAGAGTCCAAGTCTCTGAGCTGTACAGCACGGCTGATAAAACGAGTGCTTTGTACAAATTGCACTTGAGGTGCACGCTGAGCTGCTTGCTCTTCCAGAGATTTTGGAAGTTAGCAAACCGTTGTCTACCTTCTGCAAGTTTGCAATTGACTTCCTGCAGGTCTCCATGCTTGAGGCTGACATATGATCCGAGATACTTGAACGCTTCTATGTTTTCAAACTCGTTTCCGAGAACATCTTGTACTTTGCAGGAAAACACGCGTGTGGCAACTGCTTTAGGTTTGCCACAGTATCTCGATTGGTGAACTTTTCGGCCATTGACTGTTTTGAACTTTCTTTCACACTTGTCACAGGTAAGGCTCGCCTCTAGTTGCTCGAACTTTGACTTGTCGACGACATTCTTTGACAAACCGGCTTTGCAGAATCTTGTTTGGTGCACTTTGCGTCCGGTAACTGTACTGAATTGCCGCTGACAATTCTGACATCTTAAAGACTCTTGGTCAGCCACCACTGACCGATTCTCATTTTCTAGCGACTCTGAATCTGCTACCGCAGATTGTTGTTGTGAAGCTACCAACGCTGGCTTAGCCACCGCTAAGCTTTTCAATCTTAGCTTCCGGCCATCTTGTGTTTCGAACCAGCCCGCTTTCTTTTTCGTTCCCAGCAGCACCTCCGTGCTGATGGTTAGTCGTGACTGGCTAGATGTCTCTGCCAGGTTGGTGTTTGAAGGCTGAGATACGACTAGTTGCGCCACAAACTAGAAGACCAGTGCCTCGTTAGCTCGACCATGTGAGCGGAGAGCCGCAGCACATGACCTACCCCCAGGGGACACCACGTGGAGGTGAGGTTGGATTTTTTCCCCCACTACTACTACTACTACTACTACTACTACTACTACTACTACTACTACTACTACTACTACTTCTACTACTACAACTACTACTACTACTACTGCTACTAATACTGTTTGAACACTTAAATTCCATAAAGAAAAAAAGGAACAAGGACAATAAGTACCAACAAGTTAATAGAATGCATATAAGTTTGAGCTTATTTGCGTTTATTTAATCCAGGAAATGATGTTCGACAAAACTGTTGAAGCGGGATTTAGACTCTTTTTTTGCTTTCTGTCGTAGAATGATGTAGCTCATGTTGTTCCTTGAGCAATCTTCTTCAAGTTGATCCAGCCACGTCTTGCGTTTACCCCCTGAAGCTCGTTTGGCATAACGATATTTTTCTTTCGGCTCCCAGGTGAAGGCTCGGAGCGCTAGACGATCGTCATTCATCCTCAGGACATGGCCAAACCGTTTCAGCCGTTTAATCAAGATCATTGCTGAAAGTGTCGACATACGTGATCTCGCCAGTACTTCTTCATTTGCCAAACTCTCCAGATATGAAAAACATAGCACTCTTCGCAGACAACTGGTGTGAAAGCTCTCAAGTTTCCGTTGCGCTGATTTATTCATGTTCCACGTTTCAGAGCTATATAAGACCACTGATAACACGAGAGCTCTGTATAATTTGCATTAAAGGGGAAAACTAAGTTGTTTGCTCCTCCAAAGCTTCCGAAAGCTCGCAAATCGCTGTCTCCCTTCCGCCACCTTGACACTGATTTCCTCTAGGTCACAAGCTCACGAAAGCAAGCTCACGAAAGAATCGAGATGTTTGAAAATTTCTACATTTTCAAACTCCACTCCATCTCGATCGTGGACATTGCAGGAGAAAATGCGAGATCTTCCAGCCTTTTCTTTTCCGCAGTATCGTGACTCGTGATTTCGTCGGCCTTTCACTGTCGCGAATTTCCGAGTGCACTTCTGACAAGTGAGGCTTTCTCTAGCCCAACAAACTTTGACGCGCTGTCTTTGACACTCTTCGAATTCTTAGACTTGCAGAATCTGGCTTCATGCACTTTGCAGCCTCTTGCAGTGTCGAAGCGACGTTTACAACCTGAACATACACAACTCTCGCCATCAGAGACCGCAGATGATCTGTTATTCTCCGTTTACGACACTAGATCAGCAACCACTGACCTCTCAACGCTACTAACTGTCACAAGCTCAGCCTCCGCTGAACTTTTCAATGTCAGTTTCTCACCAGCTAGAGTCTCGAACCAGCCCGCATTCTTCTTCTTGCCCACCAGCACCTCCCTGCCAATTAGTAGTTGGGATTGGTTTTCGGCCTCAATGAGAGTCCCAAAACGGCCTTTGTGGTTTCCTGTAAGAACTTCCACGATCTTTTGAGCAATGGGTACACTGGCTCCGGGTTTTTTGCATTTAACACCCATATTATTTGTCTTCCCAACATTCATCATTAGGCCAACAGCCTCGGCTAAAGATTCAATTCTATGTAGATTTGCTTGAACTTGGGAATCAGAGACGCCCAATAGGGCAACATCATTGGCGAAGTCAAGATCAGCAACACAGCGAATAATGTCGATTCCTCCTTGAGCTGAATTAGCCAACACATAGTTTATCACAAGGCCAAAGAGAATAAGCGACCAAACGTCACCCTGGCGAACACCAGTTTTTACTTCGAACATCTGGCCTTTCTCGCCCTCTGACTTGGTGCAGCACTTAAAGCCTTCGTAACTGTTGCGGATGACATTCACAACTTTTTGTGGGAGCCCGTAATGTTTCATTATCTTGTACATCATCTCCCTTTCCATCGAATCGAATGCAGCGCGGAAATCAATGAAACGAAAACTGACATCCAATTGGAAGGCCATGCATTTCTCTAGTATTTGCCTCAACGCAAACAATTGGTCAGTGCAGCCCCTGCTCTTTTGGAATCCGCATTGTTCTCCTCTTAGCACTTGATCAAGTGCATCTTTGCATCTATTCAGGGTGATTGATGCAAAAACGTTTCCAGGTACCGAGAGCAGTGAAATTCCGCAATAGTTCCCAAACTCAGACCTTTTTCCTTTGTTTTTGTATAGCGGGACAACTTCTGCTAACTTCCAGTCTTGTGGAAGACTTTCTTCAACCCAGCACTTGTTGAGAATGTCCCACAGCCATTCAGCGATTCCATTATGCGACTTTAGCATTTCGGCAGAAATATCGTCTGGTCCACTTGCTTTACCGTTTTTCAGATTACACACGGCATATAGAACTTCATCAAACCGAATCGGACCTAGGTCTATTTCAAGACTCTCGGATGCTTCCACTATGCTCAATACAGAATTGCCGCTTGTCGTGGTTGGATTTAACAGATGCTTAAAGTGCTCGGTCCAACGTTCCAACCTTTCTTCTTTTGTTTTCAGAGGCTCGCTTGTGGTTGAAACGAGTTTACTTATATGAGGACTCCACTTCCGGCATAACTGTTTTGACTCCCCAAACACTTCTTTCAGTTCACCTTTGTCTGAATGATCTTGTATTGTTTCACCTTTGTCTTTCAGCCACTGTCTTTTGTCAGATCTTAACGCTTTTCGTACTTCTTTGCAGCAGTTAGAGAACACTAGCAGCGCCTCCGCGCTACTATGCTTCCTCAACTGTAACTCGGCCTGTTTCCTAATCAAAGCCAGCGTTTCAACTGTAATACAGAGTTTGTGAACACGCTTTTCGGGGATGAGTAATTTTGTTGTCGCTGCATTAAGAACCGTTCGAAAAATTGCCTAAGACTGTTCAACCCCTTCATCAATATCGCTCTCATCAAGGTAGCGTTTCACTTCTGCGCAGAAAGCTTCACGCGTGACTTCATCGCGCAACTTGGCAGAGCAGACTTTCGTTTGACTGCGTGGCTTATGTGCCACTACTTTGAATCGCACTTCAGCAATGACCATTTCCTGATCGGTGAGAGTGATCTTTCCCCTCCTTGTCCTAACGTTGTGCAAACAACTCCTGTGCCTCGAACCGAATAAGATATGATCTAACATCTTCTTTCGCAAACCACCGAAATACGCTGAGTTCTCGAAAATCTTCAGCGCAAAAATCTTACATAATTAAAGGCCGAAATGCGCTGAAATTTTGTCAGAAAATCATTAAATATTCAGCGTTTGTCTTCAATAATTCTAGTGGATTTCAACGCTTTTGGCACTGATTTTGGAAGTTTGTACCATTTTTATTGTTCTTACATTAGCTATTGACGTCTGTAAGAATTGCGCTGAAGCGCTGAAATTATTTAATAAAAGTGCTGAATTTTCAGCGCAATTGTTAAATATTTTCAGCGCATTTCTTTCCAAATTGTTCATCTATAAAATCAAAAGAAATGGGAAAACTTTCAGGAAGCGCTGGGGCAGCGGATTTTGTGATGGAAACGGCACAGGAAATAAGGGTTCGATTCTCAATCGACTCTATTTTCTTGAAAATTAAGTTTTTCAGCTCATTTCTTGCGAAAATTAGCGAATTCCTTACATAATTTTTGAAAACTTTCTGGACCCGCGGTTAAATTGGTTACAAAACTTGGTTTGAAGCAACATCATAAAATCCTATCTGAGTGATTAAGAGCTTAGCATATATCATTTGCTGTCACATTAGATGACGGGTATCTTGGTAAGTTTGTGCATCGTATCGTCGCAACCAATCAATATTTCACGCAACCTTATTTTGAACAGTAACCCGGGTCACCACTTCTTAGTAGCCATAAAAGGATCATATATGGTATCATACAAATCATAACGTATTTCCTAGTACGATCCTTGTATGACTACTAAGAAATCATATGTGACTACTGAGAAATCTTATATGAATCTTGTATGACTACAAAGAAATCATATATGATCCTTGTATGACTACCAGGAATCATACATCTGTTTTTCATTCATTTTGAACCATTTATTTCTTTTAAAAATTTCATTCGGCAAGGACTCACTTATGTGATTCCCCGGCATCACTTTGTGATCCGCCAAAAGACCCAAACGTACAATATCATTTGCAAATTTGGGCACGAAATTAAAAAGTAGGTTCAAATACATAAATAATGTTCTGATATTCTCTGAAGCCAGCTTATACCTATAAATGCTTGTTTATAAAAAAAAAATTGGAAAAAAATTTTGAAGATAATCTAAATTTCATTTTCGGAATATATTTAAGTTGGAAAGTTATTCTTTGTGCCCACACAAATAATCAAATGTGGAATGCAAATGCGATGTAATAATTTATTATGTCCTCTGACTACATTATACGGGAATTTGTGGAACCAGTCAATGTTTTATGTATCATATATGACCTTGTATGATCTTTTTCAACATCAAAAGAAAGTGAAAGATATACAGTTTTTAGGCTTTGATTTTTTTTGTATGATCCCTGTATGATTTCTACGAAATCATATATAATCCTTGTATGACTACTAAGAAATCATACAAATCATATATGACCTTGTATGAATACTAGGAATCATATATGACCTAGTATGACTACTAGGAATTGTGTATGATGAGCAACCCGGGAAGTGGTCCACTGTAATTGCCTATACATTGTGATCAGAGAAGCACTTGGTTCAAAAGTTTTCAGATCTTTGAACTATATGAGTCTTTCAAAAAATAATTGTATGTGATTTGCCCCAGAATGTTGTAAATCAGGCAGCTGTAATTTTGTCATGAAAGACTCTAAATAATTGGCTTTCTTAAAGTTATAGACCAAACTAAGTTAGCACTTAAACATCCAACGTATCAACTGTACGTAATACGAAAAAAGTCCTGGAACTGAAATATGCAAGGAGAGCAAAATCACTTATACCCTCATGAGACGAAAATTACTATTAAGAAAGGAATATTATATATGATGTAAAGAAACAGATGAAAGAATCATATAATCAGCTCTAGGCTCAGTTTGAAGCAAAAGCACTGAAAAATGATCATATTTTTGAAAAGCAACCCCTTAAGATCATTTACGTTGAAAATTAATGTGTTTTTGATGGTTATTTTTTGAAGGCTTTCAAACCTATCAGACTATTTTTCAATATTTGTCGTATTCTTCTTAAGTTTCCAAAAGCATGCTGACTACTTCTATGCGCAGATCATTTTTCCTCCCGATAGCCATTCAGCAAATTATTAATGAACAACTTCCTTAACTGCTCATTTTCTCCAAAAAACAATTGTTTGCACTCGTTGAACTCAAAAAATATTGGCTACAGTGTAACGTTTTTACAGTTCTTCTCAAACTTTTACAGTTCCGTTCAATAGGTTTTCTTCAGATCAGAATTCAAACCACATAAGATGCATTATTGTTTCCCTGTCGCTTAAGCCAAATTTTGCTTAGTAAATATAATCCATAGTAATTTTCTTTTGCGTTAAATTTGGAGAAAATTGAGTCCCCAAAATTGCGTTGTGCTTTCTTACATTTGAATATAGCTTTCGTTTCGGACCAGTTCAATTGTGGCGAGACACTAAAACAAAACTATCTACTTAAACGATTTTACGGTAAACTCGTCGACATACACCATAATATTAATATTATGTCGACATATAATATTTATTGCCAGCTGCTCTAAAATTAGACTTTATCATTATGACAGTGTGAAGCAGAAAATAGTAGCGTGGGTGGCCGCCGTATTGGCCGACAGGGCGTTTGGCCAACAACCAAAAATGAGAAATTTTGCCAACAGTTTTAGTAAAATGAGCGATAAAATTTATTCTGAAGCTGTGATTGGCCAATTTAAAAGACTATTTCGTAAGCGGACAAATATGCCGCAGTTTTTTTCCTTTGACCCCCCCCCCCCCCCCCCCCTAAAACCTCTCCCCCTAAATTCCCTAAATTTCTCATTTTTCCTTGTCGGCTAAACGCCCTGTCGGCCAATTTTCATAGCACAATGAGCGCGCGTTATATAAGAGCAAATCTGAAAGGCAAAACCTAGGCGACTCGCTCTTATCCAGTTTTAGCTAAACGTCTTTCAGTAATCTAGAATTCTCACTAAACTAGAGAAGAACATGTATCTCAGCAAATGTACATATAACGCTAAATGCTGTTCAAATCTATCTTCGAACTAAAACATTCTTAAAAAGTAGGAAAAATATGAAAGCTGGCTCGGCGATCGGACAGAAAGCGGGAAAAATTAGCAACATTGACCAGTGGTTTCCTTCAGAACGTCCGCGAAAATGGCTACTTTTGTGCGGAGCCACGCAACCGCCAAGTAACGTCGCCATTTCAAGAAGACGCGATGACAGAATTCCTGGCGCCTACTTGCACTCTACAAGGGACTTGCACAACATGGAAACGGCTGTTGGGGGTGAAGTCTTCAATTCTGTGAGAGATCTCAAAATTGAGCGTCAATCAGCATTGAAAGAAATACAAGATCTAGCGTTTGAATGCCAAGTTAATGATTATCAGCCAGTAGTGTATTATTCGGGTCATGGGGAATTGGGATCTGGGAATTGGTGCTTTTCCAACGGCACCATAGGAATCGGAGATATCATTTCAATATTTCAGGGAGCGCGACTTCCATTGATTATATCGGATGCTTGTTACAGTGGAGCATGGGCAAATTTTTGCTGCAGCTTTAATTATCAGAACTTCTCGAACATCCAATGTTTGTCAGCTTGCAGAGAGTTTCAGACCGCTTTTGACATTCCAGGTCAATTTGATTTCATTTAGCAGTTTCAATTTCTGCGTCTTTTGCGGTATAGATCTTTTCGAATTGACGTTTATTTCGATGTGAAGTTTCCAAAAAATATATCCAAGAAACAACAGTTTGTAAGGTACCATTTTCTAACGTCAATATTTATCTGGTTAGATCTTGCAAGATTCTTGAACCAAATTGTAAAATCTTTCAAGATCTTACACGATAATCATAATATACAGGAGTATTACCAGGGTTCCAAATAAACTATTTAGATGTGTTTGTTTGCAACTCAGTTTGAGGTCCAGACCGAAATTGCCTCTGATCAGGCAGTCCCTGACAAAAGTGACCTCTGATCAGATCAACTCAGACCAAACAGACCTCTGGTGAGACAAGCTATCGTGCATTCTCGATAGTCCTCGTGCCATCGAAGTGTACTGGAAAGCCTTCTCTGATCGAAATACCGTGCGCTCGAAAGTCACTCCCGGCCAGTCTCAAGTGCGCTCAATTTCCCCTCTGATCAGACTAGTGTGTGCTTGATCCACCCCTGACTCAATTCGAGTCCGCTTGAAATCGCCTCTGATCAGACTCAAGTGCCCTCAAAATATTCTAATCGGAGAACGGTTTTAAACATAAATAAATCTATTAATGTTGCTATAATATATTCACTTACTAAAAATTGCTTTTACTCAAGCTTGTAAATAATGTACAGCAAACCCTAAAAGTCAAAAACCAATGAAAAAAATCCCGCTCTTTTAAAACAATCATTTGTTTAGTAAGCCATTGGTGCATGTTTCGGAATCAATAGATAAAACTTCGTCTGCTTTCAATAAAAAAAGTCCTGATAAGCAATTATTCAATTATTTGTAATGGGTATCAGCAATTTCTGTCAGAATTTCTTAACGGACTTATTGGTCTTGAGTCAGTCAATAAACCCACATTTATACCAGAGAAACCATTATGAAAAAAATATGTATAAAATTGAAGCTCTAATTTGACATGAGTGTACTTGAAACGCATGATCTAGTAATTCGTGAACGTCGTTAAAGGCAGCAGTTGTGTCCTACTAAAGTGTCCTACTAATATCCAACTATTGTCAAAAATAATGTTTCAGTGATCAAGATAATGATTCAGTGGTGACCATTTATCTGCTATAGTGTTGAATAATTGTGAGGCACTAGTTGTTAGTATACTGAGAAACAAACCATATTGGTATTCAATTTGTACATTTCACTTGATTGATTTTCGTATAAAGTTTATCACTGCTCTGATCACTAATCCTATCACAGTACTGAAACTACGTGAATATTTTAAGGTTCATCAAGACACCAGGTATAAACATATGTATGCTGGAATTTAATATTAATAAAAAGAAGTTTTGCTCCATGTTGTGTAACTCGAAAGTTGTCAATTAGACATTAACGAAACAACTTCAAAAATTACATTATCACAAGATTACCAATAACTGAGTAAACAAGAGTCAATTTTTATACAAAAACGTTTTTGACATCCCTTCCGAAATTCGATATTTCTTAAGGCCATCGCAAGATAGTCCAATGAAAAAATACACCTTTTGTCTGACGTAATTTTACCCAAATATTTTTTGATCCGTCTAGCATGAAAAACCGTCATTTTGGAGGAATTTCCAGGCGTTTATTCAAGATGAAATTTGATATGCAAAATATTTCAGGCTATTTATATGCAAGATCTTACAGGAGAAGTTTTATGAAAAATATTTAATATATTTGCAGCGGAAAAAAGAACTCTGCTATCGTTCCGTATTATGGTAAAGTCACTGCAGTTGTGTCAGAGTAGCACTAAGTTGGAAGGTATATTGGAACTGTGACTTTTTAAATGTGTTTCTCATGATGAAAACCATGAACTTTTCTTCTTTATTCAACTCATAACAAAAAAAAATAATCCTGTTCAAAGGAAACCAAAATTCAGGTCATTTTTTATCATAATGATTTTTTAGGTGAAGGTGGGGAGATGACCAAATATTTATCGTGTAGTTCGAGTTTTCGAAGCAAGCGGCCGCGGACTGAAATGCTTTACAGTCAAAAGACAGAACAAGAGTATCCACCAAACAAAAAGTATTCAATGGTCGATTTGATTTGCATAATTTCTTACTTCAAAGTTTGTAATGATGAGCACATACGGTACGCTTACATTTTCAACAAAAAACAACTTTGCGCCGTTTTTGAAGATGCTGAAAGCCCTGGTGAAAGCTTTTTGACTGCCAGAAATTTCAAAACTTTCCGGGAAATCGCTGATCAAATTTGGCAGGACGACAGAATCATTAATGGTCTTGCAAAATATGAAGGGCGGTCGTACTTTATGATGCAGACCATTAAAAAGAGCCTGGGTTATCCCAATGTCTGTTATCGCTTAAGAAAACAAGTGATTTCCAGCTGTCTCCAAAGTCACGAATCGAAGCCTGTTTCCATCACAGGTCTCGGTTCTGGGTTCTTGTTACAAACTACCAAACCGATCAGAAACGGCAGTCTTTATCTATCCGCAAGATTTCCGAAAACAGCAAGAAAATTGTTTTGCGACCAAACGAGCTTATTTCATGCATGTGTTTGGCTCTTAAACTGCTGGACGGTTACAAGATGTTACTCGTCACAGAACAACTTGAATCTTTCAGCTACGACAGCCAACTCAAGGTCAAAGTTCATAACATGTTCCTGTACATCCTCCGAAGGCACGGTTTTAAAGTGCCGCCTTACGTAGCCGAGATTTGCAGTTCCAACGAGATGAAAAAAGTACCGAAACCACGAGGAGTCGAGTTTTTCATTTTATACTGATGATGAAATCCTTTGCAAGGAACCCGTGTCGAATTTTCACCCCGAAAAGATGCAAGATTAGGGGGTAATCGGGGGAATTTTAAGACAATTCTCCTCAAAACTCTTACATCATTTTGGGGGTAATGGGGTAATTGGATGCAAGATTGGGGGTTAATGGGGGTATTTTGGGGGGTGAAATGGTGAAAGAGTAGGGGGTTATTTTGGGGGGTGAAATGATACAAGAGCAGTGGGTAATTATTCTGCTTTGTGACCCTAATCCTGCGAAGACTGACAGTATTGAATCTGCAATCTGTGTACCCTCAGTTGGCTCTCCTTAGCCTCTAAACCATCAATGCTTGTCCAATTCTTGACGGTCCATCGGTATGAATCTACTACACATTACCCCATTATCCCCTTTATCTTACATCGTTTTACCCCCCTAATATTACCGCCTCCCTAATCATACATCTTTTCATCTTTTTGGATGGTTTTTTTTTTTGGGGGGGGGGGGGGGGGGGTGGTAAATCTCAAAGTCCAACCTCACCGTACTCCCCATTACCCCCAGAACCCCCCCCCCCCCTTATCTCACATCATTTTACCCCCCCCCCCCCTAAAATTACGCTATAACCTTTTAAGATGGTATTTTTTATTGGGGGGTTAATTTTTTTAAATCTCAAAAATCTCGCCCATTACACTCCATTACCCCCTTACCCAATTAAACTTGCATCGTTTTACCCCTGAAATTACCCCTAATCTTGCATCTTTTTGGGGTTTTTTAAAATATTCCCCCATTACCCCCTCCCCCCCCCCCCCTAATCTGACATCGTTATACCCCCATAGACAATTAACCCCTACTCTTACATTAGTTTGGGAATAATCAGGAGGGGTGGGGTAATTTCGACACAGGAAAGCATACCAAAATGAAATAGCACTCGATACTCAACACCCACAGTTTGTCAGATCATATTCCACCAGCACTTATTATCTAGTGTATTTCAGAACTGAATCTGTAATGTAGTCTGTTCTCAAACTGTATTTTATCAATTTCAGTCTGTTTTACTCTGATTCAAAAAATGATCATGTCAGAATGGATACCCTTTTTACACAGAGGCATCACTCGAGAAATATCGGAATCATTCTGTTTTTTTTTCTTTGATTCTGCACAGAAGCTAAACAGTCCATTCTTACTCTGAAATCGCTCTTGAGTAACATTTTGTTACGTTTTTCTCTGAGTCAAGAGTTGAGGAAAAAATGAATTAATATTCTGAGCAATTGAGAAATCAAATAATTCTGTTTTACGCTGTACCAGCATTTGAAAAATAGACAAAGTAATTGTCGTTTTGGTCTATCTTGAAGCCGGGGTTTTTCACATAACATACGCATTCAAGGAAAAGTCATATTCCTCAGATTTCTTTGCAAGTACAACCCAAGCAGTTGGTTCACAAGTGGTCAACATTAATGTTAACTGTATACTATAATCAGTACGTTAATATCACACATGAGCTCAATATCAACTCAAACAGATAATGAGTTCAACGATGATTTTTGATCAAGTTCTCTATAATTGGTTTGCGACAAATTTGGTTTCAGGCACAGAAAATTCCAAAAAAATGCACAAATACACTTAATCCTGACATAAATTTTACAATAAAAAACAAAGATGTGGAGAGGATCTTTTCACGTTCTTTCAAATTTATAATCGACAACCAATCTAGGATGAAGCTTCGACATGAAAGTTTCTTGACGAGCCTAGTTGATAAGAGGGAACAAAAATGACAAAAATTTTATAAGACATCTTCGGTATCTTTGGTTTCAAACGTAACAAAGCTTCAAAATGTTCAGTTTGATCGATCTCGTCGGTTCCGAACTTAAGAAAGACTCGGAATGGTCACTTTTGGACGCAAGAAAGATTCGGTTTGTTCAGTTTTAGAATATTTTTTATGTTCGGTATTTAAACCTAAGTGATCGTTGGTATGTTCGATTTCAGACGTATGAAATTGTCGTTTTTTGCATTGGAAAATTTGTTTTTTTTTCCTGTATATATTTAGGCAAACGTTATGATACGTTTTTTTGCCGGAATGTCAAGCTTCCTTCAGAAAAAAATCTGAAGGAATGTGCAAACTCATTGAAAATTGTTTTTTTTTCAGCTCATTCGCAAAAGAATGGATGTATAAAAATTTCTTGGTTAATTTTGAATGAAAAATTGTATCATATTTCTTGTACATTGATGTGAATTCTGTAGATTAATTCTTTTTCACTGAGTTTTGAAATACTCTCTTGTAGTTTGCAAGCAAAGTTTTCGACGGTTGGTTGCGTTTCAGTGCCGCTCGTTTTCAGTGTTTGGTCTTCTGTACTAATCTGTTTTTCAAACCAATGAGCTTGAAAATTGCTTGTGTTTCTCTAAAAGATACCAAGTCTCACTTAAGGTTGAAAGCGACGATACCGAATCTCTTACGTTTAAAAATGACAATATCGAATTTGTTTTACGTATAAAAATGACGATTCCCAATTTGTTCCTATGTTAAATACCGAACACAAACGACGATACCGACGAAGAGGTAATAAGAAAATTTGTTTTTGGCTAGAGAAAAAACAATCATACCGACGATTTGTTACGTTTAAAAACCAAGAATTTCAAAACTAGGGTAGCAGCACCGGTAAACATTACTAAATTACCAAAAT
The DNA here is from genome assembly GCF_964194025.1 of Convolutriloba macropyga. Lineage (NCBI taxonomy): Eukaryota > Metazoa > Xenacoelomorpha > Acoela > Convolutidae > Convolutriloba > Convolutriloba macropyga. Next base: position 19,354,567 of record NC_134479.1, on the reverse strand, counting down.
AACTTGTCAAATGAGAAAATTTGACATTTTAATTTGACTTAATGTGAGTATTTAAACACAATTAATTGCTTCTCGATAAAATCACACTTTTTTCTTGCTTCTGTAATTCATATTATTCAGTGTACAGCCTTTTGTTGAAAATGGAAAAAAAACTTTACAATCTCATTTTTTGTTCCAATCGAAATATGTTGCAATGTAATATAACCTAAGTAATTTCAATCACTAGTTCGTCCGAAGCATTTGAACTAGTGGATACCATTCCCATTTTCACTTTGAGTTCCATCTGGAGTTATTAATCATAACTTGAGCATTTTGTGATTGTTTCAGTCAGCTTGGATACATCTGGCTGTTTAAAATTTGTTGACCAAAAAATTGAATTGTTAGTTTTTTCGACTAGCTAAATTTTGAGACATGCATCTGTAATCAACAGTATAGCGGGTGCAGGATTAAAAATTTCACTGACGAAACTTGATTCCCGGGCAGATTCAAAACCTCTGAAAAGCCCCAATCCTAGTTATAAAGTTTTATCGTTAAAAGTGGGAGAGCAGCTGTTTTATGCCAACACAAAGATTCTCTCTACTGTTTTTGAGAATGCCCAAAACACTAGCTAGCTAGAATCGAACAAGCCAACTACGAAACGGCAGCTGAGCATAGTGAACAAAAAATTTGCAATTCAATAAAGATGTTGATGTGCAACTCCTGCTTAGAGCAGATAAACAAAACAGTAGCCCAGCAGCACAGTTCAAGCTTCCTTATAGAGAAAAATACTAGCAAGTACGCAACGAACAAAACAAGAAGTGCAAAACTTTGGCAACAAAAATAGGGTCAATCTTATAGTAGAGAAACTTCAATTATTGCTAAAAGAATTCATTTCGCCAAAACAATGTACCCGTTTCAAAACCGAATGGTTAACTTGTAAGAACATATAAAATTTTTTTGCGAAAGATGATTAACCTGTAAGCGCTTGCAAGTCGAATGGTTATTTTGTAAGAACTTGCGCGTCGAAACGCTAAATTATAAGTTTCTTGCGAGTTCGTTCTGGTCGAGCTTAATTCTCATTGGTTAGTTCAATAAAGCATTCATCCATTAACCATAGAAAGCGCGAGGGAGTTAGCTGCTCAGTTTGAATAACAAAATATAACTCAACTAAATTTGGGAAAACAGTTACCTCTCCATTTTATTAACCCAAGAGGTCCTTTTGCAGCTCGATTAAAATATAGTCGATCGCAATAAGTTCCTTCCTGATTGTTTTTCTGAAAAACTTCTATGCTTCTTTATTCTCTTTGAATTTAATAGATTTTCCATCTTCAATCTCTAAAAATTTTCTCAAATAATTTTATACAGTTATTTTTCAAACATTTTGTATATTTTATGCTTTCAGTTTACGAGTTTCCCGACGCTACCTTTTTCACCTTTCACCTCTGTTTACATTCAGATTATTCTGTAAAGTTTTTTTGTTTTTTTTGCTAAAAGATGAGTAGAAAAGTTTTCCTTTAAAGTCTGCAAATTAAGACAGACAGTAGTTTGCATAAGCAAGGGCACGCTACTACCATTGAATGCAGAGCAAAGAAACACCTGTTAGGTTATGAAGGAGACAGGGAAACCAGATTTAACAACGTACAGTTCAGTCCATCAACCATTACAAAACGGACTGACATAAATGTTCAAGAAACAAACCTTGTGTCTGGACATCATCTGGAGGGGCGAAAGTGTACAACGGATAAAAACAAACGGAAAATTGAGTCTGACTGAAAGTTGATGCTTTTTGAGTCATTGTTTCTGCAGATTTCAAAGAACTGGAAAATCAGTTCAAATATACGAATATCAGTTTCAAATTTAATTAAATCCTAAATTTCTCCAACCTCTTCAAACTATGCTCTCATTCGAGTGTGACAGCAGTTGAAAACAGACTGCTTCTATCAAAAATAGTTTTCGTGTTAAAGAATCGGATAAGCAATAACAATGCAGTGACGGATGCTATCCCAGAAAAACTTGAGTCGAACAGACCAGCAACACATGAAAATAGAGGATGATCCCAATCAGTAGGTCTCTTCGGAGCTTGGACTTCAACTATTGATGACGATTACTGTTACTGACGACAGTGGTCAAGTCTTCAAGTCTGCAGAGGAATTCAAGAAAGTGTGTTGATGCTTCAGGACTTCAGAAGGAGACTTTGCTGCTGGTAATTTTCAATTCATCGAGATCCAGTGAAAGACAAAATTTAGCATCTTGTTTGCCGGCAAATCTGATGACCTAAAAAAGACAGAGACTATCTGTGATCACAAGCGAACAATTACCCAAACCACAAACTTTTTGTAATTGTCTAATGCAGAAATGATTGACGAGACAAATTTTAATCTCTTGCTGAGTTTTCCCTGCAATAGCCAAGGTAAGGAGGCTCAAAAATCCATCAGTCGGGAACCAGAAAAGAAGAGTCAAAATTGCACTTTAACGACAAACTCAGTGAGAACGCCACGATGTGTTTACTGCTTCCATAGTCATTAGCATTTTTTTTGCAATCTAATCAAGGAGCTGAGAAATTGTTACAGCTGATGTCTCATGTCGGAAACATTTTAGCAACATCAACAACTCAATACACCTTATCAGGAGAGCAATCAGTAAGAGGGGGCTTAGTGGTAGTGGGTTGCCTACTGGTCCAAAATGGTTAAATCTACAAAAAAAGAGAATAACGTGTCCAAATGAATCTTTTCATGTCGAAGAGAGCATAGTCGAACATTCTTTTTGCACAGCCTGACAAAAGAAAAGCTGTAATTTAGTTAGAACCCTTTTGCATTTTAAACACATTTGTGAATAAAGTGGCATATCATGGGCAAGCTTTGAGGGAAACAGAAAGATTAAAGCAGTGGGCGTTCAGTAACAGGAAACGCAAACTCTCGCATCCTCAAAGAACTGTAGCAAGAATATTCTGCTAACAAATTAATAATCTCCAGCTTCTGAAGGTCAACGAAAGTCTACGCTTCTCGCTCTTCTTGGGGAACGGGACAACTTTGCAAAGGTAGAAGAATGCAATTGTCAATTAGATTTCAATGCAAAACATACACATTTCTAACTTGAGAGTTATCTGTTGCACCAATCTTTGGAAAAGAAAAAAAGGACAATTAATGAAGCACTGAACTTGTTAGGAACATTGTTCAGCTCAAATTTTGGCAACAGGTTTTTGACATACTTCACTTTGATGAGAAACAATGTTACTAAAACATTAGGCTTCAGCAGCCTTTTCAAATAATGAAAGGAATTATTTCGGCCCTGTCGTGGTGAACATTGAGCCAAGGAACAAAAAACGATGATGATGTCTTTTGCGTGTCTGAGAGTGAAAACAGTTTACAACGTAGTCGTGCTCAAGTGGTGTGCAGACAGTTGTCCAAATGCAAGGATGTGTTTCTTTGCTCTCAAAGTGTCATAGCAATTTACATTAACCATTAAAAATGGGAGAAATTCGGAAGAAAACGAAATAAATATTTCAGAGTTTGTTGTAGCAAGCACCAAAAACAATAGACGAATATCTGATCAAAATTACTGTACAGAAAAAAGTAGAAAGGGCTGTCTCTTTTGACTGTTCGAAGACAGTTAGAAACATGTAAACTAAAATTTGGATCAAGATTGGAAGGTTCCCACGGATTAATCCAATCCTCAAAAATTGGAATCGAAAACCAAGTTTAAACTTTTGTCAAGCTCACTTTAGCTCTAAAACAGTTCTGTAGTAGAGGCCCGTTAAATCTGAGCTCAGCTGAAAGAAATAGACAAACAAGAAACTGCGGTGTTCGTTGTTTCGAACTTCAGAACCGCGGAAATATTCCATTTTTGGTGCTGAATCTGCAGGATCAAATAATCGTGCTTTCACTTGATCATTTCCCGGCCCAAAAAAATTATGCAATTTTTTGTGATTTTTGGTTTGAAATTTGGTGGAGAACGACTGAAGGAACTTGTCCGCATCTGCCTTTGTCAGTATTTGTCGTCAATTTATACCAATTTTTTGTACCACCCTAAAATCATTCGGGAAAACGGCAGAAAGTTATGCCGAAAAGAATCCACTAATATCCTTGGAAACTTTGAGAAGTTATCTATTCCTTGGGAATCATCAAGCAAGTGTTGCCCAAGTCATGCCCAAGAGATGCGTTTAGACTCCCGGAACTAACGCCAAGTCAATATCAGTACGGAGCATGTCTAGTTGCAAGTCGTATCAGTACTGACTCAGAGCTGTCGTCATGTCACATTTAACGCTTGACAGTCTAATTGCAAGTCTTAGTCACAACGTGCACGTCTAAATGCAATGTGATATTGGCTTGCAGTTAAGCCCGGGCTTGCCTAGTACTGTTCCAGAGTTGTAGATTAGTACAAGTATTCCCCTTGTTCGCCAATCGTAACCCCCTCCCACTTTGCATTTTTTACCCTTCTGATAACAAATTATTAAATGAAGTACGATTGGCGGGTTTCATGGCAAAACCAATCTTCTTATTCATCGTTTATTCTAGCTGTTAATGGATCATATAAGTTTAACAACACGCGTCTTTGAGAATATTAAAACTAGTGCAGTGCACACTAAAATAAAAATGTAAGTGCATTTAAATTTAAATGTATACAGATGTTCACTGGGACGGTCTGGTCATATCGACTTTTGGTCTTGGAACTCAAACTGGGTTGTCAAGCGTCCAGTGCAAAAATATTGTAGCCAAAGAAGACAATGTTCCATATCACAAAAGTGACAGGGAAGGTGATGCTGCTGATGAAATCGACAATTGACTTCTCCACTGAAACTTCCTAGAAACAAACAAAAGATACATTATGTATTAGAGATACATAAAGATGCATTTATTTCCTTAGAATATTTGCTTTTTTATAATTTTTGCACTAGTATAAAACTAAAACCAAATCATACTGAGTATACCCGGGTCGAGGTTTGGCGGTGAATTTTTGTAAGAAATGCGGTGAAGTATTTATTGTCACCGCCTTCGCCACAATCACCGCATTTCTTACAAAAATTTACCCAAAAGCCTCGAGCCGAGTATTCCGCTCACATGTATTAAGATCAGGAAAGTAAGCGAATGCGAAAACTGCTGACACGCTCAAACTCTGGTATATACATCGGTAGTTTTCGCATTCCAAGTGTGCGTAAAATGATCACATTTTTGTTTCGACCCCTCTTTAGGGGGAGAGGAACTATATACTCCAATGGGTTTGTTTTTTGTTCAGACCATTTTGGCCGATCGATATAATAATCGTAGAGAGTTGTGAGTGGTATCAATAGAAAGCCCTTTTTTTTCAGTTCTCGCTTTTTATAGGAAGTTATCGAGGCTTAAAATTTTGAGAATATTAGACGTCTTCAAGCTGTTTTATTCACATTTTGACCAATGTTTCCTAATTTTGATCAAATGTTCGTCAATTTTGCTAAAACATGTTACAATTGTTAACTGTAGTGTTATAGATTTTATATCTAATGATAGATGAGGGCTGTTGAATTGTTCGCTTCGAGTTTTTTGAGCTAGAATTTATGCTGAATTTTTCAAAATTCAGATTTCTTTTCATCAAAATTGGGACCAAGTTTCCTTCTTAGAGCACTTGCTTTAAATTTGCTGGAAATAGACACCTTAAAACTGTGGCCAGATTCTATTTAAACGCATAAAAAGCTAGTTGTACCGCTGAATTTAAGACTATTCTGGAATTATAAATTTGCCAAATTTTTGGGAATTAGAATTCGATAATTATACAAAATGCCTTATTTACTTTTGACATACAAAAAAAATTGTATTGAATTGATATGCTTCGCAACCATTTCAACCGCTTCGCAATTGAGTCTTTTGTTGGAAGCACAGCAACATCTGGGCTGATCTCGATCTCACTATTGATCCTTATAATAAAAAATTTTTAGACTTAAATGGGGTTCGACCTGTTTTTCAAAATATTTCCGCTACGTAATTGTTTTTTTGTGTAAATTAAGCACAAGATTTTCAAAACAGTGCTCAATTAATGACAAACACAATTTACAATGAACAAGACCCAACGAGATTTCATTATGGTTTGAGAGTTAAGCTCACGGTTTTTATGGCTGTGAGAAATTGTTTTCGTAAAAACTTTACGGATTCCTTGGTATCAGCAATCAAAGATCCAATTAGCTTTTAGAAGTTATAATGCAACCTAGACTATTTTCTGTTGTTATGTAATGCCTGTTATAACCTGAATTTATTTGTTTTGAGAAAATATTGGTGAAGTTTTGAACTTTGCCACTATTTTATCTTAATTCTCTTAAATTCAGGCGTAGTCTCTGTAAAAAAATGGCGGAAGTTTGATTCCTATTAGTTATAAGTCAATGCCAGTTAAGGTTTCATATTCAACTAATGGTTTCTTTATTTTGGTACTAACCGGTTTTCAGTTTTTCTTTTGTTTTTGATCATAATTGCATATTTTATGAGTTCATTTTGTTTCCTTGTAGAAGATATTGTAGGAAAAATGCACAAAGGTGGAAAAAGGCCTATCTGGATATGTTAATTGTTTTTATCAATTGTTTATACTGTTTGTGCTGAGACTTTTCTTTTTCTCGCAAAACTTGCGGGATTTTTGATGTCGCCTATGTTTGTCCTTCTTTTCGTTGTTGTGCGGCTTATACCCGACAGCAAGAGAACTTAATGGTTTTCCCAAGACGTGTAAATCAACCTAGTTAAAGATTTAGGATAAGAGCTGTATATTTTAGTAACTTTAAATTTAAATTAGGTTTTTTTCATTTGTCTCATTTTTGCTTTTTTTCCGTCGCCATGTGACTGATTATCACTCATTAGAAGTCTCAGTTGCTTTTGTCAATTCAAACAATTTTTTGGCGCTGGTTTATACGTTGTGGCTGATTGCTTCGACCATTTAGTTTCAAAAAATTTGCGAGATTTCTATGCTGTTCAATTTTTGGGTCTTTTTGTTGTCTTGTCTAAGTAGTCCTCTTATAGGGAAGACTCTTTGATGTTAAGATGAAGATAAATTTATCCTTTACAGTTCTTGCTCGAAACATATTATAATTAGAGGGCCTTGAACAGTGTCATGTCGTAAAATTGTATTAAGTTTTGGCTTCTTTATGTAATTTTCTTGTGGGCTCGTTACTTATTCTCATTATTAGTAGGCCCAATTGGCTCCCTGGGGTGTTGACATTTAGAACATTGCTTTTTGTTGTAATACGAAGACTGTTTTGATTTTTGAAAAAATTTGTTTTCAAATATAAATTTGTGTTTTTGAGCTTCTTCTTTTTTAATTAGTTTTTCGGTCAATTTGTAGATCATTCTCTGTAATCACAGGTCACATCCCGTTTCCAGTGAGCTATACCTTAATATTTATAACGGTTTTAGCTTCAGACATTGGTTTCTCGGCTTTGTTACTACTGTTACTACGAGATTTCATAAAAGGTTAGATTTTTATATATTTGTACATTTCAATGGATTTTTGGTTTTCTAAATTATGACAAAATAGTTTATCCCATTGGCTTTGAAATTTTGCGAAATGGAACTTTGGCTAATGGCATGTCTCAATTGCTTCCTATATAGGTATATATCAACATTTAGTGAATTCAGTTGATATCTAATCACATTAATAACTCTGAAATTAATTTTTTTCAAAAATGACAAGTGATTTTGAACTTTGCACCTATTTGCTCTTTTTTCCGAACTGTTAGCCAGTCGAATTGGGGACAGGTCTAATATCTTTTCTAATGAAGTATAGGTTAAATTTTTTATTTTTGTTTTTATCTGATGCGAGTTTGATTTTGTTATAATTTTTTTTTATTATAGACATCGAGCTTTGGTCGTAAATAATGTTTGCTGTTTGATTTTTTATTATTGTCCTTATCAGTAGTCCTATCATCAACAACTATCATCGTCCCTCTAACGTAATTCATTGGTTGTTTATTCAACGATGTGTATGTTTTTGAAAGTTTTCTATCTCCTCATCATTTGGTAGCCAATTAAGTCAAAAATGTGGATGAGCAGGGTCGGAACATTATGTGCGTACGCACATTACCGAGCCTCCCTGTTTTATTCTAATCTTTTGATCTCGTCACCAACTCTAATCTAGTCTTTTGATTTGGTGGGATTAGTCACCAATTTACGCATTGCTACTGTCACTAAAATTCTCATCGAAGATTTAACGAATTTTGATTTATTCACACTTTGACTGCAAGGTGTGCTTTGTCACTGCTTTCAGCAAATCTGATTTTCAAAACGTAATGACCGTTTTTCCATGAACGCAATCTTAAACTAAATACCTTGTCAGTTTTCACCCAGAAATGGGCTGCCAGAATATTTTCAATAAGTCCTGCGAAGTTGAAGATGAAGTTCATTATCACATAAATATCTGCCATTTTCAAATCACTGACAGAGGGATATTGTGCCGCGATTCCAAATATCAAGACAACTTGTGCCAAAATGACAGTTATTGAGATTGTAGCTCGTTCTGGGAGACATCTGGGGTTGATCCAAAATGTTACCCATCTATAATGTTGGATAGAAATTTTGATGCTACCAAAATTTGTAGCCAAGGATACCACATTGCTCATCGTAAATGAGTTGATCACTTTCATTTAACAAATATAAACCATAGTAGGCATAATTCAAAGACAATTTGTTGCTTTAAAGTCTTGTATTTTGTTCGCTGAACTTTTTCCACAAAACTGAAATATTGGATACCCAGGTTGAGGTCCCAGACGGAAAGTCGATATGTCCAGACCGTCCCAGACGGAAAGTGCCTATGTCCAGACCGTCCCAGACGGAAAGTGCCTATGTCCAGACCGTCCCAGACGGAAAGTGCCTATGTCCAGCAGACTTTCGTGCGTTCACCAGACCTTCGTGCGTTCATGTCCAGACTTTCGTGCGTTCACCAGACTTTCGTGCGTTCATGTCCAGACTTTCGTGCGTTCACCAGACTTTCGTGCGTTCATGTCCAGACTTTCGTGCGCTCATGTCCAGATTTTCGTGCGTTCGACAGACTTTCGTGCGTTCACCCTATAGGCAACTAACAGAGGTTACCCCTATTTGTTTTTTTTTACATTTCAGAGAATTTCAATTGCATTCGGACAGCCCTCTTTTATGACTCAAAAAGGAGTATAGAAGTCTCTTTTTTTAAAAATTTTCGGGGTGAACTTTGAAGCAGGAAATCAATCGAGCAAAAATTTTTAAAAAAATTTGATGTGTTGACCAAAATTGGAGAGTGGAGCCAAAAAACGTTGTTGTTTTTTGTTCATACCACTGTAGCCGAGAGAACAAGAAATATTGGCTGAATAAAAAAATAAGTTCGCATGCCGTGTTTTCCAGCTCTTTTTTAAATTTAAATTGCAGCTTGGTTTGACAATGAGATGAGATTTTTTTGGAAATTAAAATATATTTGATTTGGAATTTTAGCATTGTTTTGTTCATTGTGTTGTTTTGTCGCAATTAAAGAATTTCCTTTTATGCGAGATTTTTGTTTTAACACTTGACAGGAAATCTGTTATAACTTTTTTTCTAAGAAATGAGACAGAAAATCAATAAACTTGTGAGGAAATTTTGCCAAACTGTTGTTTTTTTTTCACTTTCTCTTCAAAAATTGAAAACTTTCAGACTATTATGCTTGACTTTTGTTCTATGACAATTTTAATAATGTCTTCTACTTTGGAGAAAATGTTTTTGGTTTGTTTCTTCTTGATTAGGGTAAGAAACTAAAAGAAATTTTGCAATTTTTCAGTTCACTTAATTCTTTGAAGCTGACTCTCAACTTTTTTGTTTACTGTAGTAATTTTTGTCGGAGGCACTTCCTCTAGTTATTTTCAGCCCTTGAGTTGACCTTTTTGGGCTATGATTGTGCAAAGATTTTTAAAATTTTCAATATTTCATTTATTTCAAATATTTCGGATTTCAGATGTTATTGGCCTGAACCATATTTATTATCCAAAAAAGATTGAACTTTTTTAAGTAGTGCATATGATTGCTCATTTTTTTTCTTTTTGTTACAGAATTGATGAAATATTGCGAGCGCTTTGCAAAGGTTGGTAGTTTTTTGATTAAAACCTCATTATACAACTTATTTTTTCATGGACTGGAAAACCGTTAATGAAATGTAAAGCCGATATTTTTAGTTTCTCGGTGTTTTTGATATCGCGTCCTGATATTTACATTCACAGCTACGCCCAAAATTTACGTTAATTGAAAATCCGTAAATACTATATAATGATTCATAACGTTAAAAGTTGAAATTAAATAAACTGTGGTTGTTGATTATTATGATTTGATAATCATCATCATTTACGTTGGATTTCTAAAATGCCAAATTTTCGGGCCATTTCTCACTCTTTAATTTTTTTCTTTATCTTTTAATTTCTATACAAATAGAAAGATATAATAGTCTGTATCACAGAGAATTTTCTTTTGCACGCTTGACGCGAGCTCCGTACTGAAAACAATTAATTGGATTATACTTCAAATGCTGACTGCATATATATTTTTTGAGGAGTTTCCTCTGAAATTTTTTACTTACTTTTCTCTGGAAATTACTGGTAAGTGATTTCAATAGCCTATCATTTTGAAGGAAATGTTTCTTTTTCCAGAAAATTAAAGAAAACAATGATATCTTTCAAGAATGGTTGGTGACCTTTTCATAATCAAAAGGATGCTCTTCAAGAAATTAGGAGACAATGTCTAGGCCCGGATCGAACTCAAAGTCTATATCAGTACAGTTGAAGCCGAAATCCAATTCTTATTTCACAGTACTGGGCAAGTCTAAAAACAAGTCTGGCATGTCTTAGCCAAGACTTGGATAACACTTGGAAGTCGATTCCCAATTCAAAACCAACTTTCCAAAAAATTCGAGTGAAATTTTTGATATCCAAAAAATTTTGTAACGTGCCACGTTTTCGGAGTTAAGTTTTAGCCACTTTCCCGGGATGTTTTGAAACAAACCAGAAACAATCCAACGCTATTAATCAGAATTCTGGCGGTCAGAGAAGGCTGTATTATCGGGTTTTGCAGTTGTTTATGAGCAATTTTCAGCCGTTTCTCATTCGCTCTAATTCAAGTTCTAGCCGAAAATCGACATTTTTGATTTTTGAGGTTTGGAATATGTCTAACGACATCACTAGTGGCAAAATCCTTTAAAAAAGAATCACCTCGAGGGTGCTCATTTTAAAACAAGGCCTTCTCGTTCGATCCAATTTTGATCCAGTACTTAATGTTACAAATTTGAGAGGGGAAGTCGACGACGAGGAAGACCATTACAATCAGAACAGCCAAAGTACTGGTCAAATGAACTTTGCTCTGCCCCAATATCTGCTTGCTCAGAGGAACTAATGCTGCCCTCAGTTTGTTATAATGTGCTTTTTAATAGTTTTTATGATATCTTGAGTTCCCAGCTTTTTTTAACCATTTTCCGACAATTTTGGACAACTTCACATTTTGCCGACCCCTTTTCGGCTGGGCAAGTCTTGGATTTAGACTTGCCAACTTTTCAATCAGACTTGGATTTATAATTGCCAATTCTGAAACCAGATTTGGATTTGAAATTGCCAAGTCTTTAATCAGACTTGGATTAGATTTGCCAAGTGTCAGCAAAAACTTGTATTTAGACGGCCAAATGTAAAAAGAGACATGATCATGGTTCTGAATCAGTAATGGAATGGGACTTGTAATTAGACTTGTCCAGTACTGAAGTCGACTTGGCGTTAGGTCCGGGAGATAATCATTGTCATACGCATGAAAACAAATAAATACAAAGCTTTAAATATAAATGATATGGCATAAATAATACTGCTTTTTTAAGCAATAACTGTTGTTTAGCCGTGACTATTTTATTGCGGATAGATTGCGATGACTCATGCAGCTCTCATTTGGATCAAGTCAGGCCATCACTTTTGTAACAATTTTGACTATTATTTTTCCAGCTATCCTCCTTCAGAATTCGTCAATCCTAAACCTAAGGCAATTGTCCTCATGCTCAATTTCAGTTAGAATAAACCAACCCAACTTTTTACGTTTTCTCTCTGTAGTCACGGTATTAAAAATCGGACATACCGAACATTGCATTTAAAAAAAACGGTGGCAAAGACAAACTTATCATTCGATGCTTTATAAGAAAAGAAAATGAAAGAAAAATTCATCGTTAGTGTGGGATTTAGGCATTCCGTCTGGGCTTTCAATCTCACATAGATTTCAATTTTTCCAAAATATCGTTAAGCAAAACTTTACAACTTTTTTCTTTTTTTAGAATAGTAGAAAGTTTATTTGATAAAACTTTTAAAAAAAAATGCAACTTTTTTATTAAACAATATCTAAACTCTTATTGTTATTATTTTTCCATTGCAGTTGGCTAACGCAACTTGCCAGGTTTTGGTCAAGACCCAAATTGAGCTATGATCAGACCCAATCGAACGCACACCCATGTGAACCCAGACTGAAATTACAGGGTCTGGAAAGCGGTTCGAGCGCACAATAGTCTGAACCACGGTCTGATTTTGGTCTGATCAGAGTCAATTTGGTCTGGAAGGTCTGATCAAAGTCTTTATAGACTGGAACATGGTCTGGGTTCGGTCTGATCAGAGGTCAATTCGGTCTGGAAGGTCTGATTTCGAGTGCATTATTTTTTCATTTTTTGTGGTTTTTTCTTTATTGAGGAATGTTGGCTCTACCAAGAGGCAACAATAAAGCAGCGGCCCGATCAGAGACTCATCTAAAGTCCGATGACTCTGATCAGAAGCAAGGAGTCCAGCTGATAGCAAATGCCGGTCCCCTCAAGAGGAAATTTTGATTAACTGAAGACCACGACGTTTCTTGTGGAAAGCTGTCTAAGTTCATCCATTGAGTGAGAAATTTGAACTAAGGGGTATGGTAAATAAATTTTTTTTCTCAACAATTAGGTTTCGTTTTTATTAGCACTATTTTCAGAATTTGCGTTTCCTTAGATGATTTTAATACTGCAAACATCAGTTTTTGTGAAATGAATATATTATAGCCAAATTACGAGATTTGTTCATAACTAAAATCTTTCTCTGATCAGACTATTTTGAGCGCACTTGAGTCTGATCATAGTCTGATTAAGGTCGGGGCAATGGTCTGAAATTGAATCTGGACCATGGTCTGAAGATGGTCTCATCATAGTCTGTTTATAGTCTGGACAATGGTCTGAATTTGGGTCTGATCATAAGCGCACTATAGTCTGGACAGTGGTCTGGGTTCGGTCTGATCAGAGGAGATTTTGGTCTGGAAAGTCTGATCAGAGATCATTTTGGTCGGGAAGGCCTGATCAGAGGTAACTTCGGTCTGGAAAGTCTGATGAGAGGTCATTTCAGTCTACATAGTCTGATCATAGCTCAATTTGGGTCTGGACCTAAACCTGGGTTAGTGATAGTTTTGATAACAGTAACACAATTACGGCTGGGTGCAAATTTTTTTTTAACCAATTGCAGCTCCAAAGATATGTATCTTACCGTAAAACTGTTAATGACAAGCTGGGCAAGAATAGTTGAGTGAAAAACAGTCCATATTTCCTCGTCATGTACAAAAACATGTTCTGTTCCGAGAAAACATCATCCATATATGGTGCTGATATTCTCATGACGTCATTTTTAGCATCGAGGTCTTTGAAGATGAAGTTGCTAGTCTCCTGGCCGGGATACATGCCTGACAAATTTTCCGCGAGGGTTAAATTGACCAGACCATCGTGGTACTTGTAGGAACCAATTGCTATCTAAACGTTGCATTTTTTCTACTAGCGAAAAGACTAAGTTTCGTTGTGATAATTTAAACTGCTTCGGCAATATCTTTTTGTAGTTTTTGATAGTAATGTTAGCGTAATTCAGATTTTACCTTTACGCTCAGCGGAAACGAAGCATGCAATATTGATTTAAAATATTACAAAATATTAGAAAGCTAAAAAATATTTTTTACTTGTAAACTGGTTATAAAACTAATTTTCTTCCAAAAGAATTACGTTAAAAACTGATAAGAATGTGTTACAGAAACTGTTCAGTTAAATTTTAAAGTCAAATTCTAAGTTGAAAGCATTGCCACTATTAAAAATACAAAATAAAGAGATATTTCTTATTTTTTTTCCTTCTTTAGGACAACTTTGACCCTCTGAACTTCTTTTAGTTGAGGTGAAAATTTCCACCTGTTTTGTAACTATATAGAATGATGCAACAGAGTAAAAACAGCACAAACATAAATCTTTTAAAAAAGTTTTAAGTTTCGTTTTATTTTTGTAATTGACTTTTACTCATGCAAAACTAATGAAAAATTGTCTCCCCCCGCGATCAAAGTTGATAACTTTTAGCTATTGTTCATCACATAGAAGTTCATAGAAGTTTGCCTGTTTGTCAGTTGAGTTGGACTTTTTGTACGCTTAAAAGACCTCACCGAACAAACATGTCGGTCGAATGGGAAATAAGTCATTCTCATAGGACACGAAGTTGTGATCAGAAACCTCTGCGACCAAAAAACCCGACCATTGCTTTCGAGTCTAACGCAGACATTGTCATTATAGTCATCAGTGGGCTCGATTGCAGTTGTGCGCGAGAAATAGAAATCAGGTTTCCAGATCTTGTCGGCAAATTTTGAACCCAAAGTAGCCCGATAGTTGGAACAAAATGGCCCAGTGCAAAATTCTGGGGTTGTTCCGTAGTTGTCTTTGAACAGTTTCATGTAAGTTTCGATTAGTCGATCGTCAATCCACATACCCTGAAATTTACAGAATTGCAGATTATTCAAAAAATATTATACCCCAGATTTTCGTAGTTACAAACCGGGTCGAGGTTTCAACGCTAAAAATTGCAAAAAAGTAAGATTTGCGGTGAATGCGGTGAACAGATGTAAGAATTGCGATTTTTAGCGTTGAATCCGATGAATGCGGTGAAAAAAATAACTCAGCGCTAAGAATCGCAAATCAATTCACCGCTAAAAATCACTCTATATTTTTTGCAGTTAATTTTCGCAAGATTTGCGGTATTTAGCGGTGAACTTTTTATTTTCACCGCCCCCGGTAGCGTTGAACTATTTTTTCACCACTTAAGTGGCGAAAATAAAAAATTCACCACTAAAAACCGCAAATCTTACATTATTTTTCTATCAAACCTCGACCCGGGAAATAATATGTTAAGAACAATATACTTAACATAATCACAATTAATCGCATCCCAGGTCGAAGTGTAATCGCTAAAAATTGTTAAAAGATGTAAGATCTGCGGGGAATTTGTATAAAAATTGTAAGATTTGCGCACAATACGATGAATGCAGTGGAAAAAAACTTGAGCGGAGAATTTTTTTTTTCGCCGCATTCTGTTAGTAGCTTAAGCGGTGAAAAAAATCTCAGCGCTAAAATTGCAAATCTTACATTTATTCACCGCATGCAACGCTAAAGGTTGCGGGCGCTTTGCGGTGAAAAAAGTTTTTTTTTCACCGCTTTCCACTGCTAATCTTAAATTATTTTTTGGAAAAACTTCTACCCGGGATCTACAGACCAGATTTATCAACTACAAACAAATTCTTAGCTAACAAATGCATGACTATTTGTTTTTGACTTAGCGTCTGTAAATTGTTCAATAAAAGTTAAAGTCCAAAATAGATCAATTAGAAAATTATTTACGAAGTAAATGAAGATTCTTTTGTTCATGATCTCTAAAACAGGGTTCTATTTAGTTAGACTTGTAATTCTTGTGCAACGGTGTCCGTTTGCTTTTTATAAAGTTTCACTTTGCAGGAAAACCTATTTACCATATGAACAAATGTCAGCAGGAAACAAAAACCTATGAGAAAATTTGGAAATAATTAATAAAAGTGCAAAAGAGCAATATTGCAAACAAATTGTTCTATTAATATGATGATTAAGAAAAAAGACGTTGAATTAAGATCAAGGTTTTTTGAATGATTCTAAGAGAACTAAACCTGTTACAAAATTTCAGCCATCTAATGTGATTTTTAGAACTGAAATGACGTTGAATTAAGATCAAGCTTTTTCAAATGATTCTAAGAGAACTAAACCTTTTACAAATTTTCAGCCAACTAATGTGAATTTTAGAACTGAATTGAGCAATCAAAAATGTTTAAATGACCTCCTACTGTAGAAAAAGGAACAGAAAAGATCAAATTTCTGTATACAATGTTCTTTCCCTCATCTCTCACTTTATACTTGACATAATCTCGCACGTCGACTGTAGCTAAAGACAATTTTTGTGATTAAGTTGATTTTTGGTAGCTGAACAATAGTTTGCTTGGATTGGAAAAAAAGCATACAAACAGTTGCTGCTTTTGGAACTTTCTCCCAATAATACCACTCCCCGTTTCATTATCTTCAAAAAATGAACAAAAACCTAAGTTTTGGTTTCCTTTCTTAATTTTATAATTAAAATTAGAATCGAAGAAATCAATGGGTTATTTCCAAATTAAGACACAAAAACAATATTTCTATGTTTATGGAAAACAATTGATAACCATCTTCATTTGAATGTACAAAATTTAGCTTTGTTAGTCGATGAGTGATAAAAAGATAGTTAGTTTTTCCGTTGCTAGTTTATTCATAAATAAAAAAAATACATTTGTTCTAATAAACAAGTAATCACACTGCAAGAGAGAGGGAGAGAGAGAGAGAGAGAGAGAGAGAGAGAGAGAGAGATAGATAGATAGATAGATAGATAGATAGATAGATAGATAGATAGAGAGAGAGATAGATAGAGAGAGAGAGAGAGAGAGAGAGAGAGAGAGAGAGAGAGAGAAGAGAGAGAGAGAGAGATAGATAGATAGATAGATAGATAGATAGATAGATAGCGAGGAGAGAGAGAGAGAGAGAGAGAGAGAGAGAGAGAGAGAGAGAGAGAGAGAGAGAGAGAGAGAGAGAGAGAGAGAGAAGAGAGAGAGAGAGAGAGAGAGAG
>NC_134479.1:19217064-19337494 GCF_964194025.1 Convolutriloba macropyga | reverse complement strand
TGTGTCTGTGTGTGTGTGTGTATACGTAAATAAGATAATCACCTATATAGTGAATCGAACAAAAAAGTGCCACTAAAATTATCAGTTGAACTAAATGTTGACATTGTGATGGAAGCAGTTTTTCAGAAACCAAAATCATACACTGTAAAAACTTTAGAAACAGTCAAACAAAGTGCCAAAGGCGTGAAAAAGAATGTGAAAAAGACACTTCATCTTGACAAGTTGAAGCATGTGCTTGAATCAAGAACTCCGATGAGGAAAGAAATGAATAGCTTTACAAGTCACAGACACAACTTGTACATCACAGAAGCCAAGAAATTTTTTTAGCGCTTTCGATGACAAACGCTACTATCTGAGTGACGGCATTCGCTCATAAACTCATAATCATTATAAAATTGGTCAAAAAGGGAGAAAACTTCTAGATAAAACTCTGAAGTGATATTACGAGACGAATGATTGTGAAACAATAAGAGGTTTATCTGAAGAACCTGATAGTGACAAGGGAGAAACCTTTTCCCCGCGTGATCCTGGCTTCTGGCATGTTTCTTAAATTGAGTCCGATGGTGAGGAGATAATTGATTTCGATGTAGCTCCCAATGAGAAGCCGTTCTCAAAATGTCCATATATCGATTTCGAGACAAAGGAAGAGCCGCCTACAAAGAGACAACGCTTGTATAGTCAGAGTTAAATGTTGATCACGCTGCCAAACTCAACCCCGGTTGCGATTCTCAAGTATTAACGCAGAGGAGATTAGTAAAAAAAACTGTTCCGCGCAGGAAATTCTTGTGACAAAAACAGCTCTGATAGGGGATAACTGCCCAATTCCATCCCAGTTGGGAGTCTCAAGAAGTAACAATGAGGTGATTAAAAAAACGTGCAGCTGCTCTGCGCAGGGGCTTGTTGTTACAGTAACAGCTCTAATGGGGGATAACTGCCCAACTCCACCCCGGCTGAGAGTCTCATAGAGTAACGAGGACGAGATTAAGAAAAACGTGCGACTGCTTCGCACAGGAGCTTCTTGTGACAATAACAGCTCTAATAGGGGATAACTGCCCAATTACCACCTTGTTGATAGTCTCAAGAAGAAACGATGAGGAGATTAACAAAACCTATGATTGATCTGCGCAGGGGCTTATTGTTACAATAACAGCTCTGATAGGGGATAAATTCCCATCTCAACCCCTGTTGGGGATCTCACGAAGTAACAAAGAGGAGATTAGAAAACTTGCGACTGCTGCGCGCAGGAGCTCCTTGTGACAATAACAGCTCTAAAAAGGGATAAATGCCCAGCTCCACCCCGGTTGGTAGTCTCAAGAAGTAACAAAGATAAGATTTAAAAAAACCTGCGACTGCTCCACGCAGGGGCTTCTTATGACAATAACAACTATTTTAGGGAATAGCGGACCGACTCCAGCCTGGTTGGGAATCTCAAGTAACGACGAAGAGATACAAACTGCGACTGCTACGCACAGGAGCTTCTTATGACAATTACAGCTCTAATAGGAGATGGCTGCCCAATTCAACCCTTGTTGGGAGTCTCAAGAAGCAACGAAGAGGAGGTTAAAAAAACTGCGACTGCTCCGCGCAGGAGCTTCTTATGACAATAACAGCTCTATTAGGGTATAGCTGACCAAATCCACCCTGGTTGGGTGCCTCAAAAAATAACCACGAGAAGATACAATCAGCGACTTTTGACAATAGGAGCCCCGCAGGGGCTTCTTTTGACAATAGGAGCTCTAATAGGGGATAGCTGCCCAATTCCATTTTTGTTGTGAGGCTCAAGAAGTAATGAGGAGGAGGTTTAAAAACCTGCGACTGCTCCGCACAGGAGCCTTTTGTGACAATAACAGCTCTAATAGGGGATAGCTGCACAACTCCACCCCAGTTGGGAGTCTCAAGTAACGCGGAGATACAACCTGCGACTGTTCCCTACAGGAGCTTCATGTGACAATAGGAGCTCTAATATTGAATATCTATCCAACTTCGCCATTGTTGGGAGTCTCAAGAAGTAATGAAGAGGAGATAAAAAACCTGCGACTGCTCCGCGCAGAAGCTTCTTATGACAATAACAGTTCTATTAGGGTATAGCTGCCCAACTCTACCCTGCTTGGGAGTGCCAAGTAACAACGAGGAGATACAATCTGTGACTGCTACGCACAGGGGCTTCTTCTGACAATAGGAGCTCTAATAGTGGATAGCTGCCCAATACCACCCTTGATGGGACTCTGAAGAAGTAACGGAGAGGAGATTAAAAACCTGCGACTGCTCCGCACAGGAACTTTTTGTGACAATAAAAGCTCTAATAGGGGATGAATGGCCAACTCCATCCCGGCTGGTAGTCTCAACAAGTAACGAAGAGAAGGTTAAAAAAACATGCGACTGCTCCGCGCTGGAGCTTCTTATGAGAATAACAGATCTATTAGGGTATAGTTGCCCAACTCCAACCTTCTTGGGCGTCTCAAGTAACGGCGAGGAGATACAAACTGCGACTGCTACGCACAGGAGCTTCTTATGACAGTAACAGCTCTAATAGGAGATGACTGCCCAATTTCACCCTTGTTGGGAGTCTCAAGAAGTAACGAAGAGGAGATAAAAAACCTGCGACTGCTCCGCGCAGGAGCTTCTTATGACAATAATAGTTGTAATAGGGTATAGCTGCCCAACTCCACCCTGCTTGGGAGTGTCAAGTAACAACGAGGAGATAAAATCTGTGACTGCTACGCACAGAGGCTTCTTTTGACAATAGGAGCTCTAATAGTGGATAGCTGCCGAATTCCACCCTTGATGGGAGTCTGAAGAAGTAACAAAGAGTAGATTAAAAACTGCGACTGCTCCGCACAGGAACTTCTTGTGACAATAACAGCTCTAATAGGGGATAAATGCCCAACTCCAACCCGGTTGGTAGTCTCAAGAAGTAACGAAGAGGAGATTTAAAAAAACCTGCGACTGCTCCGCACTGGAGCTTCTTATGAGAATAACAGATCTATTAGGGTATAGCTGCCCAACTCCACCCTGCTTGGGCGTCTGAAGTAACGGCGAGGCGATACAACTTGCGACTGCTCCGCGCAGCAGCTTCTTGAGACAATAAAAGCTCTAATAAGTTACAGCTGACCAGCTCCAGCCCGCTTGGGAGTCTCATAAAATAGCCACGAGAAGATACAATCAGCGACTGCTATTCGCAGGGGCTTCTTTTGACAATAAGGGCTCTAATAGAGGATAGCTGCACAATTCCACCCTTGTTGGGAGTCTCAAGAAGTAACGAAGAGGAGATTTAAAAATCTGCGACTGCGCCACACAGGAGCTTCTTTTGATAATAAACGCTCTAATAGGGGATAACTGCCCGACTCCAACCCGGTTGGGAGTCTCAAGATGCAACGAGGAGATTAAAAATTTCTGCGACTGCTCCTCGCAGGAGCTTCTTATGACAAAAACAGCTCTATTAGGGTATAGCTGCTCAACTCCACCCTGCTTGGGAGTCTCAAGTAACGACGAGGAGATAAAACCTGCGAGTGCTCCGCGCAGGAGCTTCTTGAGACAATTAAAGCTCCAATAGGGGACAGCTGACCAGCTCCACCCGGCTTGGGAGTCTCAGAAGGTAGCCACGAGAAGATGCTAGGCGCAGAGGCTTTTTTTCACAATAAGGTTCTAATAGGGTATAGCTCTCCAATTCCACCCTTGTCTCAAGAATTAACGAAGAGAAGATTAAAAAACCTGGGACTGCTCTGCACATGAGCTTCTTGTGACAATAACAGCTCTAATAGGGGATAAATGCCCAACTCCACCCGGCTGGCAGTCTCAAGAAGTAACGAAGAGGAGATTAAAAAATCGTGCGACTGCTCCGCGCAGGAGCTTTTTTGTGACAACAACAGCTCTAATAAGTGATAGCTGCCCAACTCCGATCTTGACGAAGTCCGAACATGTCCAACTCAAACTCGATCTTGTCTCGTTCGGCGTGTTATTGACCTCCCTTTCGTTTTTGCACAAGCTATATTACTCAGACGTATTACGTTTTGACGAAATTCGTACTCCAAACAACGATTTTGATCACGATTAAAACAAGTAAATGATTCTTCAATAGAGATTATGTCAAAAACAAAAAAGCAAACTGAAAAATGATCTGAAAGAATCGAAACTTTGACCTGATTAATTTTTATTTTGTCTAATAAAAATCTGTGGTTTTTGACAGGAAAAACAATCGTTGAGTAGAAAAAACACAATTGCAAATTAGGAGTAACTTCTACCCCAAAAATAAAATCAGATTACTCAGTTTAGCAGACACGTAATGTCAAGAAGAACAATTGGAAAGCGGGGAACATCTTGGCACTTTGGATGCAGAGAGCATCAAAAAAAGCAGAGGAAAAACCGGAACAATAGAAGAAACCTCTTGTTTAACTTCCGAGCGCTTCAAGACTCCATCAAAAGATTGATATAAGGATGAAAAAAGGAGAACATCTGGGGACCAGAGGAACAGCATCTTGTTGTTATTTCATCAGAGAGCATCAAGATTCTTTCAGCAAGAGTGGTGTAAAACAGAAAACTTGTGGAAAGTAGGATATAAAAACTTTTTTTAATTCAAATAGAACTGCTTTATTTCTAATTATCACTTATATAACTCATCCACGGATCATAATTTAAAACAAGGTAGCCGGAAAAAAAGATAAAAATTAGCATCCCGTAATTGTCAGCATGCATTTTTTTCTATGTTTTCAAAGGAGACGAGCTGAGTCAAATAGCTGCTTTAATCCAAACACAAATTTACCATTTGTTAAGTTTGCATCACACATATAATATATATAACCCATCAAGGGTGAAATGCAGAGCAATTTTTTCCTCTTTATACACAAGTCATAGAGAAAAATTTGTTAAATAAATTTTGTTTCATTAGTAAAAATTAAAAATAAAATAATTTAAAAAAATTTAAATATTGCTCACATAAAGCTTATATGAGTCATCAAAATTCATTTGTACATCATTTTGTTCCTCCTAATGCACAAGTAAAAGAAAAAGTTTTAAGTAAAAGTAGTTTCATCAGTGAAAATTACCAGAAAAATACTTTGAAAAGTTGTCACTTGCGCCCGTACAAAATAATTATGATTAATCAAAAGTCATTTGTACATTTTTTAATTTCTCTATAACCTGTACATTAAGAGGAAAAGGATGATATACAAGTGACTTTTGATGACTCATATGTTTTTTGATATTTTTTGTATGGGCGCAATCGACAATTTTTAAAAATATTTTTGTGTTCATTTTCACCGATGAAACAGATTTTACTAAAGAAATTTTTCCCTATAACTTGTACGTTAAGAGAAAACAAATTGATGGACAATTCATCTCTGATGACTCATATATACTTTGTATGGACACAATTGACAAAATTTTAAAGTATTTTTGTGTTAATTTTTACTAATGAATTAACTTTTACTTGCGAAATTTTTCTCTATGGTTTGTACGTTAAGAGGAAAACCATGATGTACAACAGATCTTTGATGACTCATAAAAATTTTCTATGGGCGCAATTGGAAATTTTTTTAAGTTTTTTTGTATTGAATTTCGCTAATGAAGGAAAATTTTACCCAACAAACTTTTCTCTATGACTCGTACATTAAGAGGAAAAGAATGACCTTGAAAAGAATGACCTTGGGAAAAAGATTAAGAGGAAAAGAATGACCTTGGGCACGATTGAAAACTTCTTAAAGTATTTTTGTCTTATTTTTCATTGATGAAACAACTTTTACTTTAGAAACTTTCCTCTACGACTTGTAAGTTAACAGCGAAAAAATGATGTAAAATTGATCTTTGATGTCCCATATATACTTTTTTTGGACACAATTGACAATTTTTTAAAGTATTTTTGAGTTAATTTTTACTAATGAAGCAACTTTTACTTAAGAAATATTTCTCTATGACTTGTACGTTAGGAGGAAAAAACTGTTGTACAATTGATCTTTTATGACTCATATATATTTTGTATGAACACAATTGAGAACTTTTTAAAGTATTTTTCACTGATGAAACTATTTGTACTAAATTTTTCTCTGTTACTTGTGCATTAGGAGGAACAACATGATGTACAAATGATTTTTGATGACTTATATATGCTTTATGTGAGCAATAAATATTTTTTTTAAGTATTTTAATTTTAATTTTCTCTAATGAAACGATATTTACCTAACGAATTTTTCTCTATGACTTAAGACAAAGAAATGATGTACAAATGACCTGTGATGACTCAAATATACTTTATGTGAGCGAATTTGACACTTTTTTAGAGTAATTTTTTTACTAACTG
Source organism: Convolutriloba macropyga (assembly GCF_964194025.1). NCBI lineage: Eukaryota > Metazoa > Xenacoelomorpha > Acoela > Convolutidae > Convolutriloba > Convolutriloba macropyga. Next base: position 19,331,202 of record NC_134479.1, on the reverse strand, counting down.
AACAACTTTTAATTAAGAAATCTTTCTCTATGACTTGTACACTGAGAGGAAATAATTGATTTAGATTTCAAAATTGATGGGTCTTATATATTCTATATGCAATTGATCTTTGATGACTCATATCTGCTTTATGTGACAGTGTTTAAACTTTTTTCGTGTTAAATTTCACTAATAAAGCAAATTTTATTTAGCAAGTTTTCCTCTATTACCTGTACGTTAGGACGAAACAAACGATGTTCAAATTACCTTTGATAACACATATAGACTTTATTTGACCCAAATTGACACGTTTTTGGAGTAGTTTTGATCAGTGTTTAACTAACTGAACAAATTTTACTTAAAAAATCTTTTTCTATGGCATGTACACTAAAAGGAAAAAATTGATGTATATTTCACCTTTGATGTGTCATATATCTTCTATGTGTGATGCAACCTTAGCAAGTGATAAATTTGTGTTTGGATTAAAACAGCTGTTTGACATTATCTCAACTCCTCTCTTTTCAAAAACAAAGGAGAAATATGCTTGCCGACAATGCTTGCTTTTTTGTTTTTCGGGCCACCCTGTTTTAAATTTTGATTCATGGATGAGTTATATAGGTGATAATTAGAAATAATGAAAAGCTACATGAAGATAACAAAAAGTTTTTATAACCTACTTTCCACAAGTTTTCTGCTTAACGCCACTCCTTTGCTGAGAGATTCTTGATGCGCCCTGATGATATAACAGCAAGATGCCGTTCTCCTGGTCTCCAGAGGTTCTCGTTTTTTCGTCCTCATACCAATTTTTTTGATGGAGTCTTGAAGCGCTCGGAAGTTAAACAGTAGGTTTTTTCCGTTGTTCAGTTTTTTCTCTCGCTTTTTTTACTGCCCTCTGCAACCAAAGGGACAAGATGTTGTACCCTGTTTTCCGTTTATTCTTTGTGACACTACCTGTTTGTTTTCCTGAAAGATTCTTTGCAGCTAAAAAACAAGATGTTTCTATCCTTTTCGGCTTCCTCGCAGACACTGTTTTAACTTCTTAGTATCAATTTAAACGACGACTTTTAAAAATTTAATTAACTTGATTTTATTTGCGGGTTAGAATTAACTCTCAATTTGCATTTGCGTTTTTTCTACTTGACGATTGCTATCGATGTCAAAAACTACTGATCTTTTTTTGGAAAAAAAACAATATATCAGTTCAAAGTTTCTTTCAGATTATCCTTCAGAATGCTTATTTTCCTTGATTTTTTAGGCATAAATATCGAATAATCAATTACTTGCTTTTATCGTGTTCATTTTTGTTGTTTTCGAGTAAAAATTTCGTCAAAACGTCTGAATTATACAGCTTGATGTTCAATAAATGAAAGGGAAGACCATTAATAAGCTGAAAGAGACGAGTTCGAGTTTGAGTTTGAGTTTGTATTCTAAAAATAGACCTTAGGTAATATTTTCATCAGTATCTAGAAGGCTTCAAACACATGTTTGCAGACTTTTCACGTGTTGTTATAATTAATACTTTTCAGATTTTCAGAGAGAAATCTCTGAGCCTGCATACCCAATACCAACATATAGTTTTTTCACATTAGACGCCCAGAATTTTGGTACTGCGCAAAAGCGTTCCCGACAAATGTATATTGGATTTAGAACCCTCAGGCTGTCGGATATACAAACTAGATTCTCCAAGCGCTTGATTAAATATCCCTTATAAGCGAAGGAATTAAACTTGTCTATTTCAAAATGGAGTTAAGGTAAGTCTTTTACCTATTCAGGAAATAATCCTAACATAGAGGGAATAATTGCCAAGAACTTTTCATCCGCGCGCATGATCCGACATGTATTAGGTAAAATGAGCGAAAAAGTGGCCTAATGTGTGTAGGTTTCTTACTACTAATAGGAGTGCCAGAGAAACTTGAGTCGCGAACCGGGCTTGCAAGGCACAGCTCAGCGGCGCGCTGGGGTTCTCCTCCCCTCAGGTATTTAATCTACAGACCTTTAGTGGAAGAAATTCCAAGCCAGGGCAATTATTAGTGCATAGGCGCTATGTTCATCTTGATGTGGCTCTTTGAAGCCTTGTGACCCAAGAACCTCAATCTTCTCTATACCATCTTTCAGGACAAGCAGAGAAATTGTTGTCAGGAGAAAACATGAGCTGTTGCCATGCTTTATCGTTTTATCTCTGCAATCACAGTTGCAACACTACTCAGTTAATTTAATTTTTGTGACAATCACAACATCTATCTTGCCTGGACCTTTGATGACTCATACAAACTTTGTATGGACATAATTGACAAATGTTTGTAGTTTTTTTGTGTTAATTCTCACTAATGAAACAACTTTCACCTAAATTTTCTCTATGATTTGTACGTTAATAGGGAAAAAAATGATTTACAATTGATCTTTGATCACTCATATATACTTTGTATGGACGGATTTGACAATTTTTTAAAGTATTTTTTTTTGTTAATTTTCTTTAATGAAACAATTTTTACCTCAGAAACTATTCTCTATGACTTGTACGTTACGAGGTAAAAAAAATGATGAGCAAATGATCTTTGATGACTCATATCTGCTTTATGTGAGCAGTGTTTAAACTTTGTTTGTGTTAATTTTTACTAATGAAGCAAATTTTATTTAGCAAGTTTTCTTTTCCTCTATGACCTGTACGTTAGGACGAAACAAACGATGTTCAAATGACCTTTGATAATACATATATACTTTATTTGACCCAAATTGACCCGTTTTCGGAGTAGTTTTGTTTCAGTATTTAACTAACTGAACAACTTTTACTTAAAAAATCTTCTTCTATGACTTGTACACTAAAAGGAAAAAATTGATGTACATTTCACCTTTGATGTGTCATATATCTTCTATATGTGATGCAACCTTAGCAAATGATTAATTTGTGTTTGGATTAAAACAGCTCTTTGACATTATCTCAGCTCCTCTTTATTCAAAACAAAGAGGAAAAATGCTTGCTGACAATTAAAGTATTCTAATTTTATCTTTTTTAAAAATATTTTGGACTACCTTTTTTTTTAAAATTTCGTTTCATGCATGACTTATAAAGGTGATAATTAGAAGTAATGAAGAACTACCTGAAGTAAAACAAAGTTTTTACTACCTACTTTACAAAGTTTTTCTGTTTTACACCGTTCCTCTAGCTGAGGGATTCTTGATCCGCTCTGATGATGTAACAGCAAGATGCTGTTTTTCTGGTCACCAGATGTTCTTCTTTTTTCTTCCCTACATCTTTTTTTGTTGGAGTCTTGAAGCGCTCGGAAGAGCTCGGAGGATTTTTATGTTGTTCCGGTTTTTTTTTCCTGCTTTCATCCCTGCTCTCTGCAACTAAAGTGACAAGTTGTTGTACCCCGCTCTCCATTTGTTCGTCTTGAAATTAACTGTCTGTTTTCCTGACAAATTCTTTGCAACTAAAAGCAAGATGTTTCTATACTTTTCGGTTTCCTCGGGAACTTTGTTTTAACTTCTTAGTGCGACTTCAAACGACGATTTTTTTCAAAAAAATGAATTAACCTGATTTTATTTGCGGGATAGAAGTTACTCTCAACATGCAATTGTGTTTTTTCTACTCGACGATTCTTTTTCCTGGACATTGTTTTCCCTAATATGGATTTTTATCCCTAATTTTTACTGAACAAAATAATATTTTATCAGGTCAAATTATCGATTCTTTCGGATTATCTTTCAGAATGCTTTGTTCATTAATTATTTGTCACAAACTCTATTGAAGAATCACTTACTTGCTTTTATCGTGTTCAAATGTGTTGTTTTCTTTCGAGTACGGATTTTGTCAAAACGTAATACGTCTGAATTGTATAGCTTGTTGTGCAATAAATGAAAAAGGAAGTCTATTAACAAGCTCAACGAGACAACTTCGAGTTTGAGTTTGAGTTCGTGTTCTGAAAATAGCCCCTAGGTAATAGTTTCATCAGAATGGAGAAGGTTTGCAGACGTTTCACATGTAATTGAAAAGCAATTCTTTTCGGACTTTCCGAGAGAAATCTCTGAGTCCGCATACGCAATACCAATACACAGTTTATTCACTTTAGACGCCCAGATTTCTGGTACTGTGCAAAAGCGTCCTTGACGAATACCGACTGGATTTATAACTCTCAGGCTGTCGAGTATACAAACTACATTCTCCAAGCGCTTGATTAAATATCCCTTATAAGCGAAGGAATTAAACTTGTCTATTTCAAAATGGAGTTAAAGTAATCATTTTACCTATTCAGGAAATAATCCTAATATAGAGGGAATAATCGCCTAGAACTTTTCATTTTTGATGACTTATATATGCTTTATGTGAGCAATAAATATTTTTTTTAAGTATTTTAATTTTAATTTTCTCTAATGAAACGATATTTACCTAACGAATTTTTCTCTATGACTTAAGACAAAGAAATGATGTACAAATGACCTGTGATGACTCAAATATACTTTATGTGAGCGAATTTGACACTTTTTTAGAGTAATTTTTTTACTAACTGAACAACTTTTAATTAAGAAATCTTTCTCTATGACTTGTACACTGAGAGGAAATAATTGATTTAGATTTCAAAATTGATGGGTCTTATATATTCTATGTGCAATTGATCTTTGATGACTCATATCTGCTTTATGTGACAGTGTTTAAACTTTTTTCGTGTTAAATTTTACTAATAAAGCAAATTTTATTTAGCAAGTTTTCCTCTATTACCTGTACGTTAGGACGAAACAAACGATGTTCAAATTACCTTTGATAGCACATATAGACTTTATTTGACCCAAATTGACACGTTTTTGGAGTAGTTTTGATCAGTGTCTAACTAACTGAACAAATTTTACTTAAAAAATCTTTTTCTATGGCTTGTACACTAAAAGGAAAAAATTGATGTATATTTCACCTTTGATGTGTCATATATCTTCTATGTGTGATGCAACCTTAGCAAGTGATAAATTTGTGTTTGGATTAAAACAGCTGTTTGACATTATCTCAACTCCTCTCTTTTCAAAAACAAAGGAGAAATATGCTTGCCGACAATGCTTGCTTTTTTTGTTTTTCGGGCCACCCTGTTTTAAATTTTGATTCATGGATGAGTTATATAGGTGATAATTAGAAATAATGAAAAGCTACATGAAGATAACAAAAAGTTTTTATAACCTACTTTCCACAAGTTTTCTGCTTAACGCCACTCCTTTGCTGAGAGATTCTTGATGCGCCCTGATGATATAACAGCAAGATGCCGTTCTCCTGGTCTCCAGAGGTTCTCGTTTTTTCGTCCTCATACCAATTTTTTTGATGGAGTCTTGAAGCGCTCGGAAGTTAAACAATAGGTTTTTTTCCGTTGTTCAGTTTTTTCTCTCGCTTTTTTTACTGCCCTCTGCAACCAAAGGGACAAGATGTTGTACCCTGTTTTCCGTTTATTCTTTGTGACACTACCTGTTTGTTTTCCTGAAAGATTCTTTGCAGCTAAAAAACAAGATGTTTTTATCCTTTTCGGCTTCCTCGCAGACACTGTTTTAACTTCTTAGTATCAATTTAAACGACGACTTTTAAAAATTTAATTAACTTGATTTTATTTGCGGGTTAGAATTAACTCTCAATTTGCATTTGCGTTTTTTCTACTTGACGATTGCTATCGATGTCAAAAACTACTGATCTTTTTTTGGAAAAAAAAACAATATATCAGTTCAAAGTTTCTTTCAGATTATCCTTCAGAATGCTTATTTTCCTTGATTTTTTAGGCATAAATATCGAATAATCAATTACTTGCTTTTATCGTGTTCATTTTTGTTGTTTTCGAGTAAAAATTTCGTCAAAACGTCTGAATTATACAGCTTGATGTTCAATAAATGAAAGGGAAGACCATTAATAAGCTGAAAGAGACGAGTTCGAGTTTGAGTTTGAGTTTGTATTCTAAAAATAGACCTTAGGTAATATTTTCATCAGTATCTAGAAGGCTTCAAACACATGTTTGCAGACTTTTCACGTGTTGTTATAATTAATACTTTTCAGATTTTCAGAGAGAAATCTCTGAGCCTGCATACCCAATACCAACATATAGTTTTTTCACATTAGACGCCCAGAATTTTGGTACTGCGCAAAAGCGTTCCTGACAAATGTATATTGGATTTAGAACCCTCAGGCTGTCGGATATACAAACTAGATTCTCCAAGCGCTTGATTAAATATCCCTTATAAGCGAAGGAATTAAACTTGTCTATTTCAAAATGGAGTTAAGGTAAGTCTTTTACCTATTCAGGAAATAATCCTAACATAGAGGGAATAATTGCCAAGAACTTTTCATCCGCGCGCATGATCCGACATGTATTGGGTAAAATGAGCGAAAAAGTGGCCTAATGTGTGTAGGTTTCTTACTACTAATAGGAGTGCCAGAGAAACTTGAGTCGCGAACCGGGCTTGCAAGGCACAGCTCAGCGGCGCGCTGGGGTTCTCCTCCCCTCAGGTATTTAATCTACAGACCTTTAGTGGAAGAAATTCCAAGCCAGGGCAATTATTAGTGCATAGGCGCTATGTTCATCTTGATGTGGCTCTTTGAAGCCTTGTGACCCAAGAACCTCAATCTTCTCTATACCATCTTTCAGGACAAGCAGAGAAATTGTTGTCAGGAGAAAACATGAGCTGTTGCCAGGCTTTATCGTTTTATCTCTGCAATCACAGTTGCAACACTACTCAGTTAATTTAATTTTTGTGACAATCACAACATCTATCTTGCCTGGACCTTTGATGACTCATACAAACTTTGTATGGACATAATTGACAAATGTTTGTAGTTTTTTTGTGTTAATTCTCACTAATGAAACAACTTTCACCTAAATTTTCTCTATGATTTGTACGTTAATAGGGAAAAAATGATTTACAATTGATCTTTGATCACTCATATATACTTTGTATGGACGGATTTGACAATTTTTTAAAGTATTTTTTTTGTTAATTTTCTTTAATGAAACAATTTTTACCTCAGAAACTATTCTCTATGACTTGTACGTTACGAGGTAAAAAAATGATGAGCAAATGATCTTTGATGACTCATATCTGCTTTATGTGAGCAGTGTTTAAACTTTGTTTGTGTTAATTTTTACTAATGAAGCAAATTTTATTTAGCAAGTTTTCTTTTCCTCTATGACCTGTACGTTAGGACGAAACAAACGATGTTCAAATGACCTTTGATAATACATATATACTTTATTTGACCCAAATTGACCCGTTTTCGGAGTAGTTTTGTTTCAGTATTTAACTAACTGAACAACTTTTACTTAAAAAATCTTCTTCTATGACTTGTACACTAAAAGGAAAAAATTGATGTACATTTCACCTTTGATGTGTCATATATCTTCTATATGTGATGCAACCTTAGCAAATGATTAATTTGTGTTTGGATTAAAACAGCTCTTTGACATTATCTCAGCTCCTCTTTATTCAAAACAAAGAGGAAAAATGCTTGCTGACAATTAAAGTATTCTAATTTTATCTTTTTTAAAAATTTTTTGGACTACCTTTTTTTTAAAATTTCGTTTCATGCATGACTTATAAAGGTGATAATTAGAAGTAATGAAGAACTACCTGAAGTAAAACAAAGTTTTTACTACCTACTTTACAAAGTTTTTCTGTTTTACACCGTTCCTCTAGCTGAGGGATTCTTGATCCGCTCTGATGATGTAACAGCAAGATGCTGTTTTTCTGGTCACCAGATGTTCTTCTTTTTTCTTCCCTACATCTTTTTTTGTTGGAGTCTTGAAGCGCTCGGAAGAGCTCGGAGTATTTTTATGTTGTTCCGGTTTTTTTTCCTGCTTTCATCCCTGCTCTCTGCAACTAAAGTGACAAGTTGTTGTACCCCGCTCTCCATTTGTTCGTCTTGAAATTAACTGTCTGTTTTCCTGACAAATTCTTTGCAACTAAAAGCAAGATGTTTCTATACTTTTCGGTTTCCTCGGGAACTTTGTTTTAACTTCTTAGTGCGACTTCAAACGACAATTTTTTTCAAAAAAATGAATTAACCTGATTTTATTTGCGGGATAGAAGTTTCTCTCAACATGCAATTGTGTTTTTTCTACTCGACGATTCTTTTTCCTGGACATTGTTTTCCCTAATATGGATTGTTATCCCTAATTTTTATTGAACAAAATAATATTTTATCAGGTCAAATTATCGATTCTTTCGGATTATCTTTCAGAATGCTTTGTTCATTAATTATTTGTCACAAACTCTATTGAAGAATCACTTACTTGCTTTTATCGTGTTCAAATGTGTTGTTTTCTTTCGAGTACGGATTTTGTCAAAACGTAATACGTCTGAATTGTATAGCTTGTTGTGCAATAAATGAAAAAGGAAGTCTATTAACAAGCTCAACGAGACAACTTCGAGTTTGAGTTTGAGTTCGTGTTCTGAAAATAGCCCTTAAGTAATAGTTTCATCAGAATGGAGAAGGTTTGCAGACGTTTCACATGTAATTAAAAAGCAATTCTTTTCGGACTTTCCGAGAGAAATCTCTGAGTCCGCATACGCAATACCAATACACAGTTTATTCACTTTAGACGCCCAGATTTCTGGTACTGTGCAAAAGCGTCCTTGACGAATATCGACTGGATTTATAACTCTCAGACTGTCGAGTATACAAACTACATTCTCCAAGCGCTTGATTAAATATCCCTTATAAGCGAAGGAATTAAACTTGTCTATTTCAAAATGGAGTTAAAGTAATCATTTTACCTATTCAGGAAATAATCCTAATATAGAGGGAATAATCGCCTAGAACTTTTCATCCGCGCGCATGATCCGACATGTTTTGGGTAAAATGAGCGAAAAAGTGGCCTAATGTGTGTAGGTTTCTTACTACTACTAGGAGTGCCAGAGCAATTTGAGTCGCGAACGGGGGTTGCAAGGCACAGCTCAACGGCGCGCTGGGGTTCTCCTCCCCTCAGGTATTTAATCTACAGACCTTTAGCGGAAGAAATTCCAAGCCAGGGCAAATATTAGTGCATAGGCGCTATCTTCATCTTGATGTGGCTCTTTGAAGCCTTGTGACCCAAGAACCTCAATCTTCTCTATACCATCTTTCAGGACAAGCAGAGAAATTGTTGTCAGGAGAAAACATGAGGTGTTGCCATTCTTTATCGTTTTATCTCTGCAATCACAGTTGCAACACTACTCAGTTAATTTAGTTTTTGTGACAATCACAACATCTATCTTGCCTGGACCTTTGATGACTCATACATACTTTGTATGGACATAATTGACAAATGTTTGTAGTTTTTTTGTGTTAATTTTCACTAATGAAACAACTTTCACCTAAGAAAGTTTTCTCTATGACTTGTTCGTTAATAGGGAAAAAAATGATTTACAATTGATCTTTGATCACTCATATATACTTTGTATGGACGCATTTGACAATTTTTTGAAGTATTTTTTTTGTTAATTTTCTTTAATGAAACAATTTTTACCTCAGAAACTATTCTCTATGACTTGTACGTTACGAGGTAAAAAATGATGAGCAATTGATCTTTGATGACTCATATCTGCTTTATGTGAGCAGTGTTTAAACTTTGTTTGTGTTAATTTTTACTAATGAAGCAAATTTTATTTAGCAAGTTTTCTTTTCCTCTATGACCTGTACGTTAGGACGAAACAAACGATGTTCAAATGACCTTTGATAATACATATATACTTTATTTGACCCAAATTGACCCGTTTTTGGTGTAGTTTTGTTTCATTGTTTAACTAACTGACAACTTTTACTTAAAAAATCTTCTTCTATGACTTGTACGCTAAAAGGAAAAAATTGATGTACATTTCACCTTTGATGTGTCATATATCTTCTATATGTGATGCAACTTTAGCAAATGATAAAATTGTGTTTGGATTAAAACAGCTTTTTGACATTATTTTGACAAAACAGCCTTGTGACCCAAGAACCTCAATCTTCTCTATACCATCTTTCAGGACAAGCAGAGAAATTGTTGTCAGGAGAAAACATGAGCTGTTGCCATGCTTTATCGTTTTATCTCTGCAATCACAGTTGCAACACTACTCAGTTAATTTAATTTTTGTGACAATCACAACATCTATCTTGCCTGGACCTTTGATGACTCATACAAACTTTGTATGGACATAATTGACAAATGTTTGTAGTTTTTTTGTGTTAATTCTCACTAATGAAACAACTTTCACCTAAATTTTCTCTATGATTTGTACGTTAATAGGGAAAAAAATGATTTACAATTGATCTTTGATCACTCATATATACTTTGTATGGACGGATTTGACAATGTTTTAAAGTATTTTTTTTGTTAATTTTCTTTAATGAAACAATTTTTACCTCAGAAACTATTCTCTATGACTTGTACGTTACCAGGTAAAAAAAAATGATGAGCAAATGATCTTTGATGACTCATATCTGCTTTATGTGAGCAGTGTTTAAACTTTGTTTGTGTTAATTTTTACTAATGAAGCAAATTTTATTTAGCAAGTTTTCTTTTCCTCTATGACCTGTACGTTAGGACGAAACAAACGATGTTCAAATGACCTTTGATAATACATATATACTTTATTTGACCCAAATTGACCCGTTTTCGGAGTAGTTTTGTTTCAGTATTTAACTAACTGAACAACTTTTAGTTAAAAAATCTTCTTCTATGGTTTGTACACTAAAAGGAAAAAATTGATGTACATTTCACCTTTGATGTGTCATATATCTTCTATATGTGATGCAACCTTAGCAAATGATTAATTTGTGTTTGGATTAAAACAGCTCTTTGACATTATCTCAGCTCCTCTTTATTCAAAACAAAGAGGAAAAATGCTTGCTGACAATTAAAGTATTCTAATTTTATCATTTTTAAAAAATTTTTGGACTACCTTTTTTTTAAAATTTCGTTTCATGCATGACTTATAAAGGTGATAATTAGAAGTAATGAAGAACTACCTGAAGTAAAACAAAGTTTTTACTACCTACTTTACAAAGTTTTTCTGTTTTACACCGTTCCTCTAGCTGAGGGATTCTTGATCCGCTCTGATGATGTAACAGCAAGATGCTGTTTTTCTGGTCACCAGATGTTCTTCTTTTTTCTTCCCTACATCTTTTTTTGTTGGAGTCTTGAAGCGCTCGGAAGAGCTCGGAGGATTTTTATGTTGTTCCGGTTTTTTTTCCTGCTTTCATCCCTGCTCTCTGCAACTAAAGTGACAAGTTGTTGTACCCCGCTCTCCATTTGTTCGTCTTGAAATTAACTGTCTGTTTTCCTGACAAATTCTTTGCAACTAAAAGCAAGATGTTTCTATACTTTTCGGTTTCCTCGGGAACTTTGTTTTAACTTCTTAGTGCGACTTCAAACGACAATTTTTTTCAAAAAAATGAATTAACCTGATTTTATTTGCGGGATAGAAGTTACTCTCAACATGCAATTGTGTTTTTTCTACTCGACGATTCTTTTTCCTGGACATTGTTTTCCCTAATATGGATTGTTTTCCCTAATTTTTATTGAACAAAATAATATTTTATCAGGTCAAATTATCGATTCTTTCGGATTATCTTTCAGAATGCTTTGTTCATTAATTATTTGTCACAAACTCTATTGAAGAATCACTTACTTGCTTTTATCGTGTTCAAATGTGTTGTTTTCTTTCGAGTACGGATTTTGTCAAAACGTAATACGTCTGAATTGTATAGCTTGTTGTGCAATAAATGAAAAAGGAAGTCTATTAACAAGCTCAACGAGACAACTTCGAGTTTGAGTTTGAGTTCGTGTTCTGAAAATAGCCCTTAAGTAATAGTTTCATCAGAATGGAGAAGGTTTGCAGACGTTTCACATGTAATTAAAAAGCAATTCTTTTCGGACTTTCCGAGAGAAATCTCTGAGTCCGCATACGCAATACCAATACACAGTTTATTCACTTTAGACGCCCAGATTTCTGGTACTGTGCAAAAGCGTCCTTGACGAATATCGACTGGATTTATAACTCTCAGGCTGTCGAGTATACAAACTACATTCTCCAAGCGCTTGATTAAATATCCCTTATAAGCGAAAGAATTAAACTTGTCTATTTCAAAATGGAGTTAAAGTAATCATTTTACCTATTCAGGAAATAATCCTAATATAGAGGGAATAATCGCCTAGAACTTTTCATCCGCGCGCATGATCCGACATGTTTTGGGTAAAATGAGCGAAAAAGTGGCCTAATGTGTGTAGGTTTCTTACTACTACTAGGAGTGCCAGAGCAATTTGAGTCGCGAACGGGGGTTGCAAGGCACAGCTCAACGGCGCGCTGGGGTTCTCCTCCCCTCAGGTATTTAATCTACAGACCTTTAGCGGAAGAAATTCCAAGCCAGGGCAAATATTAGTGCATAGGCGCTATCTTCATCTTGATGTGGCTCTTTGAAGCCTTGTGACCCAAGAACCTCAATCTTCTCTATACCATCTTTCAGGACAAGCAGAGAAATTGTTGTCAGGAGAAAACATGAGGTGTTGCCATTCTTTATCGTTTTATCTCTGCAATCACAGTTGCAACACTACTCAGTTAATTTAGTTTTTGTGACAATCACAACATCTATCTTGCCTGGACCTTTGATGACTCATACATACTTTGTATGGACATAATTGACAAATGTTTGTAGTTTTTTTGTGTTAATTTTCACTAATGAAACAACTTTCACCTAAGAAAGTTTTCTCTATGACTTGTTCGTTAATAGGGAAAAAAATGATTTACAATTGATCTTTGATCACTCATATATACTTTGTATGGACGCATTTGACAATTTTTTGAAGTATTTTTTTTGTTAATTTTCTTTAATGAAACAATTTTTACCTCAGAAACTATTCTCTATGACTTGTACGTTACGAGGTAAAAAATGATGAGCAATTGATCTTTGATGACTCATATCTGCTTTATGTGAGCAGTGTTCAAACTTTGTTTGTGTTAATTTTTACTAATGAAGCAAATTTTATTTAGCAAGTTTTCTTTTCCTCTATGACCTGTACGTTAGGACGAAACAAACGATGTTCAAATGACCTTTGATAATACATATATACTTTATTTGACCCAAATTGACCCGTTTTTGGAGTAGTTTTGTTTCATTGTTTAACTAACTGACAACTTTTACTTAAAAAATCTTCTTCTATGACTTGTACGCTAAAAGGAAAAAATTGATGTACATTTCACCTTTGATGTGTCATATATCTTCTATATGTGATGCAACCTTAGCAAATGATAAAATTGTGTTTGGATTAAAACAGCTTTTTGACATTATTTTGACAAAACAGCCTTGTGACCCAAGAACCTCAATCTTCTCTATACCATCTTTCAGGACAAGCAGAGAATTTGTTGTCAGGGGAAAACATGAGCTGTTGCCATGCTTTATCGTTTTATCTCTGCAATCACAGTTGCAACACTACTCAGTTAATTTAATTTTTGTGACAATCACAACATCTATCTTGCCTGGACCTTTGATGACTCATACAAACTTTGTATGGACATAATTGACAAATGTTTGTAGTTTTTTTGTGTTAATTCTCACTAATGAAACAACTTTCACCTAAATTTTCTCTATGATTTGTACGTTAATAGGGAAAAAAATGATTTACAATTGATCTTTGATCACTCATATATACTTTGTATGGACGGATTTGACAATTTTTTAAAGTATTTTTTTTGTTAATTTTCTTTAATGAAACAATTTTTACCTCAGAAACTATTCTCTATGACTTGTACGTTACGAGGTAAAAAAAATGATGAGCAAATGATCTTTGATGACTCATATCTGCTTTATTTGAGCAGTGTTTAAGCTTTGTGTTAATTTTTACTAATGAAGCAAATTTTATTTAGCAAGTTTTCTTTTCCTCTATGACCTGTACGTTAGGACGAAACAAACGATGTTCAAATGACCTTTGATAATACATATATACTTTATTTGACCCAAATTGACCCGTTTTCGGAGTAGTTTTGTTTCAGTATTTAACTAACTGAACAACTTTTACTTAAAAAATCTTCTTCTATGGTTTGTACACTAAAAGGAAAAAATTGATGTACATTTCACCTTTGATGTGTCATATATCTTCTATATGTGATGCAACCTTAGCAAATGATAAAATTGTGTTTGGATTAAAACAGCTTTTTGACATTATCTCAGCTCCTCTTTAATCAAAACAAAGAGGAAAAAAGCTTGCTGACAATTAAGGTAAAGTAGGCTTTTTCTTTGTTCATTAATTATTTGTCACAAATTCTATTGAAGAATCACTTACTTGCTTTTATCGTGTTCAAATGTGTTGTTTTCGAGTCGGATTTGGTCAAAACGTAATACGTCTGAATTGTATAGCTTGTTGTGCAATAAATGAAAAAGGAAGTCTATTAACAAGCTCAACGAGACAACTTCGAGTTTGAGTTTGAGTTCGTGTTCTGACAATAGCCCTTAGGTAATAGTTTCATCAGAATGGAGAAGGTTTGCAGACGTTTCATATGTAATTAAAAAGCAATTATTTTCGGACTTTCCGAGAGAAATCTCTGAGTCCGCATACGCAATACCAATACACAGTTTATTCACTTTAGACGCCCAGATTTCTGGTACTGTGCAAAAGCGTCCTTGACGAATATCGACTGGATTTATAACTCTCAGGCTGTCGACTATACAAACTACATTCTCCAAGCGCTTGATTAAATATCCCTTATAAGCGAAGGAATTAAACTTGTCTATTTCAAAATGGAGTTAAAGTAATCATTTTGATCCCACATGTTTTGGGTAAAATGAGCGAAGAAGTGGCCTAATGTGTGTAGGTTTCTTACTACTACTAGGAGTGCCAGAGCAACTTGAGTCGCGAACGAGGGTTGCAAGGCACAGCTCAACGGCGCGCTGGGGTTCTCCTCCCCTCAGGTATTTAATCTACAGACCTTTAGCGGAAGAAATTCCAAGCCAGGGCAAATATTAGTGCATAGGCGCTATGTTCATCTTGATGTGGCTCTTTGAAGCCTTGTGACCCAAGAACCTCAATCTTCTCTATACCATCTTTCAGGACAAGCAGAGAAATTGTTGTCAGGAGAAAACATGAGGTGTTGCCATTCTTTATCGTTTTATCTCTGCAATCACAGTTGCAACACTACTCAGTTAATTTAATTTTTGAAAGCGTTCTTGACGAATATTGACTGGATTTATAACTCTCAGGCTGTCGAGTATACAAACTACATTCTACAAGCGCTTGATTAAAATGTCCCTTACAAACGAAGGAATTAACTTTGTCTATTTTAAAATGAAGTTAAGGTAAGTCTTTTACTTATTCAGGAAACAATTCTAATATATAGGGAATAATTGCCTAGAACTTTTCATTCGCGCCAATGATTGGAAATGTTTGGTTTCAATCAGCCGAAAGATGGCCTAGGGTGTATAGGTTTGCCACAACCTGGGAGTGCCACAACAACTTGGGTCGCGAACGGTGGTTGCAAGACACAGCTCGGTCGCGCGCTGGGGTGCACCTCACCTCAGGTATTTAATCTCCTGAGTTTTGGAGCATTAAATTCAAGCCAGGGCAAATTAGAGCATAAGTGCTCTTTTCATCTTGGGACTGGCTTTTTGAAGCGTTGTGCCCAAAGAACCTCAAACTTCTCTATGTCATCTTTCGTGAGAAGCAGAGAATGTGTTGTCTGGACAAAACAGGAGGTGTAGCCATTCTTTATCATTTTAGATCTGCAATCACAGTTTCAACACTACTCTGTGAATTTAGATGCTCTGACAATCACTACATCGCTCTTTTCTGTACGTTACATAGTATTTCTTAGTAGATTGTCTTCCCTTCATTTACTATCAGTACGCAGGGATCACAACCAGTTTTCACATCCGTTATCAACCAGCTAACCTTCGTTTCAGTTAGACCTTTTTTTCATCTTTGGAGTCATTTCCACAACCACGCTGCTCTCTTTTTTCATGGGCTGGAACTCAATGCTCTGCCTCAGCACCTCGCATTACAAGCTTTTGCCTTCACTGATGTGAATTGGAATGGCAAGGAATTCCTAACAACTAATTTGTTTTAAGTCCACGGTGGATTGATCAGAGCTCAATCCTCGGACTGTCAGCTCTGTTAAGTTCCACTTACTGAGCTAGCGGTACTGAGTACCCAGGGGACCCCACGTGGAGATTACGGAAATCGTCCGCGCCCTACGCGCCAGGCTCTTCCTCAGAAAGTTTTCAACGTAACATTCAATTTCTGAGTCCCCCACCTGGGGTACTCTTACTGACACTAATAATTGTTGAAGTAGCAGTAACAATTGGTATAATGTTTTATTTTTACAAAATTGTACGTCGCTTTTCACGTATGATTTTTGGGTTCTGGGTTTTAAAAAATTTATTCTCAACAATTAAAAATTTGTAGCTCTGCAACAGTTACAGAAACTTAATCTTAAGAGTGAGCTTTCGTTTTCATCAAGTAAATTTGAGAAGTACTCTCAAAAAACAGTCCAACAGGGAGTTAACTATTTCGTCTATTTTCGGGAACCTCATGGTTTTATTTTATCTTGTTTCACTAAAACTAAGCAGAATGAATTGTGCATTGCTTTTATATTTGATCTTTAACCGCAGATGAATAAGTAGAACATTTCTATATGTCAGGTTTTTGGCCACTTCTAGCAAAACATCGGGAGGCCAAAAAGTGGCGGGACTGGCGTGTTTCTGCTTGAATAAATCATTTATGATGTAAATGACTACTGAACAATCAAAGCTCCTGAAAGCCTAAATACAGTACTTTTATCGGAAATTGTTTTTAAGAGTCATTTATTGCTCACCATCATTGAATGTCAAAAATTTTTGTAAGATGCCTAATAATTTTGTTGAACTGCTGAACAACCATTTCTGTTGACCGACCAAAATATGTGAGTTTTATCTCAATTTACTTTGAAAGTCTTCAACTTCACATGGACTGCCTAAACATCCTTGAAAGCAACGATTGAAGACAACTTATAGCCGACTCATTCGGGAAAAAGATTGTTCAGTGTCTTTTTCAATATATCGTGGAGAAATACTATTTTGCACAAAGTTTGAAGTTCGTTGTACATAGTTGACCATTATCCAGATGAATTAGGTGTTACATGTAGCCCAACCCCGGCCTCGACTAACAGTATGCCCAAACTAAAAATTCTTCCATCAACTAAAAATAAAAAAGAGTTCATTTGGTTGCCTAATTCTAAAATTCAGTTTGTGTTTTGTACGCAAGAAGTAAACGATCAGTGTACCAAATTGAACGAGACTATCATCGATTCGCTCATCTTATTTGCTCCTAAAGTAGTTCTTGAAAAATAAACTGAAGAAGCCTCTGTTTCCGTGGTCTATTAATTACATTAAGAATCTGTCTAATAAAACAGAGCATGCAGAGAGAGCTTTTCAGTAAAATTACGAGCACATTTTTTGCAAAACATTGTAGCGGCAGCTATTAGAAAAGCAAAAATACTATTACACAAATAAAATTGAAAAATCCTTAGAAAAACCGGGAAAAAAACTCAAAATAATATATGAATTTACAGCTGGAAGAACCCAGCGCCATCGGAAATTAACATTAGCGAATTTTTTTTTAGAATGAGCGAGAAAAAGCATGTGAGTTTAACAATTTCTTCAGTAGCAGTGAAGCAAGACTGTTTTAAGTCTTTGATGCCGTTTGCGTGGTTGAAGCTAGCCCAAAGCTTTCTACATCTACATACAACTGCCATCCTTTGTTTCTAATTAAAAACAGAAAACCAATTATCAGCTTCGGCTTCGATTGATCTTCATCAGGTGTCTAATTTTCGTGGAGAAAACTTGCATCTCTGCCTGCGCATTAAGTTTCGTCTAAAGTTGATATAATAGACTAACGATTCTTTTGTGCGTCAGTACGATAGTTGATAAAGTCATATATAATAATCTTTAGACTATGTAACAAAAGTTAGAATTCGGTCTGAGCGTCAAGTCGGTTTCCGTCTGAAACATTTAACTGCGGAAGTAACCCAAAGCACAAGACTCATGCTGTATTGAAATACATCTGTTCATTTAACAAACGTGGTCCTGGATTGAACCCACTTAAGTACGATTTTGCAGTAAAGAAACAATTAGTAGCTATTGGAGACATACAATCAGAACCGTGAGAAGTCACCTTAATTATCCCCCAGGGCTCCGTCTTGAGGCCCCAGTTGTTTTTAAAATACATAAATAACCTAATTACTGCACTCTAATGAAGTTTTCCATTAGCTGACAACACTTCTCTCTTGTTTCGCCAAAACGCTAATCAATTTGAAATTAACAGGAGTGGAGCATCAGAAACAAATTGGCTCGTTAGCCACCATCCTTCTTTAAACCTAACAAAAACAGAGTTGCAGTGCTACCTAAATATAGCAACAGCTCTAATTGTTCAACAGAGACGGAGATGGAGTTCAGGAACGTAGCTTAGTGCCCAGCTGTATATATTGAAAAAAGTTTGCGTTTCAAAGACCATGTGAATGAGGTTGCAAATGAGGTAAGTAAATTGGTTTGCTCATATTTGTAAAGCAAAATAACAAAAAAAATTATTCTACTAAAATTTTACGATTTATATATTAAACCAAAGTTTCGAGAAGCTCTAATAAAATATGGTGGCTGTTAGAAAAGGACTATCGACGCTCGTATACAAATAAAAAAGAATTTCTACGCCGTACCAGTTTTCTCTTCCCATGGATGCGCGCTGAACAACTATTTGACAGAAATCGTCTTCTTCCTGTTCAAAAGCTAAACATATATGACCTGATCAAGTTTGTTTTGAAGTTTTATAGCAAATTACACTCATCGCCAGTTCTCAAAGATTTTTATAAAGTTTTACAGACTCTGTGGAGCTGTCGTGGCTTGGGTTGCGCACCTAGTCCTTGTCAATATTGCCGAGTCCAGTTGCTGCTACAGACTAATTTACATATTTTAGCGGTGAAATGTGGTGAATATTTGTAAGTTCACCGCTTACTATAGTGGTGAAATTACATAAATTCACCGCTTAGAAAAAGGTGTCAAAAATGTATGATTAAGGGGTAGTTTTAGTGGGAAGGCAAATCTAACAATTTCTCCCACACTCACCGTTAATTTCACCGCATTCTTTGCTGATCTCAAACATCTTTATCAATTTTTTCTAAGTGGTGAATTTATGTAATTTCACCGCATTCACAGCTTATCTTACATAGTTTGGACACTTTTTTCGAAGCGGTGAATTTATGTAATTTCAGCGCTACTAGGCGATAAAGTTTTTTATTCACCGCATTCACCGCCTGATTTATGTAATTTCACCGCATCCACCGCTTATCTTACAAAAATTTCCGCATTAACCGCTTATCTTATTTAATTTTGCGTTGAATGCCGGTGACACCTCGACCCGGGCATACCCATGGTGCAAAAGTTAGTAGACTGAGTATAGATAATAAGTAGTCGCTTTTTTATTTGAAAATAGAGTATACCGATTCTCTCATAGAACAGATGATTCACAGATTATAATTCTGTCTGCTGCATCCACCCGGTACAAAATAGATATATGAGATCTTGCAGGGCAAATTTTTTTTTCAAAAAAATGTGAACTCTGCAATGAGGTCGATTAGTCGTCATTGAGTAAATCTTGAGCTCTGTGTTTTTTAATTAGTTTACGATGTTTGTACAACCTCTGATGCATCCCAAACACTCAATTGGGATGATAACTGGTCTTTTGTTTTCAACATATATGGCCAAGAGGAGGAAGTAGATGTGAGTGGGTCAAATTGGAAGTAGATTGGAGGTAATGAAACGGTGCAGTGAAAACACGCTGCAGTGAAAACAAGAAATATTTTTTTTCTTACTAATCAAAACAATGACAAACCTGTCGTATTACATGCGGTTTGAAATTCTCT
The DNA here is from genome assembly GCF_964194025.1 of Convolutriloba macropyga. NCBI lineage: Eukaryota > Metazoa > Xenacoelomorpha > Acoela > Convolutidae > Convolutriloba > Convolutriloba macropyga. The sequence goes on along the minus strand of NC_134479.1, from coordinate 19,311,369 downwards.
GCAAGACGATAGACAGTAAATGTTGACACCTTGTTGGGCCAGGCAGAAACACTTGTTCGCCCAAGCGCCACTGTAACAGGCATCTGATACTATTAAGGGATATACTGCATTTCCAAGAAAATCAGTGGCGTATTCAAAGATTTCCTTGACATCGATAAGTTGAATAGTACCGTCGGAAAAACACCAATTACCGGTTCTAATTTCAGCGTACCCGGAATAATAGACTATGGGCTGATGGCTACTGATTGTTCTGCAATCACTGGCAAATTTTCGTATCGTTTCAAGAACCTGCTCTTCTTGAATATTACGAATCTTCAGTATGTCATACGTTTCGGACCCTATTGCCCGCTGCATACGTGACAAGTTTTTGTTTGAATGGTTCTCGAAATCATGCAAATCCTGCCAGCGCTTAGAAGTTTGAATTCTGTCGGAGTTTGAGCCGGCCCGATGAGAAGTAACCACTTTCGTCTTTGAATTCTAGATGGAAACCATGTCCCTGTGTCTTTAAGTTTTATGCTATACTGTGGCTGAATAGCGGCACCTGCACTCATTATTTACGGTATTATAGTTGGTTTGGCTTAGATGACGTAGAGAAAGTAAACAGTAATGTTGTTTTCAATACTGATTTGAATATTATAAATTCAGCAATTGTGTTCAATTCAACTGAATAGACGAAGCGAAGCCGTAAACTGCTTGTTCGGTTTAGAACATAAACCACAGGTGGAAAATATGATCACAGGTGGAAACCAGCACATGATATTCTGATAAAAGAAGAACTCGTGCAAAATAGTTATCATGCTCTACCTCTTCATCAGAGGATAACCCTAGTGATGGGTGAATTTAAAACTTGCGAGTATCGTGCAAGCTGATTCAAAACTTGCAAGATTCTTGCAAGAATCTTGCAAGATATCAATGAAGGCAAAAAAATAAATCAGGGTAAAAATTTTTTAGAAAACATTTTTGAAGCAAATTATTGTTTATTGAACAAATCACAAAACCGAATTCAAAAAAAAGAAAATTTTAGCGCGGATTCAAAATCTTGCAAGAATCTTGCAAGGTTATGAATTCTGGAAAATGTATTTGTGTATTTTTGGTATCCAAAACTAACTGAAAACCAAATGAAATGACTGTTAACTTTACGGTCAACGGCTTCAATAATAAATTGGTTGTCCAATAATTGAACAGTTATAAGATTTATGGTTTCTTTTGGGCATGGAACTAACTTCTAGAGCTGTAAAAGCTCATTAGGTATCCTCGATGGTTTATTTATTTATACGTCTTTCTTTTGATGTTGTTTATCATGCCGTCTGGTTATAGAAATCATCGAAATAATTCAAACGTTCAAATAATTACAGCTAAGGGGCATTTTCCCCACAATCGGTCTGTTCTGTGCTGCTATTTTTCTTTTTTTTATTCTCAATTTTCACTCTATGAGCACTACTGCACTTTTTTGCATCCGAAACTTTGAGGTGGAACCATCAATGCAGCCTGGATTTCTCATACTAAAATCAACCTGAAGCAATGGTTAAGTGAGAGCTTCTTGAGCCATCAGGCTTATCATCCGCGTGTTTCCCGCATTTGTGGAAAAATTATGCCCATTGAATGTAGGTGCCAGATACCGAAATTATTACATTGAACATCTGTCGCTATGGCCTTCTGATGTAATGAAAAGAGAGTATTTGATAGCGAGTAAAAGAGCACTAATTAATGCAAGTTTTAATAATAGCAAAACCTGTCGGATTGGTCCCTAGTGTTATAAAAGTTTATTGTTTGCAAAAATTTGAAAATTATTTTTGTAAATGATTGGTTAAAAGTGCATAGTAATTTTTAAAAAAGATTATAAATTATCTTTAAAGATTTGTATTAAACTTGCAAAAAATTGTAAATGCCGTAAAAATCTGTAAAAATTGAATTGCAAATATTTGTAAAACCATAAATGGATTTTGCAAAGATTAGTACACACAAAAACAAACTTGCAATTCTTGGTAAAATTATAAATAGAATTTCTAAATTTTCATAAACTTGGAAATCGAATTGGCAATTATTTGTAAACAAGAAAAAACTGTTGTATTTATTTGTAAACGACAAAATTTTAAATACAAATTAAGTTTTAGCTAGTAATATCCAAATATGTCCCTAAAAAACGGCCATTTTAAGAAATTTAAGTTTTTGAACTCACTAACTTTTAAAAGCAATTGTTGCCGATCAATTGGCAACACACCAAGAAGTCATGAAAGCTGAAGTTTGACTTTTGTCTCAACTGTTATAGAAACAAAATACGCAACTGATTTAACTGAAACAAGAAACTAAAACAAAGCATTTTCTCCACAATCGGTTTTTTCTCTGCTGCCGTTTTTCCAATTCCATTCCTTTTTCTTAGTCTACTCTTTATATGAGCACTATTGCGGTTTTTTGAAGACTAAATCCTCTGAAATCTCGATGTGGACCCATCATTACAGCCCAGATTTCCCATACTGTTGTAAACATGAAGCAATGGTGAATTGAGAGCTCATTGGTCTTGTCATCGGTGTGTTTCCGGTGATTGGGGAAATCAATACCCATTAAATATGCAAGAAATCAAAGATATCAATTTGAATAATCTGGGCTTTACAATCCGGAGCCAAATTGAAAAATTATAGTTTTGGTGAAATTCTGTCGCTATGACGCGTTGCTCTAATATATTGAATAGAGATTATTTGATAGCGAGTAAAGGATCACTTATTAACGCAAATTCTATGAAACATAAAATCTGTCCTAATCTAAGGAATTTTTTTTATTTGCAATAAACTGAATAATAATTTTGGTTAAAGTTGTAAATGTTATAATAAAATGCAAGATCAATTACAAAAGGTTGTTGCACAATCAGTTAAAAACTTTGTCAATTGTTTACAGTTATTTTTTAAATCAAATTTGCAAAAAGTTGTAAATGCAAAAATTAACTTGAAAATTTTTATAAAACTGAATACAGATGTTTTATAATTTTGTAAATTGGAAATCGAACTTACAATTATTTATAAACAAGTAAAAATTGCAATTATATGTAAACGAAAAAATTTCAACTACATTTAATTTTTATCCAGGAAAATGTAAATATGTACTTGAAAACGAGGCCATTTTAAAAAAATTCCATTAACGAACTCACTAAATTTTAAGGATAATTCTAATTAATCTCTTAATTTTCACAAATGTTCTCAATGTTTCACAAATTGGAAAATGGCTGGCGTCTTGAAGAATAAAGTAGGCCACCCAAAAGTTCGTCACATCAAATGGAGAGCTTCGATGAACACGATATAATTTCAAACAAGTAAGCTCGTCTTTCGATGTAGTATATTTTCCAAACGTTTTCGATAGATCTTCTGTTTAAAGTAAGCGGTCTCATGATTCTTGATTTTTCCAAAGTTTGTGCCATTTTTGAGATATGTCAAAAAAAGACCTCATTAAGAAAAAAGCATTAAGATTACAAGTGGAAAATTAATTTTTTAGTATAAAGTGATGAAAACCAACAGGAGGTACCTTTTGTTTTACGTTAACAATTAAAGCTATTCGCTCTGCGTGCGAAGAATTCCTAAAAGGCACGTTTTTTTTGCAAAATAAAAAAAAGTTCAATTAATTGCTGCTATAATGTATTGGCTGCTCTCCTATCAAGGAAAGCTTTACACAACACATTTCATTTCAGCCACTTTAATTCTGTCCTTATATTACGTTTTTGCAGTCAACTTTTTTGAATTGTTTTATTCGCTCCAATGTAGATTAATTTGCATTACTCGATATTCAATTAGTTCCGTTAACTAATCGTTCAGTTTTGCTGAATAACAAATAGTTTCGCTTCAAATAAGCAAACAATCAAAATTTTTAAATAACCCATGGGTCGAAAAAAATTTTATTAAGTCAAATTTAGATAAAACTGTACAATCGTTAATATGATTTAAATTAACGAGCACAAAAACTAATTTTTTTTTGCTCAGGTATTGTGCTTCAAAGCTCACAGTCTGTCATCTTAATCAGACAAAAAAAGCGAGCTTCAACTGATTTCAGGTATTTTTCAATTTTCTTATACGCTGGTAATCACATGGGTTTCCATGTCAAAACCGCACCGTTGAATGACTATAGATAAAAATGTCTCCCTAATTTAAACAGCTTTCCACAACTTCACTTATTCAGTTTAAGTTTCACGTCACGGGGAAATTTGGTAACCATATAGAGGTTTTGTCTTATATTCTGCATCAACAAACAAATTGAATCTAAGCTTTTCATAAAGAATCTGATGCCAAATTGCTCAGGTTGTTTATACGTTGTTTTAGCTAAGTTGAAGTTAGTTCGATATTAAATTTTTCTCCAAGTATTTTTCACGTACTAATCTTAGTTACAAAACAAAGCTGTTCTCGGAGGTGAACAAATCAATTTGACTTCGATATAATGTAGCATTAAAAATCGCTTGTCATGCTATTCTAACTGCAAAGCATTTTCCAACCTGGCAATGATTTATTTAGATCTCAAGGCCGGCCCTGTTTTCCATTAAGAAAACATCAATTCCATTGGGTAGCACCGGATTGAACTTAACTACCGGTCTCTTGTAGACTCCTTTGTTGGTTCGAATATTTGATGATCGAACCCCACTGTCAATCATATCGATGATTTTCGTAACGCTACCCAAGCTCTAATATCCGCGCTTGTCACTTTATTCAATCAACCAAACGAGACCGCCTTCTTTAAGTGTTTCGTTCGCTGTACATCGCCACTTTTTCTATTGTTCAAAGTTGGCCATCGCTCCTTACTTACTCTATCCGATATGCGAATTGCATAAGCTTGAGTTGATTTATCTTTCAGCTTAACTTTCAATAATAAACGAATTCATCAGCATATGGGAGGTAGGGCGAAGTATCAACATTTTTTGATTTCTTGCAACTTCTAACCAACCATTCTCATGATCTCCTAAAGTCACCTGCGGCTGGTGGTTTTAATGTTAAACCAACTTTCTGTTGAATGAGATGTTCTTCGATCCCCTTTTCTCATGCGGCAGGGCACTTCGCTAATACCTGTTCAACTCCAACAAAGTTTGTCTCGTTTTTGTACTCTCTTTGCCTGTTCGTAAAATAAGTCCCATAATTTTTTTGACTTAACTATTGGTTTCGGATTTGGGTACCAAATCTAGATGCACTACTCAAACAGTTAGATATTTGATGATTCAACAAAAACATTTTTTGTTTCTTCGCTAAATCTTCACATTGAGCGGGCCAAAGTAGTCCACTCCAATATTGTGAAGGCTGCTGAAGCATCTAACCGCTCTTTGGTTAAATCAGCCATTACTAGTGTTATCGTTTATGCTCTGCTCCTTCTGCAGTAAAACACTTTTTCTTTTTCCCTGATTGATCATAGGTCGTTTTGTGAGCCCAGGGTCCACATCTATTGCTACAAAATGTTTTTTACATGTTCAGTGCCTTTTATTGGCCATTCTCTTCCTCGTTTCGCAAGAGCAGTTTAATTGCCTGATTCATTTATTGTAGCAAAATTGAGGGCCTTGAATTTGGTTCCAACCAATTTTTGCCTAAATTGCCTGCGGCACGAATGAATCCTTCTTACTCATTGAAATTCATAAACTGTAGGATTTTGCAGTGTTTTGTGTTTTCTTTTTCAAGTGTGTGTGGTTCAATCTCTTCGTCAATATAATGTGGCGGTAGTAACTTGAAAACGAGTTTATTTGGTTTTTTGTTCCTTTATCGCTGAATAAAAGTGTTGCTGGTTTGTGTTGGCTCTTTAGTTGCCGTACGTATGCCAATGTTTTCACTAGCCAGTTCAGACTACTGAATCGTTCCCACTGAAAAAAGCTCTTTTCATGTGATGCAATGATTAGATTCACTGGCTCGTGAGATGCAATTTTTGGTCGATGAATCAGGCCGGCTTGGTGAGGCATTCACTTTCTTTAGTTCCTTAATGTTGATTGCTCTCGTGTCAATGTCCCTTGGGTCGCTCATCCGGCTCTCAAATTTCCATTTCGACACACCAGTTTACCCAGTTTCTCAGCTACTCTTACAATGGCCTGGTGACGATGGAAGCTGTGACTTCACTGCAACACTGGGTTTGATTCTGACCAAAAACTACAATTATGTATTTTCATTTCTTGTTCCCAGACTTTCTGCTATTTCAAAATCAATGCCATCACTACTACTTGTATTTGCAAGAGAGGTATTGAAACAACTCTTTTCCGCACAACTCTACATTTTTCAGTAACAAATGATAAGTCAGCCGAGTATTCCATCTATTGGGAACGTAAATAGGTCACTGCACACATGTTGTCTCCAAATGCATCGGTAAACACATGAATTTTATCTGTCTTCCTTGCTGCGTTGATTTATGTCCTGTCAAATCTCGTCTGAGCTACAGTTGAAAATTGTTTTTTTTCCAAATTAAGAATTTTGTCTCTTCACTAGATTGCGCTTAGTTGTTCCAAGTTTTTCCATTTTTCGTCCACAAATATTTCAAATAACCAATTAGTCGTTAAATGTATCAACTAGTCGAAATAAAGTTAAGCTGTTTGAACACTCAAATAATTTACAGAAGTATGGAACTGTAACAAGTAGATTACAGCTTAAGGATTACGCTTTAATGCCCACTCTATGTTGTCTTAATACGAGAAAAAAGTAGAATTTCACTTGAATTTAGGTAGTTTTTTTCTAGTTCTTTTTATGCTGCTAGTCACGTAGTTTTACATGTCAAAACTGCATATCTGATCGGTTGTAGATACGGATGTCAAAATAATGTGAAGTTTTCAACAACGTCACTTTTTTTAGTGTAAACTTTATGTCAGGGCAAGTTTGTTAACCATATAGAAGTTTTTTTGATGTTCTGTATCAAATACAGGTTGATTGTCAAAGCAGTCATAGAGAATCTGGGGCAAAATTACTCAACGTCTTTTTAACTATCTTGAAGGTAGTTCAAGTTTCAGTTTTTCTCCCAGTACTTTCAATCACGTATTAATAATAGTTACTGAACAAAGACATTGACAAAAGTGATTAAGTCAATTTGACTTCGATGGAATGTACCATTGAATTTCGCTCCTCATGCTATTGTGGCTCCACTGTTCAATTTTGATTGAGATTTTTTTTACTTTGGAAGTGTGTCCTTAAAAAATAAAGTGACGTTCTTGAAAAAGCTTTGAGCGTAAATAATACTTTGCTATCCGAAGTACCATGGAAACAACTCTCAAACAATTCAATGGGTAGAGACTATCCGATGTGAGTCAGTCTGTCATCAGATACACCAATGACAATCTGAAAGCCGACACTTTTCATCTTTTTAGCCATAAACATGTTTTTTGATAACTTAATCGATTGAAAACCCACTTTAAGGTAAGATAACTATAGCAATCAATGAATGATTAGTATTTTTTTTCCAATTTACTGAGAGTAGTAATTCAATGTCTTGACAAATACTAATTTGCACAAAAATAGTCCATGGTAGGAGGGGAAACTCTCAAAATATCTCTGTCCTGTTATTTCAAGTCATTTGCAATTCATTCATTTATTAAGCACGCTATGTCAAACTATGAGCCTCTATTCGACAGACGCGTTAATATCATTCAAAGGAAATTTCGCGCAATTGTCAGATTTAAAAAAATGCTCTTGATGAGTCTCGCAAAACGATTAATCAGAATCATCAATGTAATCTAATTTTTTTATGATCCAAAAGTTTTATACATCGCTTTTGTGAGCTGAAATTGCCAAATACTTCTGACCTTATGTAAACAGTCCTGTTGGGTTTGTGAATTCTTTTTTTTTCAAATTGAGGCAAAGAATAATAATTTCTCTTCATTTTCTGACATCTCCAAAAAATTTGGTTTGAAAATACTGGTTTGCCATATTCTCGCAATTTTGCCGTCTGGCTCGTCAAAATATGGTGGCACGTTTTTGCTCTGGATTGTGGAATTTTGCTGTCTCAGACACCAAATTCTTGTACGATCTTTAAATATTGCCCACTTTTGCGCAATCTTTTGCTTTACGGTTAACTTATTTTGTCTCGGGGGGGTTTCATCATAGACAATTTTTGGCCTGAAGTACATGGTTCATTATTCTGCGACACTTTTTGATCATAGTCATATTGGTTTTAATCGCTCCAGTTTTCAAGTCATTTTTTGTTTGCATAGTCCCTCAGAATTGAAAGATGAATGTGCTCTAGCAAATGATTTCCCAATAGTTATTACTTATTCCCACAAGAATGGCTCGTTGCCATCCCTAGTAGAAAAGATCGAACAAAAACGAACAAAAATTTGTAAGAAATCTTTGATATCTTTGGTTTCATAAGCAGGAAAACTTCGGTATTGTTAGGGTTGTTTGGTTTTGTCCGTTTGCAACGTAAGAACGATTTGGTATGTCCGGGTTTAGACATAAGAAATTGTCGGTTTTTTCCATAGAAAAATTAGAATTTTCTGTATATAATGTAGTCAAACGTTATGATACGGTCTTTTTGCAGGAATTTCAAACGTTCTTCACAGAAAAAATTGATGAAAGAATGTGCAAAATCTTTGAAAATTCTAAGTTAGCTCGTTCAAAAAAGCAAATGAATGAATATAATTTTTTTTGATTTCAAAAATGTACCCGCACCGAGATCCAAGTGTAAATCAGTACTGCGCAATTGTAAACGCAAGTCTCCCAGGTAATATATTTTCTCGCTTTCTCGCTTGAAATTCGCTTCTTTCAAGCGTATTTTAACGGCGCAAAAGGAAACCTTTTAACAGTCTAGGTGGCGTAGAAAGGAGGAGAAACGTCCAGGGAGCGAGAGATCGTGGGGTCAATCCGCTTACAGAACTTTATTTTTACACTTGGCCCAAGTCTGGCCATTCTGAGATCAGACTGAACTCAAGTCTTACAAGTCAAAAAAATGAATTGAATCAGTCTATGATTTAGTAATGACAGGAATTGCATTTTTACTGGCCCAGTACTGAATTGAACTTGGACTTAGATCCGGGAAACATACTTGTTGAAAATTGATGAGAATTCTGTTGACTATTTCACAGTCCCTGAGTTTTGTCAAACTTTATGCAGTTTGCAACCAAAGTTTTTACGGTCGTTTTGGTTGCGTTATCTGCTTTTCAGACCCAGATGTTAAAAAATCCTCGTGGGTCTATAAACGATACCAAATCTCTCGTAGGTTTAAAAACGACGATACCGAATCATGCTTACGTTTGAAAACGACGATACCGAATTTTTCCTATGATTAATACCGAACAAAAACGAGATACCGACGAAAAAATCATAGGAAAATTCGTCATTTTTGGCTAGAAAAACGACGATACCGACAATTTCTTATGTTTAAAAAACAAAAATTTGTCAAATAGGGATGTTGTTTTTGTCTGATTTCATCTGATTCCGGCCATTTTGTTTTTTTTCTGACCACGAGGCTCATGATTTTACTATATCAACCAGGAATTTATCTTGTGAAAAAAAACAAAGTACACAAAACTTTGTTAAATTTCTACTAAATCCTCTAGTTAATTCTACAAGTGGATGTTGATTCTTTACATGAGCTCTTATCCCATCATATCTCACAACAGAAGGACAATATAGACAATTTACTTTAGCTGAAGTACAATTTACAAGTATACTTACTCTCATCAAAATCAGTTAGTGGTTTTACAGAATTACATTTATTACAACTTCTAGTTAAGACTTTGGTGTTAAAGTTAGAGTTAGAGTTAGAGTTAATGCTAGAGTTAGAGTTAGAGTTATAGTTAGAGTTACAGTTAATGCTAGAGTTAGAGTTATAGTTAGAGTTGGAGTTAATGCTAGAGTTAGAGTTAGAGTTAGAGTTATAGTTAATGCTAGAGTTAGAGTTAATGCTAGAGTTAGAGTTAGAGTCAGAGTTAGAGCTAGAGTTAGAGTTAGAGTTAGAGTTACAGTTAGAGTTAGAGTTAAAACTAGAGCTAGAGTTATATCCAAATTCATCTTTAAAAGAACAATCAGTTTTCATACAAATACCACTAAATGTTTTATCACCACATGCACATTTACTAATTTTATCTTCATGATATATTAAATAATGAAAAGCTAAATTAAAAGGGAGTCCACATTTTTGGTTACACTCTAAACATTTTATAACCATTTATAATTAGTCAAATTTCAATTATACCCCACATATTTAGCCAAGATTTCAATTAAATCTTTAGTAGTATCTTTAGACGCGACACACTCTGTTAAATATTTCTTACCCGTCGTATTGAGTGTATTAGTTTTATATCTTCTATCTAAAATTACTTCAAGGTCTAATTCCGTTTTATCTCTAACAAAAATTATAATTTCATCTCTAAATTCTTCATTATTTCCATATAGTCTGTTTAAATACCTTCGTCCTTCTTTATTTACAATTCCAGTCTCTTCATCTATATATTCTTCTTGTATCTTTTCGATAAACTGATTTCTCTGCTTTTCTTCCCCATATCCGAAATTAACTTATGTACTTGCTCTATTCAATATATTACTTGCAATCGCTGCCACATGTCCAGCAGTTTTTACTGTTGTAAGAGGCCTCATGTAATTATATATCATAAAACAGGTACCTAAAATTCCTATAATAGTTGATGCTATTCTAAAACCATCAGCTTTAACCATTTCTTGTGTTAAAACATCATTCTGTATTTTAATACCTTTTAATGTAAGAAGTTTATTAAAATAGAAGTGATAATTATCATGATTAATAGTATTTCTCTCTGTAGCATTTATCATGAGTGGTTTCATATAAGCTATAAATTTTTTAATCTTCACTTTCTAATTTATCTTTTAAACTAAGAGCTTTTAAGTCAAGGAAACCAACTCTCGAGTCATATGTCATAGTTCTATTCTTCTCAATAATAATCAAAGTATTCTCTCTCCTATTATATTTAATTATACCATAACGAAGTTCATCTGACATTCCATCTTTACAATTATAATAGTTACTATTTAACTCACTAATTATTTTATTGAAATTATGTTCACATTTATATATTTCATTAAAATTTTTTAAATAGATCAGCTCCATTATAAGTTGTTAAATAAATAGTATCACACTCATTCTTGCTGTATTAATTATTTGAGCTGGTTTATGACACATTACAATCATTCGAATATTATAATGTCTTTCACCTGTGAATTAATAACCTATATCCTTATTTGTTTATCACCCATATCATCAAGAACAATTACACTATCTTTGAATTTAGACTAATTTTTTGATGTGATAATATTTATATCGCATGTATTAAATCCAATATAAAACTCACCAGTCTCAGGATCTATGCAGTCTCTATCATCTTTACATACTCTGATTATATTTTTAGCTTGGTCTTGGTTTTGGTTTTGGTTTTGGTTATGATCGGTGTAACTGCTTCGCGGATCTAAGTATAACTTTAAGTTTTGTTCAATAAAATATGGTTTGCCAGTACCAGTTCCAACATAAACAATAGTATGTAATGGTGACTTTTCATATTCAAATTTAACTAGACTCCTATTTATAAATCCACCAAAGCTTTCTTCTAGTTTTGTATATTTATTTCGTTTTGAATCATATATTATATAACAAATTCCAATTAAGAAAATAAAAAATATAACTGCGCTACCTGTCTCCATTTTTATACCTATTAAAAATGCTTATCCTAACTTTTAAGGAATTCAATAATAAATTTAATATTGATAATAATGCTATGAGTGATATCAGAATAAAAGATATAGGAAAAGATATAAGAACACCAATTGAAATAGTGATGAGAGATCAAAGTCCTAAAACAATCTTTGAACCTAACTCCAACATTATTGTCAATGTACATCCAACTGATGGTACACATTGGGTTTAAGTTTTAAGAAGAGAAGGTGGTCCTGTGTATTACTTTGATAGTTTTGGTGTTGAGACCCCACCATTATTTTTAGAAGAATATGTTGATCTAGGCTCTAATGAAAGAATACAACAATATGATGAATCTTATTGTGGGGCTTATTGTTTATATATGATCTATCTTATTGATAGAAGATTTATAATTAACAATGCTTTGAATGTTCTAGTTAATCAATGTAAATATCCAGGAATATATAATGAGTGTTTTTTTAGGTTGTATTAAAGATCTACGAAGTAGCTTTGCTAATAACGATAATGTTAATGATAATGTTATTGATAATGATAATGTTAATGATAATGATAATGATAATGATAAAGATAATAATAGTGTTAAAGATAATGTTAATGATAAAGATAATGATCTACGAAGTAGCTTTACTAATAATGATAAGGATAATGATAATGTTAATGATAATGGTAATGCTAATGATAATGTTAATGATAATTATAATGATAATGTTAATGGTAAAGATAATGTTAATGATAATGATAATGTTAATGATAATGATAATGTTAATGATAATTTTATATATCTACTTGATGAAAAACATCAAAGGGGTAAACCTAACAACAAAAAATGTCTTAGTAACAATATCTCTGTAACTATAAATGAAGATCTACAATCATGGCTAAAGGATGATAATATAATTACTGAAGCTACACTCCCTGAGAACTTTAGATGTATAATATCTGGTCCTAGTGAATGCGGTAAGACATTCTTATTATAAAAACTAATTCTGGCTAGAATATACTTTGATAAGCTATACATCATTGGTCCTGTGATACCTTAGGATATTATCATTTATCAATTTATCCGACGCAGTATATTTTATACGATGTTGTAAAGTAGTTCAAATTTTTTTGCCATTGATAATTCTGTTCATATTTATTCAGTTTGCGTCTTGTGATCTGTTATTGATCTCCTTTTTGGTTTCCCACCTCGTGATCAGACATGTCTGATCACGCATTCACGTTTTGCTTACAAGCGGTTCATTTCATTTTATTTCATGCTCTTAACTTTGCTATTCGAATTCAGTATAACAATTCTCTTCTTAAATCCCGGTCCGCGAGTAAGCGATACAAACTCAAGTCAGGATTCCGCTCAGCGAATCACTATCTAAATAACTTTAAGCGTACCCGCATTGCGAATAGCTACTCTAAATAAAAAGAGTACGACATGGCGCAGTCAGCAACTAAATGAACACCTCTCGGAATCAACCCTTTCTGGGCAAACCTACACCTCACCCTCCTCTTCGCTGGGAGAAATGGAGAGTGCAATATAAATTGGCACTGTTGGCAAAAGAGAATTTTTTTCTCGATACGCTACTTGGACCCAAACCCGAGATGGTGGAACTTCCTCTTGAGCCAGTATACGAAGAAACAATAGTTGGTGCTTCCGCGCAGTCGGAGAGAGAGAAAGGAACGCGCGTAATGCTCAACAGAAGATGAACTGGCAAAACAAATGCAAACGGCTAATAGAAGTGGGTATCATGTGTGGTGACAAACCGTTGCCGTTGGCGGATCGTAAAACTGTATCTCTGCTCTACCTAAGCATCGGGATAGAAGGTCGCCGCATTCTCAATTGCAGGAACCCGCATATCATGATCGATACCCTCACTTCTGGCGATTTCTGGAATTTTGTGGAAGAGGCATTCATCCGCCCGCGCAACATAACTTTCGATTGTCATGTCTTTTTGATTACGAAACAACTTCGGGGAGAAACAGTAGAACACTGCTATGGAAAATTAAAGGAATTGGCAGAGAACTGCGTTTTTGAGAACAAGGAAGAGACCCTGATCCGCGAAGTCTTCATCACTAGTCTGATAGATCCTGAAATCCAAAAGGAGCTCCTTAAACAAACTGTCGAACCGCGTCAGGCCATAGAGCTTGCAATCAACATGGAACTCGGGATGCGAAATCAACATCAAATCCAGCAGCACAACAAGATTGTTGTTCCGGCAAACGTCAACGCGGTCCAATTCGCCAACAATTCTCGAACCCCGTACTGGCAAAATACGAACAATGTCCCAAAACAAAACAACCGTCCCACACTCCACTGCTCAAACTGCGGAGGAATTTAGCTTCCGAATCACCGTGAAAAATGTATCGCGAAAGGCAAAACTTGTAACAATTGTGGACTTCTAAACCATTTCGCGAAGGTTTGTAGAAAACAAAAGAATATGAATACAAAACCACAAAATTCAAAGAAAAATATGGTAAGCGTTGTGGAAGAAGAACCGCATCCTGAGGACTCAGTAAATTTCCTACAACCAGCTAAACTGTACGAATCGGACTACAGCAGTGGAGAAGATGACAATACGGTTGCAGTGATCGCAAATGCTCTAGAGAACGTAGAACCTCTCCATATGCCTATCAAGATCGGCAATATCAACACTACACTACTCGTGGACTCCAGGAGCGCATGCAGCATTCTCAACCGTTCACTCGCATCGGAAGTGGTACAAAAAAGCCTTCGCGCGTTCTGGATGAGCGAAAAGGTGTCTCCACAACTTCGGACCTTCTCAAATGAACCAATCCAGGTCGAGGGAAAGATACAATCACCAATAACGAGTAAGGGTTGGTCTTGTGATTCTTCGATATTCACAGTTGTTGCTCACGGAATAAAATCCCTAAGTGGCTGCGACTTGTTGAACCAACTTGGACTAGCAGTGACTCAATCTACATCTCAAAAAGGTATTCGTGACAACAACATTTCATGTCCAGAATTTCAAGAACAAATCGCAAAAACTTATCCTGAATTGATATCGCGTAATGGAAGATCGAAAAATCATATTGCAAAACCTAAGTTTCGCAAAGATTTCCAACCTAGACATCAAAAAGGTGGACGTATTCCAATTCATTTGCATGAAAAAATTAATATAGAACTTAAGAAATTATTAGACGGAAAACATATCATAAAAATTTCAAGCTGCCCTGATAAATATTTTTTATCACCAATTGTAGTCACGATAAAGAAAAATCAAACGATAGAGCTTGCACTCGATTCAAAAGTTTTAAATAAAGCCATTCACAAGAATAAATACCAGATGCCGAATATTGATACGCTAATTGAATCCATATCTCAACAAATAAGTGCTCCCGCGTCGCAAAACACAACGTACTTCTCTACGATTGATTTGAAATACGCATACAATCAGTCAAATCTAGATGCAAACACGGCTAATCACTGCAATTTTAATATCATTAGTGGTGACATGACTGGACTTTACAGATTTAAAACCGGATTTTACGGGCTCACGGATATGCCAGCAGAATTTCAAAAAGCTATGGACTACACCTTAATTGGTCTAAAGCACACATATTGTTTTTTGGACGATATCTTGATTGTTAGTAAACGATCTCTGGAAGAACATAAAAGCTATGTCATGAAATGTCTTAAACGTTTAGATGACGAAAATCGTAGGATAAATCTTCCTAAATGCCATTTTGGAAAGTTAGAAATTGATTGGCTAGGATACCATATCTCACAATTGGGTATCTCGCATCTAGAAAGTAAAACAGCTGCGATATTAACACTCGAAGCTCCAAAAACCCTAAAGAACCTCCGCTTTTTTTGGGATCAGTTCATTACATTGGGAAACTTATTCCTAATCTTGCTCAAGTTAGTCATCCCCTCCACCCATTGCTGAAAAAAGTCATCAAAATTTATCTCGACAGCGGAACATGATAACTGTTTTAATGAAAAAAAAAACTCGCATCGCGAACGCAACCGCAAATAGTCACTATAAACCGCAACTCGAAACACGCGTGAAATGTGATGCGTCACGTTCTGGTCTCGGAGCAGTCTCTGAACAATTGACAGTTGATGGGTGGAAATCAATCGCATTTATGTCTAGGTTTCTAAATTCTTGCGAAGAACGCTACAGCGTAAATGAACTTGAACTTCTGGGTGTAGTTTGGTCAATCGAATATTTTAAAATTTATTTGTACGGAAAAAATTTTACAGTAATTACGGATCATCGTGCTCTTCTATTTATCATGAAAGAAAACAGATCGAATAAATCTTACAACAGTAGATTAACCCGCTGGACCGATCATTTGCTTCGATTTAAATTCAACATTGAACATCTTCCTGGGACGAAAATGGGCTTAGTTGATTATAATTCTAGATACCCGTCTCAAAAAGCTAAAAAGTCTCAACATATGATGAGGAATTCATTGTGGCAAAATTGAAATTAGTTTCTACATCTATCAATTAATTGGAATTAAATAACACAAAACCTGCAACTCATGTACATCAATTTTTAATAAAACACAACCCCGCATTGCAAATCACACCTAAAATTGAGGCACATAATCCCGCATTACAAATCACACCTAAAATTGAAGCCAACATTAAGGTAATAAACTTAATTAGCGCACCCGCAACACGAGTATACAAACATGTTTACTACAATTCCCCCGCTCCGCGAAAGCTAGCCTCAGATACTAATTGTAATTTCAAGGTTTCAAATTATGTAGCAACCACGTCGCAAAGTCCGCTAAACATTTCTCTCGCTCAGCAAAATACCAGTAAGAGTAAACAATTATTCCAAACTCGGAATGAATTAGCCCTCGCGCAGCGCGAGCCTCAAGTTATTCAATCTAAAATCCCGCCAATTAGGAGACATCCCTCGAATACCATTAAAAGTCACCACTCAAAAAAAAAATCAGTGCTTTTTGCCTCTAGTCATTCTACAATTCAGTCGTGTACTTTCAAGCGAATAAGTTCATTCTCATCTAGATCATCATCAGAAATCAATTATATAAACAAAATCAGTAACACAATGCCTTCTAAGAAACGTATCACTCGCGTTCATTTTTAACGACACATCTTGCACGGCAAATCAACAGTCATCCAGTGAAAATGCAACTCGCTCCGCAAGTCAGCGATATAATTCACAGAGCACTTCCCGCGCCACAAATCAACGCAATGAACCCTCAAACGACACCCGCCCAGCAAGTTCCCAACCAATAACAACTCCAACATCTCCGGTCTACTCGTCAAACGCAAGTAACCCTCCCACGCCCAGCCAACATGTGCCAACATTTGAATACATCGTATCGAAGATTTTCAACAAATCATTGATTGCATTACTGACTAGCTAGGACGCAGTATTGAAGGAGGTCCGGGATCGTATTTTAACTAACAATGAAAGTAGACTCAAAGCCCTGAATGCCTACATTCATTCTTATTGGAGGGACCTCCATATACGTTCCGGGTGTGTATGCATTGATGAAAAGGTCGCCATACCAAACGTCTTGCGAGAGGCAATGACCGATGACATACGCTCCAGCCACCCGGGCACATGGGGTATGATATGTATAGCCACGCATTGCTGGTGGCCATACATGCATCGCGAGCTGATAGTTAAAGCTACTGATTGCAAGCCCTGCACGGTTATTGGTAAGAATCTTAAACCTGTTATTCCTGCTAAACAATTTAATCTTCACACATTTAATCTTCCGTGTGTTGAACCAAATCAAGAAATTCAGATTGATTTTGGCGGCCCAATTGTTGTTGAAAAGGGGAACGAAGTTTACTTCTTAGCAGCAATCGACCGTTATTCTAAATACCTTACTGCATGTATTTATGACAAAGCTAATGGACCAAAAGTTATAAATTTTTTTGACATGTATATTGAAAATCACGGGATTCTACGTTTTATCTGTCTAGATCAAGCAAAGTGTCTAGTTGGCAATCAAGTAAAGACCTTTTGTAAAAAAATAATAGAGATATAATTGAAGCTCCAGTGAACGATCATCGTGCTATTGGATTGGTAGAAAGACTTATTCAAACAATTTAGAATAGACTTGCATGTATTAAAGAAGAAAAATCGTCTATTAACGCCTTTCATGTAAAGCATGCATTAAAGGTAATAATACATCAATTGCGAATTTGTAAACAAAGAACAACAAAGATCTCCCCCTTCGAAGCACACTTTGGAAGAAAACCTAATACCCCGCTGAGCGTGATATCGATAAAACCTAAATTGTCAAATCTTACATATGAAAACTATAAACTATTATTTAGATGAAGAAACAGTGATGCCGGAAGAATTCTTACCAGACGACAAGTGGGTGAACGGGTACCGCAGTGACATCGAAGTTGAAGTCGGCATGTCAAGAGCATCGCTCGAGGCGACAGAAAGAGAAAGGGCCAGCACAGATGGCGAAGCATTTCACCCAATTCCTCTCAAAGAAAGAACAGTAGAGCTCAACCTAGCCCGGAAAATCCATGGTAAGAGACGATCGAAGAAGAACTTGGAGGGGCTATATGAAGTAATCGCGCCGGGCTGACATATCTTGAAGTTTAGTCCGACGACTTCAATGATCAAGAAACGCGGGAAACCCATACTAACGGTACGCAATAGTGGCATTGCGAAGTTCGGCACACAACTGGAGCGTCAAACTCCATTGAAAGCGTACGCGGACCGCAGGGGACCAAGATCCCTAACTTCCTCGACATCCGAAATCAACAACCAGATGCCGGCACAGTTTCGAATAGCGAACAACTACCCACTGCTCCAACGAATACGTCTGTCAAAGCAACACACCCAACGAGACCATCGGACCGCAATCGACGAAGTCCCTCGTATTATGGCTTTGAGATTACCTCAACAGACTCCACAATCTTACCACCACCCAAACGACCTCGACGAGCGGGTGACGTGGAAAATGTCCAACCTCCACCCGAGTCCATTGTAGAGTCGGTCATGCATATCGCAGAAAGCCAGCCTGCTGAGATTAATATCTCACCAAGAATTGGAGAAGTTTCGCCACCCGCCTCGCGAAACCCTTCCCTCCTCGAAAAGGATACCCCAACGCTAGTTCGGTCTATGACGGCGCTTGAGGCTGAAGGAGAAAATTCTGATGAAAACGAATGAGATTATTGAAACTGAGTGTCTTTCAAACTGCAATAATTAAAACACTTCATAATTTAATAGTATTTATTTTTTAGCTATGATAACCAGCAAATATATTGTTATGAATTATTTAACCGGGGACCAAGTATTAATTTGTAAATATGGTTATTAATAATACATTCGAAAATTGTCCTATAACAATTTTCTTTGTTGATGTAAGGGGTATGTGATACCTAAGGATATCATCATTTATCAATTTATCCGATGCAGTATATTTTATACGATGTTGTAAAGTAGTTCAATTTTATTTGCCCTTGATAATTCTGTTCATATTTATTCGGTTTATGTCTTGTGATCTGTTAATGATTTCCTTCTTGGTTTCCCGCCTCGTGATCAGACATGTCTGATCACGCATTCACGTTTTGCTTACAAGCGGTTCATTTCATTTTATTTCATGCTCTTAACTTTGCTATTCGAATTCAGTATAACAATTCTCTTCTTAAATCCCGGTCCGCGAGTAAGCGATACAAACTCAAGTCAGGATTCCATTCCACGAATCACTATCTAAATAATTTTAAGCGTACTCGCATTGCGAATAGCTACTCTAATTAAATAGAGTACGACAGGTCCTACTGGTGATCAATGTGAAGGTGTAGAGAGAATAAACGATAAAGCAGATGTTGAGTTTGTTAAAGATATAAAAGATTTACCCCATCCCGATCAACTACCCCAAAACTTAAAGAAACTAATGATATTTGATGATGTTAGAGCCAAAGAACCAGTTACTAATGAATACTTTTGTAGGGGTTGACATAATAATTGCAATATGATTTATCTTAACCAAAATCTATTCACAATAGATAGACAGAGTGTGAGAGAGAACTGTAATCTATTTATTTTATTTGAACAAAGAGGTAAAGTCCTCATATCTATTTATCAAGATTTCTTTAATAATGTTGAATTTAGTTATAATGATTTTGCTAATATCAGTAATAAGGTATGGAAAGAGCCTTATAATTATATTGTCATTGATATAACTGAAAATAAAAATATTAATGGAGACCTAGGAATTAATTGGGATCGGAGAGTTTTGTAGTTTAGTTTGAGTTTAAGTTTTTATCTAGACTAGATGCAAAATAAAACTCAATATATCACCATTAAAGTCTATAGATCTCCCATACTCATATTTAATATGAAACTATATATTCTATTCTATCTTTTGTTACATTTTGATATAGTATATTAGTAGGAATATTAATTATCATATAACCGGGTGGTTCAGTTAGATTAAATGTATATAATGTATCTGTATCTTTACCATTATCTATAGCTCCAGATATAATATTGCAATGAATGTTAATAGTATTGAAGTATATCAATAATTTTATTTGTAAAATACTAACCTCTCGAATATATTTGTTTATCAAATCCTAGTAATGATGCTACCGAATTTTCTACATCAAAATTAATATCACCTTGTAATACTTCCATTTTACATTTCATTGTATTTTTATCTACCTGTATTAAAACATTATTATTTGCTTCTTGTTTTAATATATCAGCCATATCGGTTAACTCATATGACCCTGGTGGTATAATAAATACTTTGGCTGCATCTATCTGATGGAAAGCTTGTGGATTAGTAAATTTAAACTGGTTATTTCTTTCAGTTATATTAAACACTGAATTATAAACTGATAATCTAATTAAACCCAGTTTCGTTGTGTTAAGTATAGGGTTTTAAAAATGAAATCTTTCATTTGGTTTTATCATTCTAAAGTTAAGTGTATGTTCATCTTTAATTTTAGTTAATTCTTTAGTTATTTTTTGTAGTTCCCATAAAATTAACGAAGTTGCACCTCCGGTGCTTAAATTGTCTGTCATTTTTTATCTAATAAAAATTGAATTCAAATTGGATATAACTTATTGTTATAATAATGATATACACAAAAGTAAGAATTTAAAATATAAACCTAATAGTCTAGCAACAATGAATACGGTTAATACTAATATTAATATCATTCTCAATAGAGAAGAGAATCATTTAAATTTGCGTGATTCATATCTAGAGATAGAGTTTGTTGTATCAGATGATGCTGGTGGTGTATTTGCTAATAATGCTAATATCAGATTAGTTATTATGGTATGATGGCATTGTTTAGTTCAGTTAAGCTTGAAACTAGTGGTGGTAGGACTATTGAATATATAGATCATTGCCATCCTGATCTATTGATGCATAAATTATTAACTAGTACTCTTGATGAATATGAGAGTTGTTTTGTTAGAAATCAAGGTAAAAGAGATAGTCAACTTAAAGGTGACCATATTGCTGCAGAAGGAGATCATATGTATATGATGATTAAGATGAGTGATCTATTTGGTTTCGTAAATGATTTAGAAAAGATTATATATGGTTTAGGATTTAAACTAATATTAAAAAGAAATAATAATGATAGAGCTCTATTTAGAGTTAATGCTGGTGCTGATGCAGTTGGTAATGATGGTAATATACATATTAGAGGTATATCAGGGCGTGTGCCCAGTATTGATCCTAGTAATGACAATAGAGTTATTTCGCAGAAGGGTTTAAGTAAAAAGAATAACGTAGACTTTAGTTATTATGAAAGAAAGACATTTTATAAGAATGTACCCCATGCTACTAACTTCTTGTTTGATCTAGGTATGGAAAGTGGTATGGAAAGACCACAATATATAATAATTGGTTTTGAAAATAATAATGTTAATGAACAAACTCATGATGCAAGTACATTTGATATAATCAATGTTACTGAATGTTATTGTAAGATTGGTAGTGAGTTTTATCCCGAGGATAGAATGAACATTAATTATGGTGCCAAAAATTCAAATGAGGCTTTTAAAGAAGTTGTTAGCTTTAATAAAGATTTTAATGGGCTACCAAATAATATAAAACCCTATATAAATCATAGAACATTCAAAAGTAATTATAGAATATATGTATTTGATACTAGATATCAAAGTAATCCTATAGCACCACAATTAATACTACTTTATTTTAAATTTAGTGCTGCAGTTGCAGATGTTATATGTCATGCATTAGTATTAACTACAAAGGTTATTAGTGTTAATAGTGATGGTAATAAGATGATTGATATAATCTCTTAATCGTAGTCATTGTTATAGTTATAGTCATAGTGCGCGAAGCCCCATAGCTCTGAACTATT
Organism: Convolutriloba macropyga; assembly: GCF_964194025.1. NCBI lineage: Eukaryota > Metazoa > Xenacoelomorpha > Acoela > Convolutidae > Convolutriloba > Convolutriloba macropyga. Next base: position 19,289,441 of record NC_134479.1, on the reverse strand, counting down.
TCCTACTAGACTTAACTAAGCCCTAGCATAAACAATATCTTATTCCTTTTTATTCTCTAGAGATAAACCTTTTGCTTCAAGCTTTGTTAATGAATGGGCTTAGCTTTGTTAATGGGCTTAGCTTTAGGCTTATGTTTATTCATAACAACAAAAGGATTATACTTTTTAACTTCCATTATTTTTTATATATAGAAAAGAGTCTTTTACAGAAATTTCAAACTAATTCATATTGCGTCGGAGGTAGACATTATAGTGGTACTAATAACATAAGAGGTTTTATTACTTCAAAAGGTACTAAAATGTTAAAAGGTAATTGTGTTAATTTTAAGAGAAATAAGTCAATGACTGTCAGTGATGCAACAATAGAAGCAGAGGGATTGAAAGAATTCTTTAAAAGTGTTGGTAGAGCTACGGTTAACTTTGGAAAGAAGGTTGCTAATAATCCAGTAAGAGCATAAGAAATAGCAAGTAAAATAAGAAGTGCGGCTGCAAGTAGAAACCCTAAAGCTGCTTTATCAGCCATACCTGATTTAATTAATTTTGCAACTACTGGTGAAGTTATAAAGGTAGTACAAAAAGGAAGAAGTTTTTACTTTGGTACAAAGAAAAGATAATTTAGTTAAGACTAAGACTATAGATTCAATTATAGCTTTAATCTTACCGATCTGCGAAGCAGGTTCCCTGATCGGTGTAACCGCTTCGCGGATAAATATTAAGACTAATATTGTTTTTACTAAAAACATTGTTATTACTAAACACTAATAGCTTTAATCTAAAAAATTACTGAACTTATTTTTCTTGTTCTTCTTGTATTCTTCATATACCTTGACAAATTCACTATATTCATCATTATCTATTTTATTATCTTTCATTGATTTAGTATTTAGTTTGTTAAACTTGTCGCAAAACTGTTTACTTAAAATATACATATGTGAATAGTCTATAACTTTATTTCTTCTTTTAGTATTAATTGTTTTTGATAATGAACCACAAACGGTTGCTGTAGCAAAAGCTGTTGGTATAGAACAAGGTAACCCTATACCTGTTAATGCAACTGATGTTGTTGTTGCCGTTGTTGCTATTGATGATAATAGTATTTCTGTTATCTCAGCTACGTTAAAATAATTTTTATATCTACTTAACTTCTTATTATAGTTTTTAGTTTCAGTTTCATAATAATTTCTAATATTTTTATAATGTTAATATTATTATATTTATTATTGGCTCGAATCTTTTCATTTATTAATCGTTCTGATACTGATGACAAATCTGGATATAGTAATCTCTCACTCAGCGCTGTTGGATTGGTCATGGACTCCGTCATAGCTTTGCTTATTTTCAATAGTAAAAAATCTTTCTATTTCTTTCATTATATCTTCTTGTTTGAAACCGTTATGCATCTCAAGTCTTGCTCGCTCTTGATTAGCCACTAACGTACTTTGTAAAAGTAAAGCTATTATATATTGTACTAAAACTTTTCTAAGAGATTTATTGTATTCTTTCATTTCTCGTAGACCGTTAGTAAACATATCATCTAAATGTATGTTAGTAAAATTTTGATTAATTTTATTATTATCAAATTCTTGTTTTAATTGATTATATTTAGAGATAGTATCAGCAGCAACTTTATTACAAAAGTTAACAGTATTTGTGACTTCATTTGCTGATTCAATAAACTCATTAATTAGTTCATCATTAACTTGTGTTTCATTTAGTTGCAATGTTTTAGTTGTGACTTTATCAAATTCACTTTTTCTTAGCTCAGTTATGTTTTTACTTAAAATATCTATTTTATTATTAGAAGAAAATAAGTAATTGCCAGCATACTTTGATTAAAAAAACATCTTTTTCATCTATCGGAGGATGTACATTTGTAATTTTATAGGTATCCTTCATATCAATATTATCATTACCTTCTAGGAATAACCCACGATCCTTACTTAGTGTTAAGTTGTTTGTTGATGTTGATGTTGATTGGTGCTTAGCCTGATTGAATCTGTTTCTTGTCATTATTTATATTAAGAAATATATTTAATGATTCTAAAACTTTATTATTAGATTCAAAGTCAAACTCGGATTTTAATAATTCCTGTTCGTAATTTTTACCTTCTATTATCTCTCCATTCATGTCTTCTATCTTATTTGTTAGTGGTTGTGTGTTCAAAACTTCACTAACTTTGAATAGTTCTCTATTCCAATTAGAAGTGTAACCCTTAGAAAAGATATTACGTTTATCTGCATTTCTAGCATAATCACCAAGTTTAAATTGGGCGTAGCCTGGTTTACCCTTTGATTTCATCTTGGTAGAAGTAGATATAATCTGCCAAGCAGGTTCCATGATATAACTAACTTTATCAGGAGTATTAGAAGCATCAACTGGTGTCATATTAATTGTTGAATGAATGTTATTGTTATATGTTATGACTGCATCATTTAGTATATTTACCCAATTACCATCACCATTGATAAACATTGGTTTATTAATTATGTGTAATAATGTTCTATTAAATCTCTCTATAAACACAGCCTTTAAATCACTGTAAGTAGAAAATAGTTTTGTTTCATATTCTTTAAGTAAAGATTTAATTGTTTTATTGTAAAACTCACTACCTCTATCTACCCATAACTTTTCTGGTTTTCGACTTATAGAGCCACCCTGCGGACCTTCTGATAGGATTGTTTTAAAACCATTAGTTATAGATAAACCAGATTTATTCTTTAAAGGAATAGCCCGTGCGTATTTTGTGAATATATCTATAACAGTTATTATAAACTTATAATTTTTATTGTATTTACTTAGAGATGACTTATCAATTAAAACAGCTGACCATGTTTCATCTTTATATAATGGTATTATTCTTTATCTTCTAAACTTTGTTATTTGAGGACTGAATACTTCTTTAGCTAATAGTTGTTGTTATTGTTGTTGTTATTGTTGTTTTTCCATCATTATATATTTTCCATAGTTAAAAACAAAATTATCTAGTTGCTCCTGATTAATAATATTCATAGATAATAGTTGCTTAGATATATCTAGCATTTCATCATATAATCCATCATGACCGGTTTTTGTTTCTAGTAATAGTAATTCTAAAATTTCTAATAAATTATTTGGGTTAGGGTTGCTATTTAAACCCCTGCCAAATACATAATCTTATACCCCATTATACGTTTTATTGTTCTATATCTAGCGCTTTTCTTATCCCCTTTTCCTACATCATATCTAATATCCTTTATAAACTTTTTAGTTTTGTTTTCATCTTCCTCAATATTATCATCATATGTTACATTTGATTTAGTAAGAAAATTAATAACTCCATCTGAAAATTCATATATATTATCCTTAAATAAAAATGCACCCTGCTCTAGGGTTTTATCAACATCATTCATTTTATATCTTCTAGTGGGCAAATCTACCAGAATTTATTTTAAGTGAGGATTAGTTTGAGCCCCCATGTCAAGAAGAAGTTTGGCTGTTTTTGTATCAACATAAACTGGTGCTATATCTTGAGTTTCCTCCACGTCTTCATTGGACAAATCGGGCTTCATTAACGCCCTGTTTCTAGTTTGCTCAATCATCTTAGTTTGTTTATCTAACTCTTGATTTTGCCAATCCATTGCTCTTAATGTTTGTTCACCTAATGCTAGATTCCGTTCAGTGTTTGCATTTAGTGTTTTAGTCAAAGGATCAAACAACTCTTCTATATCTCCATAATATTCTTGTTGTTTTAATTTATCTTCTAATCTATTTCTTCTGTTTTGTTTTTCTAGACTGTTTAATTCTATAAATTTATCTAGCTTAGCCATTTTTATAGTTCAATAATCAGAGAGGAGACGAAGTCTTTGGTTGGTGAAACAAAGGCTTAGCCCATTCCCAAACTTCTTGGTTTACCATAGAGAAATCATTATATAAGAAATAAAAATAACGATTTATTGTACTACACTTCAGAATGAAGTTCTGATCTGATTAGACCTCAATCAGAGGGAACTGCTTCGCAGATAGGGCTTCTCCCATGTTTCACTATTGGTGAATTTGCAAAACGACTCCGTTGAACCGCTTCGTGGATATTATATTTCTTTAGTATAGATATTATATTATTAGATATATCGTAGATATATCTCTAAATCTTTCTTTAGTATGACCAAATCTTTATCTACGGAGATGGATACATAATCTACATCTAAAACATATTTCATTCTATATCTATAGTATGAAATATGTTTACTTATCTTACACATTCTCCATGTTAAATATTGATTGGGATCATTATAATGCTTACTTATATGAGAGTGACTATCTCTATGTGGTATAGCTTCATTACATATGAAACATAAATAAGGTTTACTTTGGCACTCATCACAACTCCAACACCAAGCTTTATCTTCACATTTATTAAAGTTAGTACTCATTTTCATATTGTGAAAATATATATAAGTATATTATTTCAAAGTTTGCACTATAAAAACGAGTTATAAAGGTCCTAACGAAAATGTTCAATCTAGGATTGAACAAGACCAATCTGGAAGTGAGCGAGCTCAATCTCATGGACAAGTCCAATTTTGTGGTGGACAAGCTCAATCTAGTTCTACTAGCATGGCAGTCCAAATGTTAAAAAACAAAAACAAACCAAGGGAAGAAATCAAACCAGTAGATAAGGAAAGACAAAAGGTAGAGTTAGAAAAATCTTTAGAATTAATCAGAAGGTTTAATCAAATAAATGAAGAAATAAAAGAGTCGCATGATAAACAGATTAGAAAATTAAAACAACGAGAAGATATGCGTGAGTCATTGCGAAAGGTTGAAGCAAAGTATTATCAAGATTTAGATAAAATTAAGGATAGAGAATCATTTAAAGACTTACATCAATCTAAAGATTCAGATTCAGATAGAGAAACATCTTCATCTGATGATTTTGTCTATGCCCAGAAGCCTAAAACAAATAAGTTTAAATGTGCAGGTTGCAATCAAGAGTTAACTCAAGAGAATTATTATAGGCATAATCAATCACTTAAACATAAAAAGAATGAGCGATTATAACGAATAATAAAAGTTATGAAAAGTTATAACGAATAATAATAAATTATGACGGAATAAAAGTTACTAATGACGATATGGAACAACAGATAGATAATCAGTATCCTGAACTAGAGGGAATAAAGTATTGTGATAATTGTGATATGTATCTGGATAATAATACCGAACAAGCTAAACATATGGACACATTAAAACGTAGGAATAATGTAAGATTGGTTAATGGGGAAATCATAAAGAATGGGAGTGAATTTGAATGTAAAACATTCAAGTCTACTCTCAGCCAATATTGCGTGGATCAACATTTAAAAACAAAATTGCATCTAGATAATGTTAAGGAAAAAGATAAGGATATAACTGGAGATGACAATAATAATATAGCTAGGGAAGATAATAATAAAACTGAAGGATATTGCAATATATGTAATACCAGATATAACAATAAAAATGAACACAATGAATCAGATGAACATAAAGAAAATGTTAAACAGAAAAAACTTGTTAATAAGAAGTGGCGAGATAAACTTAATGAGTTGGGATTAGATCATAATATGAAGCATAATCAAATAATGATAACAAGTAGTAATTATGGAGATATTAAATTCTTGAATTTTTTAGAGGCAATGTATAACATACATATCCATATCAAGTTTAACACCTTTGATGTAGTTAATTATACAAAACATACAGATGATAAGTTAGAAGAAAACGAATTCACATTTAGACTAATGACTAGACAATATAATGGTTCTCATGACTTGGATATGTTGCATAGTGAGCCAGAGACTAGAATGCAAGGACAAGAGATTAATTAATCTGGTTGGAGCATGCAAAGATTTGTTAAAAGAACAATGTATATACATAGGTTTTATCCTACTGGTGGTTGTGCTACTGAGTTACCATTCACGTTTAGATATATTCTTAAAATAGATAATACTGATAATAAATGTTTATTGTGGTGTTTAATTGCTTATCTACATCCTGCATCACGTGATCCAAATAGAGTTAGTAAATATAATAAACCAGAGTATATTAATGAGATAAAATTACCAAAGCTTCCACCTCCATATGATTATTATCACTTAAAGAAAATACAAGAACTAAATAAAGATAAAATATTGTTTAATGTGTTTAATCTAAATAAAAATAAAACTAATAATCCTGTATTAATCAATCATAATGATCCTAAAGGATGTAATATATTATACTGGGACAATCTTTACTTCCTATGTAAAGATGTATCAATCTAATTAAGAAAATTATATAAACATAAATGTTATCCCTGTCTAAATTGTTTTGTATCATTTTTAACTGAACATGCATTAAATAAACATTTGGATTTATGTAATACATAGAAACATGTGGGAAGAAGAACATTCCATAAAGATGAATATCTAAAGTTTGATAAGTTCCATTCTAAAAACAGAGTACCATTTGCTATGTATTATGAATTTGAATGTATAATAATAAATGGAAAACATGTTCCTAATGCTTGTGGTTTATATATAAAAAATGACTATCCTGATATATTAGAAGATAAGTATTAAATTTATTCCGGTGAAGATAAAGTTGATTGGTTTACAAGTAGAGTAAATTATTATAAAAAATTATTTAAAGATATAATTGAAATTAATATTCCACTTAATGAAGATACTATTACTCCACTTACTATTGAGTGTTTCTATTGTAGAGAGAACTTGGGTAATGAAATTGTTAGAGATCATGATAATCTAAATGGTAAATTTAGTAGTTATGCTCACAATAAATGTAACCTCCAAGCTAAGAAAACATTCCTACCAATACATGCATTTAATTCTACTAATTATGATAATCACTTACTTATAACGAAACTAGCACAGAAGATTAGACTTAAAGTATTAACTAAAACTGATGAGAATTATATTAGTATTGATATGGGTTATGCAAAAGCATTAGATATGTTTAGGTCCTTCCATCCACTTAGCTTAGATGCTATATGTAAAACATTGAGTGAGAAAGAGTGTGTAACATTAAACAAATTTCGGTAAGAGAGACGTAAAGGTATATTCCCATATGAATGGCTTGATAGTATAGATAAACTACATGAAATAACATTACCACCTATGGAAGCATTCTTTTCTAAGTTGAAACAAAGTGGTATTACAGATAAAGAATATAAGCGAGCAATAGATTGTTGGAATAATACTGGATGTAAATCAATAAAAGACTATATGATGTTATATCTCAAAACAGATGTATTATTATCGATAGATGTATTTGAAAGGTTAAGAGATAAGTGTTTAGAATATTAAGAAATAGATCCTTGTTATACATATTCTACACCTGGATTAACTTGGTTATGTGGATTGAAATATACTAAAGTTTGACTTAAATATTATAAAGAAAAAAACAGTTAATGTTTATGATACAATACAACATGGTATTAGAGGTGGGTTAGCTTCAGTATTAGGTGATTGTCATTTAAAATGTAAAATTAAAGAAATAGTTCCTGAGTATACTGGGAAAGAGAATTATCTAAAATAATTAGACTTCAACTCATTATACGCTTCTGCTATGGTTCAAGTTTTACCTACTGATGAGATCAAAGTATGTGACGGCAAAGATTATACACAATCTAGCTCCACAAAAAGTTATATCTACACCATTGATGTAAAGTATAACGAGTTGAAACAAAAGACAAAGAAATATCCATTCTTTCCAGAAAAGAGAAAGGCTAACATTGATCAGTTTACAGACCATCAAAGTGAAAATAAAAAGAAAGGATACAAACCAAATGAGAAGTTAATGTTAAAGTTAACAGACAAGGTAGATTATGTAATTGATGGAGAGATGTTAGGTTGGTATTTAGCTAGCGGTTTGAAGTTGGAATATATTAAAGTTAAGCAAAAGTTAGAGTATAGTGAGAGTGAGTGGTTAAAGCCTCATATTGAGTTTGATATTCAGAAAGAAAAAAAGCTAAAGCTAAGGGTGATAAATTTGAAGATGTATTCATTAAACTGATGAATAATGCCTTCTATGGAAAAACAACAGAAAATGTATACAATAGACAAGATGTAGAGGTAGTTAATGAAGTAGATAGATATATTAAATTAGTAGAAAATATTAGTTTTAAATATGTTGTAGAGTTTGATGGTGATCTAGTAGCTGTACATAAAACAAGAGGTAATATTAAGTTAGATAAGTTTAATTATATTGGTTTTGTTATATTAGAAAAAAGCTAAACTATTTATGTATAAAGCTATATATGATTACTTTGAGAAAAAGTTAGATTGTAGTTACCATTATACAGATACTGATAGTATATTTATAAACATAAATGTCCCTTTAGATAGTAATATAGAAACTGAAATGAATAAGATAAAAGATATTTTACATAATATTGAGTTAGGTAAGATTAAGGATGAATTACGTAATGATACTATTATAGAAGCCTGCTTCCTTAAAGCTATAGCATATTGTTATAATACAGTTAAAGGAGAAGATGAGAAAAAGTTAAAAGGTGTAACCAAAGCTGCTATTTAAAACCAAAATAATTTGGAAGATTATAAAAATGCTATATATGGGGGTGTAAGTAAATATGTAACTAATTATACTATTGATAGCAAAAGGCATCATTTAGAAACCAAGGAACAGTATAAGATAGCTATAGATCCATTTGATGATAGAGGTATTAAAAGTTGTAATGGTGAGTTTAGGTTTTACAATTAATATTAGCAAAATTTAGTAAAATTAGTCAAAAATGATAGATTTTTTTTTATGTGGAAAAATGGAAATATAGTGGAAAAAACAAAGGGAATTAGAGTAATGTGTATATTGGTACCGTATCGCGGCTCTATGCTGCGGAGGTACCAATATACACATTACTAACAATCCAATGATTCTGTAAGATTGTAACTTGACGATTCCAATATTAGATTTTTGCATTATGGTTTTCATATTTATTCCCTTGCATTATGATATGTTTCAAATAATTTGAAATATTTGTGATAACTAATTCAGAAATTACTCAAAATTGATACGGCACATCACAGAGGTAAACACTTATATGGTATAAACAATTTGCGGCTCCGCGGAATTGAAGAATTGAACTCCATATTTTTTCCATGTATTAATACTGATTTGGCGTCTTTCACATTTATTTGACAATTAGTGTTTTTCTTGCGACCTCTAAATTCTATGATTAATTACTTCTTAGGCGTATTGAAATGGTAGAATGATTAACCATGTTATAATGTGTGAATACCTCTGCAAGAAGTTATCGTGTGTTATTCATAAAAACCGTTTGAAAGAACTTCAGGGATGAAGTGGGATTTTAAATATTTCGCTTTCTGCAGTTGGGAAAATAAATAACGGTAGTGGCATTTGTACGATTGTGTTTAACCCTATGAAATTCCGAAACAGTGACGTTGGATCGAAAATAGTTGTTTGGGTACCTTCTTGGCGAATAATATTTCCTCTCTCTTCTTCATCAACCTCTCTAACAACCAGAAGACTTGTGCCAGTCATGTTCTGTTTATTACGAACTAAACACGAACAGGAGACTGGTTTGTTAAACCTCTGAATATATTTTTGCCAGCAGCTATGCGGATTTGAATCATTTATCAGGATAGTCAGCCTTTGAGGCTTTTGCGTTGTCGGGTGGCGTGAAACAAGGAACCAGAACTTTGAATTTTGATAAAAACTTGCGTCAATTCGACAATTTCGTGGCGGCACTTCATTTTCATCTATTTCTGCTGTTGATGTAAGAGATTGGGAAACGCCGGCTAATCGAATTGATTGACCCAAGAAAGTGCCGTCAGAACGCATTATCAACGTTTTAATGATTTTCCCTTGTTGCCAAATTGATTCTGCTCGTTCTCTGAAACCCTCTAAATTGTTGCATTTGAAATACTCTTCTTCTCTAGAATTGTCCGCCTTCTCAAACACTCCGTAAAACTGGTCCTCCCCAATGACACATAATGATTTTAGACAGACGTTGTACTTTTTTCGCAAATAAAGTAGATAGTAATGAAGAGATACTTTTACGTAATCGTCAGAAATTGGGAAATCAATTCGAGAGCGTTGACTGTAGAGTGGTTCAGTCCTCGGCCGTCTCAAATCATTTTCATCTGCTGTACAGTAAAGGGTCAATTCTCCTCCCAGACCTCAAAACAGCAAACTTGATTTTCACTTATCGCTGTAAACCAACGCAATAGTTGTAACAAAGAATCCAGGTCGAGGTGTGCGTTAGTGATCAGACCCATCCAGACTAAAATCAGCCATGATCAGACCCATCCAGGCAATAATCAGCCATGCTTAGACTTAAGCTCGTTTTTAGAAATTGTACTCGCTTTTACCTCGTTTTTAGAATTTTGCTCCAATTCACCCCGTTTTCAAATTTCTGCTCGTTTATAACTTTTTTTTTCAATACGCAAGAACTTACAAATTCGGGTGATCTTTGACTTTAACTATAAACAAATTTTAACGAAAAAATTTTTCTCTCTCTGGGACTTGTAAATTAAGAGGAAAAATGATTTTCAACTGACATTTGATGACTATTACATGCTTTGTATGAAGAAATAAGAATAAAAAATCTGAAGAAACAAAAAAACACAACAGGAAAAATCCTGACCTACAATTCAAAAAAATTTTCAATGGTCAAGAAACGAGACCTATAATGAACTATGGATGGCTTGGAAAACCATTTAGAAACAAACCCGGTCAAGAAAAATTTGAAAGCGGTAAGAGTAAGAGTGAAAGTGCTGCATGTAGACAAAAAAAACCACTAGCGAGAAATCGAGTTTTTGTTCAAACACCATTTTTTCACTCGGCTTTAAAATAAGAGTAAAAAAATATCACGCCGGAAAACCACTCGCTTTTTCGCTCTACTTCCTGATTTCCTGTTTCGGTGTGATCAAAACCACTACTCTAATTTGATTTCAAATAATAAAAATGAGTGAACAGATCTCAAAAAAAGAAAGCGCCCCAATACAATTCCAATTCTTTGCCTTGTAAAAATACAGAATCTATCATTATGGGTTGTTTTCTCGATCACACGATAGGGAGTAATTTTGTGATCGTAAAACGGGTTGTTTGTAAATGAAGTTTCCATTATCAAAAAATCAACTTAAGCTGAGTGTTTTCTCCAGAACGTCATATTCAAAAAGTTTTATGAGTTGTCTTTTTCTTACTTTGAAATACGAAAAACCACACTCAATTTAGGTTTCAAGTGAGTCCAGAGCATCACAAAGCTGACTAGTTTCAGCAAAAACAGAAAAAAATCCGGAAAATCTATAAAACTAAGGTCTTTTTTCAGTTAATTTGCACTGTTTCCTATTCAGACGCCAGTTTTCGGTGTGCAAGCACTTCGTCTATGCGTTTCAAGAAATTGAAAAAGGGTATGTTATACTCATACACAATGAGTATAGTCAATTGAATTGCAAATGATCTCGTACAAGTTGAGATAGGCACTTGCGCCGCGAATGGCAAGTTTAGTCGTTACGTTCAAATGGTTATTTTCTAGAATGGGCAATCGCGGTGCGATTGACTCTAGTCGAAACTACTGAGCTCAAATGAGAAGCGTTTGCAAGAATTAAATTAGACTGAGCGTTAGCGCTGCAAATTGGAGAATGAAGAATAAGAATGATACAATTTAAGAAAGAAAGTTTGTTCAAAGTTTAATCACGCATAACGGAAGCAACTCTTGGATTTGTTTATATCGTGAACGAATGTATTTCCTTTACAGAGAGAGTGAACAGACAAAAACTGCTAAAATGGGAGGAAGTGTACATCAACTGAACTTAAATGGCATTTGCCCTTCAAATGGAATTTACAACAACTAAATAAAATAAAATACGGATATGGATACATGAAGGGTATCCATTGCCGTATGACATTTCCCCCTCTTGGAGAGAAAAACGAATTACTAATTAAAATCAGAAAATTAATAAATATTCACCGGTTACTAAGTAATAAAGTATTAAATAATAGATAAAATAAAAGTTTATGAAAGTTTTGCTTTATTCAAGTTTATTCACTATCGCTGTTTTCTGCATTTTCTGCCTGGAGAACAGTCATCTCCCATGGTAGATTTTGGGTTTCCTCAACCCATTCATTAGAATCTCTCGCAACTCCAATGTCCTGATTATCGGTGTAGCCTTCTGTGCTTCGAACTTTTTCAATAATCGTTTGTGACTTCTGGGTCTTTTTCTTCAAGGTTCGCTTGCTTTTCCGAATTGAAAAAGTATCGGAATCTGATGTGTCGCTAATTGTGAGTTGGCGCTTTGAAGTTTTTCGCAAAATGGGTGTAGGCTTTGGTTGCACTGATGGGGCTATTTGCGCCCCAGATGGTCCTGCCGTATTTGATGTAGCCAATTGCGGTGCGATTGGACTAAATCTAAGTATTTGCGTTAAATCGGGTCGATTCAGGTATGCCTCGTCGTGTTTCGGATTTCCCTTGGCAATTCTCATTTTTAACGATCTTGCAAAATTACTGGCTGTAGAGATGCATGACCGTCTTGATGAAACAACACTCACATCATCCGTTTGTCTCCTATTACGTTTAATCTTTTTGTCACCAGTGTTTTTCCGAATAAGATCTCGCTTGTGTTTCTGGATTTTTTGTTCCAGGGTTTTTTCGTTGATCTTTTTCGGACGTCGCTCTATATATTGTGTGAGTTCCGTATCTCTTTCAGCCCGTGTCCCAAATTTAGCGATATCCGAGTTCCTAACCCGTACTTCTTGTTTGTGTGGTTCTTTTATCACACTCGTCGTGGGGCTTACTTTGCACACAGTGCTTCCTGGTGCTAGCACCTCATATAGGCCATCCAGGTTCTTTTTTTGACGTTGGTTATAGTGTAGCTTGCGAGCCAACTTCGCCTGCACGCTACGTTCCGAGCAAGGGATTGGGCGGCAAACGGCGTCTGAACTAAAGAAACGTTCTTCTCCGTCGTTTCGTTTCTGTTGCTCAGTTCTCGCAAGGGTACTTGCGGCGCAAATGACACGCTCAATCTCCGTGTCAGAACATAGAGCCGTATCCGCCCACTGTTCTTCTGTCAGGTAGGAGCGGCCCGGAATTGTATCTTCGTCTAAATAATAATTAATTATTGCATTATAATTGAGATTTTTACTATCAGATTTAGTTGTGATATTTGATATAGGTGTGTTACATTTTCTACCGCAGTGTGCTTCAAATGGTGTGATATTTATTGTTTTTTGTTTTGATATTCTTAATCGTTGTATTATTGCTTTTAGTGAAGTTTCTAAACTAAATTTTTTATTTAATTGTGATTTCATGCAAGATAATTGTCGTTTAATTGTTTGAATAATACGTTCTACTAATCCGATTGCTCTATGATCATTCGCTGGTGCATATATAGGTGTAATATTATTTTCAGTACAAAATATCTCGAACTTTTTTCCTGTGAAACATCTAGCTTGATCTAATCTAATAGTTCTAGGTACTCCGGGTTGATATATATATATATATATATATATATATATATATATATATATATTTAAGAATTTGATTACATTTGTGCCTGATGCATTATTTACTATTTCTGCAGTGGGGTATTTAGAATATCTATCTATACTTGTAATAAAATATTGCTCTATGCCCCTCTCATTTAAAATTGGTCCACCAAAGTCTAATTGTATTTCGTCGTTTGGTTCGCTGCATTTAGGTAGAGGTGTCCATTTGCGGTGCGGAATCACTGATTTGAGGTTCTTACCAATTTCCGTGCAAGCTTTGCACTCACTGGCTTTTGCCAGTATATCTCTGTGGATGTAGGGCCACCAGATATTTTGGGCTAGGGAGAGCATGGCGAAACTTCCTGGGTGTGTGGAGTGGATATCTTCCAGCACCGCGTCCTTGATTGATTTGGGTATGGCAATTCTTTCATCGAGGCAGACACACCCATGTTTGACGCTTAAATCTCTCCAATATGAGAAGAGATAAGGGCTTATCTCTTGTAATCGATCCGCGTCGTTTCTGATAACACAGTCCCTCACTTCTTTTAGTATCGCATCCTTTCCTGTCAGTATGCTTACTGAACAGTTTATTGAGTGTCTCAGTAAACATCATGTCGTCGGCCTCCTCTATCATACTACGAGGTGGGGTTTCTGTGTGTGATGTTGTATTGGATTCAGGTGTTGAAGAAGTTGTGTCTGAGAAGGTTACTCTCGCCTTTGTAGGGGTTGATTTAGAGCGGCTTGCTTTGGTTTGCTGTCTGTTTATTTATAATTAGACGTTTTATTGAATCACGGATTTTTGAAATTGTTGCTACAACAAAATGTTCGTCGTATATAGATATCTTTTTAGCTCTGGCAAATGGGTTCCTGGAAATGTAGTCAACGAGGCCCATCTTTGCACCTGGCATATGTTCAATTGTGAAATTGTACGGAAGTAATCTATCGATCCATCGAGACAGTCGACTATTGTATGATTAGTAGATAGATGTTCTTTAAGTATGGACAATAGGGCTCTATGATCCGTCACTACCGTAAAATTTTTTCCGTACAAATATTATTTAAAATAGTCAATTGACCAAACTATCCCCAACAGTTCCAATTCATTGACACTGTAGCGTTCTTCCGTTGAATTGAAAAATTGTGACGCGAATGCTATTGGCTTCCAACCATCTGGTGTGTTTTGTTCTAATGCTTCCCCCAATCCTGAACGTGAAGCATCACATTTTACGCGAACATCCAATTTTGGATTGTAATGGCTATTTTCTGTACTGTTTGCGATTTTTTCTTTAATCAGATTAAAATGTTTCGTGTGTTCATCTGTCAAGATGAATTTTACAGATTTCTTTAAAAGTGGTCTAAGAGGGTGACATAATTGTGCTCAGTGGGGTATAAATTTGCCGATGTAGTGTACTGATCCTAGAAATGATCTAAGTCGTTTTAGTGTTGTTGGTGGTGGTATTGTTAAAATTGCTGCTGTTTTGCTTTCTAAAGGTGATATTCCAGTCTGTGTAAATTTATAACCTAGCCATTCTATTTCCAATTTAGCAAAATGACATTTCTGGAGGTTAATTCTTAAGTTATCGTCATCTAATTTTTTGAGACACTTGTAAACGTATGCTAAATGGTCTGCTTCAGTGCCGTTACTAACGATTATGATATCGTCCAAGAAACAGTATGTGTTTTGCAAGCCTATGAATGTGTAATCCATAGCTTTTTGGAATTCTGCCGGCATATCTGTAAGTCCATAAAAACCAGTTTTGAATCTATTTGTACCAGTAGATTCGCCACATATGATGTTAAAATTACAGTGTTTTGCTGTGTCGTGATGCAATTTTAGTTGACTATATGCATACTTTAAGTCTAATGTGGTGAAATATGCTTGTTGGCCGTTTTGTGCATTTGTAAGGTGTTGTTAGATGGTATCAATTAACATTTCGATATTAGAAATTTGGTATTTATTTTTATGTATTGCTTTATTTAGTACTTTAGAATCTAATGCTAGCTTTATCGAATGATCTTTCTTCACTGTGATTACGATTGGGGAGATAAAATGTTCGTTAGAGCAACTAGATAGTTTTTCGATATGACCTTCAGTCTGTAATCTTTCTAATTCTTCTGACACTCTAGGTTGGAGATTTATCGGAACACGTCGACCTTTTTGATGCTTTGCTGTAAACTTTTGAAGAAACTTTGATTTCGCTACATGTGTTTTAGATAAGCCAATTCTTGATACTTGATGTGGAAATTGCGTCGTGAACAGATCTCTTCCGATGATATTTTTGTGCCCATCGTCTACCACAGTCAGCATTGCTGATGTGTCTTTCCATTGATTGTAGATTACTGTGGTTTCCAAGTGCCCAATGATTTTGATTGGTTCGTTTGAGAAAGTTTTCAAATTCCTTTTTTCTGTTGTATCTGTCCATTTGGCTGATTTTGTGGATCGGATTATTTTGTTCGCTAAACTTTTTGTTATGATGCTGACGGCACTTCCAGAGTCAATCATAGCAGATGTTCTTATTTCCCCCATTTGCACTTCCACATTCAGTGGTTCCAATTGATGAACTGAATCAGAAGAAATCGCCGCTACATAGTCATCTGAATCACTATCATAATTTGAATCGTACACCTGTTCATACAATTGTTGATAGCTTGTTATATAGTTGACGGATTCTTCATTATCACTTTTTTCCGGCGATTGATCGATATGGTTGACATTTGATTTTTGAGTTTTCTGTATCGGATTCTGCGACTTTTTCGGTTTGCGGCATTTTCTGGCGAAATGACCCATAATACCACAATTATTGCATTTCTTACCATTCGCGGGACAAATATGCTTATGATTGTGACTCCAACGGAGACCACAATTCGTACAAACACTCGTATATTGATAATTTTGAGGGACAGTTGGGTAGCGTGTGAAGTCCCGTTTTGTTGAAGATCCATTCGCGTTGCGATTGCGTACTGGGTTACTATTAATGAAATTCACAGAAGTAGTACCTGAAGTCAAGTTTTGGTTGATTTTCTGCTGATTCTGCGCTCCCATTTCCATTTGTATGGCTATCTCCAATGCTTTTGGTGGTTCTACTGTTTCCTTCAACAATTCTTTCTGAGTCTCGTGATCAAGCATATTTAATATGAATGCATCACGAATCAGCGTAGTTTCTTCACTTCCAAGATTGCAATTTTCCGCCAATTCTATGCGACGACCATAGAAACTTTCCACCGACTCTCCTTTTTGCTGCTTACACGAGTAGAAAACGAAGCGATCGTAAGTTATATTACGAACCTTTATGAATGAGTCCTCCATTGCCCGCCACAAGTCTTTAAAAGGTTGTTTCTCTATCTGAAAATGAGGGTATTTACTCTTGAAAATCCGCCGTCCCTCTGTACCAATGCTCAGATATAGCAGCGGTACCGTCTTCTGCTCACAAATTCCCCACGGTTTGTCTCCACAGAGAATCCCAATTTCTTCAACCTTTTTACAACGGTTTCACCAGTTTACTTTCAATTGCTGATTTCGAACTTTACGATCTTTTTCCGTTGCCTGTGTGTGGTTTTCTACCGGTTCTTCGTAGGTAGGTTCAGGCGGGTAAGTCACCGTTGCAGGGGGATCATTTAACAGGGTGTCTAATTGTATCCCTTCCTTAGCAAGTAGAGCCAGTTTCCATTGCTGCGTCCATTTGTCCCACGTCAGAGGAGGTGTTGCTGTCGGTTTCTCCCAAAATGCTTCTATGTGGAGTGGTGTTTTCTTTGAGTCCGCTGCTGACTGCGCCATGTTATACTCATACACAATGAGTATAGTCAATTGAATTGCAAATGCTCTCGTACAAGTTGAGATAGGCACTTGCGCCGGGAATGGCAAGTTTAGTCGTTACGTTCAAATGGTTTTTTCTAGAATGGGCAATCGCGGTGCGATTGACTCTAGTCGAAACTACTGAGCTCAAATGAGAAGCGTTTGCAAGAATTAAATTAGACTGAGCGTTAGCGCTGCAAATTGGAGAATGAAGATTAAGAATGGTACAATTTAAGAAAGAAAGTTTGTTCAAAGTTTAATCACGCATAACGGAAGCAACTCTTGGATTTGTTTATATCGTGAACGAATGTATTTCCTTTACAGACAGAGTGAACAGACAAAAACTGCTAAAATGGGAGGAAATGTACACCAACTGAACTTAAATGGCATTTGCCCTTCAAATGGAATTTACAACAACTAAATAAATTAAAATACGGATATGGATACATGAAGGGTATCCATTGCCGTATGACAGGGTAGTTTTACCGCGTTTATCTTATTCTTTAATGAGACTTAAATGGAGTGTAATGCCTGCGTATTTTATATTGCGCTTTAGAAAAGGAATCTTCTATACTTTTAGAAAAGTCTTTTTCGCTTGACGTTCTAGGCGACTTTTTTCCGAGGCATTAAATGTTTAAACGGTCTTGCTATGCAGTCCAATTGTTTTATTTAGTAGATTGCACTGCAAACGCTATGATTGAAACTTAATTGAGAACTTGCGCCAGGATTGCCATTTCTGTGTACTTGAATTCTTTTGTTGAGACTCCGATTAGAGAATGCGTCACAAATGACTTCTTTGGTACCTTAGATACTAATTGACGAGCATTTATTCAAAGAACTGTAAAATATAAACTGCAGAAAATGTTAACTGAAAAAAAGGTGCAATTGTTTAGGTTAGTAGATTACACTACAAATCCCATGGTTGAAGTTTGAGTGAGAATTTGAGCCGCGAGTGCCTTTTTTATGAACTTGAATTTTTCTACGTTGAGACTCCCAGAGAATCCGTTACAAATGACTTCTTTTGTATCGTAGATGCTAATTGAAGAGCATTTATTCAAAGATTGAATTATCAACTCATTTGTTAGAGAAAAATTAGGAAGAGTAAAATCAACTACAAATTAATTTAAGATTAGCAATAAGTGAGCACAAGTTGATCATGTGGCACAACGGAAATAATTAAAACGTTTATAACGTGAGCAGACAGTGTCCTGTCTATAACTATCAACAACTTAAAAATCAAGATCGAAATGCAAACCGCAAAATAGAAATTAAAATTCTACTAAATAAGAATAAACGATATGACATATGGCAATGATGACCTACCCGCATGATAGACCTTTCAGTTTTGCCAATAATTGAGTCCGTTTTCTAATATAGTAACTTGAACTTTCGACAATTCCTGTTGTTATAACACCAAAGATCAATGAAACTGAATCCAAACATTCGATTTGTGAGAGACACAACGCTAGGACCTAAAACTAATTACAACAAAAACCCTATAATAAATGATCAAACGCATGTTTCATACGCAAACTTGTGATGTACTCTAAGATGTGTATGATATGAACTGACTATGGTATCGAGTAAAAATATAAATGAAACGAATAAATTGTATCATAAGATAGAGAACTTTTGTGCATATTAAATCAAAACAGTTGCTTAGATTTTTCGTTTCGAATGTATTACAAGTATTTTTTATTGAAAAATACAAAAAACAATTTCCCACAAAGAATAACTTCTACAATTGCTCAAAATTGTTCGGTTAGCCTTAGAGATTTCATTTTACTGAACGAACTGAATCGGTGACCGATCGCAGGCTAAGAGCTGTCAAAAAATTCAGGCTAGTTTTGCCGATTTAAGTTTATGTTGCCTTTTGCTTTAAGTTCCTGACGTTAATATGGTCTCTTGCATAGATGTTATAATGTAAAAAACGTTTGAAATTACCGTGGAAAAAGTCCTTGTCACATTAACTCTGGTCGACCCGGACCGATTTAAAAACGACAATTCCTAGCAGGCCGTTGAAGTTATAACCAGACGCGCGGACTCTGTTAGCTAGCATTACTAAAGCTATCACTCAATGCGTTAATGCATGAAAAAATGTTTATGTAGCGTGTGACCGGAAAATGTGTTGTTAACTTGTCTGTCACGAACATGAGATTTGTTGCTAAGGTCAATTATACCCAGTTATATGGTTGGCGAGAGAATTTGCATTTAGCAAGCGGAAACAGCAGCCTTTTGTGCATGTGGTAACCCTCATAAAGAGTCAAACACTACCAGAAACAGTGATGAACTAGTCACTTAACGACACCTTTAAGCTCAAATGTGGATGTTCGAAAAAGCAGAGGCGCATAACAATCGAGAATATAAGCTTTTCCAGCGTTGCCAATTCAACACGATGCTCAGCATTTCTCATCCAGAGAAGCTCAACGAGATGATGGAAATCAAAAATGAATGTAGCAGTCTTCAGAAACTTCCAAGTTGACCACCTCAGACGAATTTTTGAAAACTTACTAAGACCTATAAGCTGCCGTAGAAAACTACAAAACTTTGTACAGCGCCGTATAAGGCCGTAATAAGTTTTCTACGACACAGGGGCCAATTGATGTAATAACCAAATTTCTAAAGTCTAACTCCCAAAAAAAAAGATTTTAAAAATTACGCATATCTCATACACGTCACTTTTCATTACTCTGAAAATTTAACATCTTTTATGCCATAAATTGATCTGTAACCTAGAAATCAAGTCAACTGCCTCCAAATTACGCACCCTTAAACCTTTTTTGTTAAGTTTTTTCAAATGCTCTGGTTACCGATAACCCATAGATTACATTTTTTGGGTACAAAAACATTGGATTTGACGTTTTTTGATCAAAATTTTGGAATCGAGATAAACCCTAGTAATTTCAACGGGCCGAGTCTTATACGTCTTAAGTTGCGCGAAGCAAATAAAAGTTTGGAAAGATGGAACAAATTTGAAAAAAAATTGCAATACTTTATAGAGAGCAGTTTCTTGATAGCGGATCAAAAAATTGTATACAAAGAGGTTGAATATACAGAAACGATTTGAGTTTGGTGAAGGTTTTCAAATTTTGCACAAAGAGTCTAGGATAATTCTTTTTTCCAAATGAGCGCTCATCCTTGAGACAGTTTTTTGATAATCAGACGGAAACTCATTAAGGGTCAGAGTTCGAGCAAATCTCACGACAAATATGTTGTAAAACACATGGTCTTCATAATAGCTGCCAGTTCACAGCAACACGCTATAAAAACTTCTCCTCAAGCGTCACAAGAACTTAAGAAAAAAGTGTGTATGCGTTACACGGTCTGAATTCTAACCCTAACGCTCTGAAAGTAGGATAAACTGCACAGTTCAAGTTGAGTCAATTCGTCCATGATAAAAGCGACTATTTTTATGGTATGATGTAGTGAGCAATTCCTTGTATTGGCATGGCAGCAAATTTAAGGGGGCATTATATTATCACTGGAATAGCTCGTTCCGTTACTCAAAAAATCAGCAGCGTGTTTTGCTCTAGAGTGAATGCTCATGGGTAGTACTCTACATACCATCCATATAGTGGAAGATATTGTGTCTAAATGTAAACACAAAGACAATAGTTTACAAAGTGGTACAGAATATTACATCAGAGCTTGAGCTGAAAACCCTCAATAAAGTGTTAGCGCTTAAGAACAAACTCCGGTGGCTAATCACAGGTTCTCGACTAAAAATTTCTAAGCTCGGCCGGAAAACGCTTCTTTCTAGTTGTGCGTTCAAGGAGGTGGAACTTACTCAAAGTTTTGATGACCTGAATGTCCGAATGTCTCCTAGTTTTGCGTTTTATTGAATTGCGCCAGCTCACTGGCAGTGTGACTTTTGTGTTATCTTTTATGTGTTACGGGTTAGTTAAAGGTTGGTTCTCCTCTGTTACAATTTTTGAAAACTTTTGTTGTCCCTAGTTATTGAAATATGTAATTTCCTCCACCATTTTCCAAAGGTCATATGGCTTTTTTTTCAATTTCCGTCACTTGTGCCTCCGTTGCTGTGTTTCCCTTTATTCCCGTTTATCTGTTGTGCGATGACCTATGTTGAGTTTTGCCTTGGTATTTTTTTCTAACTGTCCGCTGGTTTCTTCGTTTAATTTGGTGCTTGCTTGGGTGTGACTTTTGTTAGTTCCGGCATTACGTCTGGTTTGTTTCTTGATTGCAACAATAGTAGTTTGCTATCATTTCCCAGTAGCTTGTTGAAGTTTTTCAGCATGCTCTGCTTTTGTCTAGGTATGATTTGTCGCATGGGTGTGACTTGAGTTTGTTGTAGAGTTATGTCTACTAAGTTTTGCGTCTTTTTCGACATTTTGGAGTACACTAATGTGCTAACGTAATTTACTTTGTTATTGATTGGTAAAAATCAATGTCTTTTGCAAGTTTGTTTTGCACTAGCTTCTCTCCTCCATCCTAGGGTGTAACTTGAGTTTATTCTGAAGTTAGAGTTAGTTTGTTTGGCTGAGTTTGTGACTGTTGTCTGTTGGCATATGTCCCCCAGCTCCTGGCTTGTGGCTTTCTCGTTTCTCGTCCCTTCAACCCCATTTTCTTGTTTCGTCGCGCGTTTTTCTCCGTTTCTTTTCGTATATCTGCCAATTTTCGTGTCTTAACGTGCGCTTTTTGCTCGAAGTTGCCTTCCTAAACGTCCGTTTTCTGTAACGTCCGTATAGTTTTTCTTTGCGTCGTTTGTTGCTCATTCGGAGTTTCTTTTTGTTCGTCCCACTTCCCCATCCGGCGCGCCATCATACGTTAACGCATTTCCATTTTCATCCGTCAATGTTAATTTTCGTTCTTCGACGGTTTGTTGGGCAAACCGTCCTCCGTGACTTGGGTTTAAACCATTCGTGTTTTGTGTGTAGCCATGTGCTTTCTTAGATTACTAAAAAAACTTAATGGAGAAATTCGTAATAGTTTAAACAGTGAATTCAAAGTTAGAGGCTGGATTTAACAATGTACACGGTGAAATAAACTGCGCAATTGTTTAAAAAGATGGCAAACTTTAGATAAGAAACGTCTGCTTGTGAAATGCAAAGAATCCTTCACCATTGCAGTTGAGAAGAATGAAAAGTTCTTTGATCCTGCTTTTAATGTCCAGATGCTCTCTTCAAGAACATTGGATAACAGTTGAAGAAATTGAGCAAGAAAAAAAAAGTTTATTCCTGCTGCTCGAGTGTACGTTGACTGAGCCTAAGACAAATAGACATCAGAACAAAACACGTCTCACCGCTCAAAAACAGGTGTACATTCGACTTCCTCGACAAGACCGAGCCAACGTCAACGTGACTTGGAAACATTGAAACAAAAAGCGGAGGAACTTGAAAAGCAACATAAGGTGAAGGTGCGAATTGCCAGACAACCGTTTGAGGTTGAAAAGCCAGCTTTATTTCAAGAAATAAAAGCATAGCAGCTGGTTTAGTATACTCGCAATCAGGTAGCTTCTGCCGCGCTTGGAGGAATCGGTTTGATGAGCAAACTGTTTGCTGTCTTCACACAAGTGAACTGTGCGAGGTGGTCACCGAGAAAAACACGGTCAACAGCGAGAAAGTTGTTCAAGATTGGTTTACTTCGTCAAGGTCCGGGAGGATTGCGTAAGTTGCAAATTAACCGAGTGAGTTGTTTCTAGTTCCATCACCCAAAAACCAAGAACCTGCCGTTCTGCTTGTCAACTTCAATATCATAACTCTTTCTCCCTTGATGTCCATACACAGGGCCAGATTGAGGCAAACAAAAAACTATCTGCACATAGGCTGTGAATGAGACCACAGATAAAAAAACTGTAAGCGATAATGCATTTCTGGGAACCCACAATCTCCAATAACAGGCACAGCAATAATATACACCACCATCACCAGCAAGGACCTTAGGTACGTTAGCTCAATTTAACGCCCCGAACACAGCTTGACATCTGTCTCAACCTACTATGCCATTCAATGGTCTGCAGTTGGACGACCGTTTCACTCTCGTGTTCAGCATGTCGCGCCAATTGATTCTACTTAGCCCCTAGCTTTCCATCCTGTAATGCACTTGCTAAGGCTCCGTTAGCAACTAATTTTCTCAACCCGCAACGAGATCAAATAAAAGCACCTACCATTTCAAATTCCGCTTTCGACCTCAAACGCCCGCAACTCCCGCTCATCCCATTCACACTCCGTCTTGTTCCCTCACCACGAGAAGTAGTTTTTGCACCAAATTTTTATAACCCCATGGCAAAAACATCGAATCAGTTTCCCCTTCTCCTTCCTTAAAGAAAATTTGATCTAGCCCAAATATTTGTTTTTAGCAAATTTGAGTCAACCACCGCACCCAAAGTACCTCCTCGATTTCAACGGTTTGTTGAACGAGAAGGCCGAGACACAGGACTTGCTAAAACAATCGTCATCAAGGCAGGAGCTGAGGACAACACCATCTCAATAACAAGGACTAAAGACATTTGCTGCCAACACACAGCAAAAAAAAAGCAGGACAAAAGCAACTGCTACTGTAGCAAAGCTCTCGCGACTTGCCTCGTTGTCTCTTAGGGCAAACATCGCCTCTGGAAAAATTGTGTTTTTCGGTGCAGCGATTAAAACTAATGGCGAAGCGAAAATGTGCATCTCATGTTTGAGGGAACAGCGCATCATCCGGCATTGCCCAAATCCCAGAAGATGTAGGAAAGATTGATACAACTGCCCCCACAATGAGGTTCTTCAGGGAAACGAGAGGGAGAGTGTTTATCCATCAGAATCCTCGAAAACTAACAACAACAGTATTTCTAAAGCTTGCGCAAGTCAAAATAAACCTTATAGCTGGCAATCGTCAACTAAAACCACAGAAACTCCATCTGTCAGTAGCAGGAATGAATTCATTTAGTTGACACGATTACATTTATTGAATTCTTCTCATAAAGATCTTTAGGCTGTATTTTTGCGCGATACTGTTTGTAGTAACTTCAATATGTCCAATAGTCTTCAAAAAGAAATTTGGTTGGCACGGTACAACATCGAAACTAAGAGTGGAGGGTACAAACACCAAGGAGGTTATTGACACCAAGATGTACCACCACGGGACAATCAAAAATTCGAACGTTTTAAAGTCAGTGTTCACGTGAATGAAAAAATGAATGTGGGCGCCGACGTAATCAACTTTAAGGCAGATCAAGAAACATGCACGCACCTAGGAGTTCTACAACCGATAACATATTTCTATGTGAACATCCAGTCGATACTTGGAGACGATGTGTATCAAGCGATCCACACGTTAGGCTACTGGGCAGCCGAAGAAGTGTCCTCGCCCTTCGTTGTTTCTTTATCTTTGTAATGAGTTTTAAACGGCCCTTTACCGTTGCTTCAGGTTTTGTCTGGACTTGTTTCAAAGCCAATATAGAGCAGCAATTTAAACATGCTAGTCAAATGAAGCCTTGATACGACATGGAGTTGTACTTCGCATATAAGGAAGTAGACCTACAACCCACTGCGAGTTCGGGTGTCCAAGAAATTCTTCGAAAAACAATAGTGCTTATTGGAAAAAGATATCACGCCGAAACGATATGGGCTGAAGATAACATTGAATTGGCCAACAAATATTTCTCAGCGCTGGATAAATTAAAAAGTTTCGTTCTGCTCAATCTACAGAACTAAAAATCATCCTTTCATCCAACGAAACTGCTGGGGCTTAAATGGGATCGATCTGTTGTTGAGAAGAGGAACCAAAAGCACCATCACAGAAAGTTCAATAAAGCACTTGGTGATACATTTTGAATCAAAAATCTACGAAAGACATTGAAACTGCAAGCCAAACAGTTCAGTAAACTCTTGGTCAGCATTGTAGCAGAATTGTTATGCGCACTTATAATGAAATTGCCTTGCAGTGGTTAAACTCATTTGACAAACATCCCATTGTCATTGCATCTCGTGTGTGTGTGAAATCATGGAGTACGCCAGCGCTGGCAATGGAACCTAGTCTTGTAATATTCCGAAAGATACCGGCACGCGTAGTATATCCGCTAAAAATTTGCACTCCAATAGCCATGAGAGTAGTCTTTACATTTTCAGAGCTAAGCAATTCCCTTACTTCCCAAATGCTGAGATCGTCGACAACATCGTGCTCAGCGTCGTAATCAAAGAAAAAGAAAACGATTCTACCTCATCTTTAGCCGCATCCTCATAAAAAACCCGTTAGGGAGCGCAGTTTTCCATTATTCTTGTTCCATAACTTCGGTTCTTATCAAAAACTAGCTTTTGTCACCGCATTTAATCTCCGAGTTTTAATATCTCAGGAAATTTTTCTGGATCGTAGACGACAGCATAATGGACACTTTTGAGTTTGATGAAGCCGAGTAACATCTCCAGTATCTTTTTAACGAAAGCCTTTTAGCGCCGAAATATTGGATCTCCTGGACAACAAACCCTGCAAGCGGAGCAGCCGTATCGCTCCGTTTTTTTTACCATTTGTCGGACCTAATGGTTCCATACGTGCGTCTGATTGTAAGAGGCGGGTGGTGTTGAACAACCAGTTGTGTTAGATGGACGCTGGTACTTCGTTAAGCTGTTTTGTGGCCTACTCCGTCAAAAGTACAGGAATGTTTGTTCCTCACCAAGAAAAGACTCGGGTATCAGTCTCCCACCTTCAACAACACCGGGTTGATTACTTGGGCCCAATTTGTGCTAACGTTCATCAGACTAGATAAGAAAGGAGGATTTCCCCTCACTTGCCTGCTTTCTCGTGCTGTCAATGTTGAAGTCGTTCCGTCCATGGACACTAGTTCCTGTGTGGTGGGATTGAGTGGTTCTTGACCTGTTGGGGTATGCCTGCATTCGGGCATATGGGCATTAAATCGAGATTCAAACCGATTAGGCATTAAGCATATGGGCATTAAGTGGAGGTTCAATCCGACCAGCGCGCCATACAAAGGCGGAATCTTGGAATAGTTGGTTCGAAGTTCAAAGAGAGTGCTGTATACCATCCTCGATACACATCCTCTCCAATCATTTTCTACTGGGCAGCCAAGTAACCGGAATTCCGTCAATTGGTGTCTTTTACGAGTTCAGTCATCGTAAGCGGTAGGCGTTACTGCAGTCTCTCTCATCGATGTTATAATTTAAAGAACATTTGAGTTTACCAAGAAAAGATTGTTTGTCACCCTTAGACTACAACAGTACCCAGACAGAAAAAGTACAAAAGGCATCCTGTTAAACTATACTTTCAATAAGTTTTCCTCTACGCTAGAAATTTTTACTACCTCGATACCCATTTTTAAAATCGAAATATGTCCCTTCTTTCCAAATAGTCAGAAGACCTAAATAATGATTGATTTTGTGAGGGTGAATTCTTGATATCAATACAGGCATCTTGCAAAAATATAGGTTGCAAAAACCGGTTTTGTAGGAAAACTCAAATTGGTTTCCAGTACCTTCTAAGGTGAGGGTGAGGGGAGGACAGATTAGATTCAAAGTTTCCTATTCAGCACGCAACGCATTGACATTTGTTCTCCTATGAGGAAGGAGGTACTTGAATTAGCGTTTCATACAGAAAACCAGTTTTAGGTTTCTTTGGATGCGCATAACCTATTTCGTCAGAAGGCGTACCAAATTTGTCAGATGTTTTTAATCGTACCTCTGAAAATTTCATGTCATAGCTTTTTATAATTATTAAGCTCAACTACTGACCCGAATGAAGATTAAATGATAAAAAACTTAATTATAGGGACAGCCTCACTTTGGGAAGATGATATAGTATATGTAACATTACTTAGGACGGTCCCCCGTCGCACAGTGACTATGGAGAATCAAATACATGATTCTATTTGAAAGAAATTAAATAAAAATTTTATACCAAAAGAGTATTGTGACTTCCCAGTTGTAATAAGAAAAAGATTTACTCTTTCTTAGGATCAAAAATTTCAGTGCTTGCAAATGCGCTGTGATTTGTATGACAACATACTTTTTCCTTTTATAAATTATAGGACCCAAGTCGAGGTGGCCAGACTGAATTCAGCTCTGATCAGACCATCTTCGAGCGCACACATGTTTTCGGTGCGCTCGAATTACATGGTCTGGAAAAGGCTTCGAGCGCACTTTTGTCTGGACAATGGTCTGGAATTTGCCTGATCAGAGGCCACTTTGGTCTGGACCTCAACCTGGGGAGTAATTACCCAAGTCAATCATCATTAACGATTTCAACTTATTCCGCTCAAATCATCATGACTTGAGCGGAATAAGTTGAAATCTCGTGTAACAATCAATTTTTCATCAACGATTTGGCATTTTAGTTTGCTTCAGATTCAAGGGACAATCAGACTTAGCATCGTCACTTACCTATAAGGTCAAAAGCTGTTTGAAACTCGGTACAGGCTGATAAACAATGTATTCTAAGGCCAAACGTTCTGGAAACGTGGCAGCATACATTAGCCCAAGCACCACTGTAGCACGCATCTGATATGATCAAGGGATATACGGGTCCGCCACTTTGGGTTTTGGTGAAGATTAGAAAGAGCAGTACAATGTCATCTAAGCTAATTGTTCCATCAAAAAATACCCAATCTCCTGTCGCAGTCTCGCCATGGCCGGAGTAGTACAGAACTGGTTGACAATCTTTATCACGACAATATTTTGCAAATTCTATAATTTTTCTCGTAGCGTCCGTTTTGGATAAATTGTATTCTCTAATAGCGTTGAAAATTTCAGCCTTCACAGCACTGCCCTCTACATTTCCTAAATCTCTGGTCGAATTGAGAAATTTGCCTGCTGGCCCTGTTCTCCTGTTGGAAACTTCAATTTCACCAGGGGGGTCGGTGGCACCACATAAAAGGAACCATTTTCTTCTCCGGTCCGAGGGGAACCAATTGTCAATGTTACTAAATTTTCCGGCACCTTGGCCTATAGCTGAACCGGCGTTCTCAGCCATGATTAATATAGTTAACTTTCTAACTCAACGCTCAACGTTAGTTTATTTTTTAGTATATATCGAAGCCGATTTCAATGAGAAAAAACAGTAGAAAATAAACAAACGTGCTATTAAACTGCAGTGTAATATACAACACACGGAAACTATATGTCGACATTTCGGTATGACGTGTCTTGTGATACAATGTGTCCAAAGTGGTGTACAGCATGCAAACCGATTGGCCTGACAGCCGAATTTTGAAAAAGAGTCAAGTAAGGCAAAAACTTTCGATCTAGCGGTTTCAAAATTTGTCGCTGGCGGGCCAGAGGGGCGAATTGGCTGTCGTCGGTTTCCGAATTACATCCCACAGCGGATGAGAGATATGGAAATGCAGAGAGATCCAATGGGAACTGAATTTACTAGTTCTCTTAAAATGACCATATTTCTCTTTCTCTGCGGTACTTATTAACTGCAAATACTATGCGCGGTCTTGGTTGTAACTATAATATTTATGGAAAATTACATAAGTATTGCAAAACATATTAGGCTTGCTTTCTCCCTTTACATCGTCTTATTTTTCGTTCCCGTCCAAATCATACAGCTACTGTAAGGAAAATTCTAAGGAAAATCCCACTGCTATCCTAGAGTTAAAATTACGAGTCACTTTTACTTTTTAATTTAGAAATGTTATTAAATATTGAAGCTTTAGTAATGTTTTGTATTTCTCAGAAAAACTTGGAACCGTTTAAAAGAAGCAAACACAAAATTCCCAATAAATGAGCTTGCTACGAATAATTTTTTAATTTGTAAATTTGTATCGACGAAAAATTACAAAAACCTTTTTGCAAAAAAAAACAAATACATTCCAAGTTTTTCTGAGAGATACAAAGCATTATTGGAAAGTATGTAATTTATATATATATATATATATATATATATATATATATATATATATATATATATAAAATCGTATATATACATATATATATATATATATATATATATATATATATATAATTTATATTAGACATATTTTTATATAAATATACATATATATATATATATATATATATATATATATAAACATATTATATATATATATATATATATATATATATATATATAATATATTTATATACACCACATATATATATATATATATATATATGTATATATATATATATATATATATATATATATATATATATATATATATATGTATATGTATATATATATAAACTATTTCTAATCTTACTGCTGCTGCTGGTGGTTTTAGGGATTTTCTTGACTTTATAAATTTTACAAGCTTCCAATCACATATTCCAAGGACTGTATATGTCACGACGTTCTGTTGGCACGATTTCTTAGAATACCCAGTATTTTCAAGTTTTGTTATATTGTTATAAGATGCTTTTCTAATTAGTAACCGTCCTGAAAGATCTTAAACGATCAACTTTTATTTACTTTATTTATCAAAAATATCAAATATGTGTTTTAAAATATTCACGACGTTAAAGTTACATCATGTAAAGTTATGAATCAAAAACAACAAATCTTTCCCTTGAACAATTGAATAGTTATTTAGGCTCAGTTCCCGGTCTTTGCGAAATATTTTAAACGAAAACTTTCATAATATCACTCCTTTCAGTTTTTCTCAAAATTTTTGTGTGACTTTTTTCTTAGAGCTCTAACAACAAAATGTTTTATTGGAAAATTATTGTTTCCAATTTCATTGAATTTTGTTTTCATGTTGTAATGTTAATGGATAATATGGAAAATTTCATTGAATGAGGTTTTATAATCGGTTTTCTGCAGGAACGACTTCAATTCGAAGAAAAGGATTATGAGCAGAGTTGTAATTGGTCAAAAGAACAAAAGTCTCTGTCTCATCAAATCTTTTTAACTATTCTGTCAATTCAATAAGAAAACAGTTATTGAAAAAAATCGCGCTGAAATGTATATGTGACATGAGCTTATCTACAACTTTATTTGAATGTATTTAATGGCGTACCGAAAATTTATCTCATATGTCACACCATTTTACTGAGAAAATTATTAGGCTGTTTATGCTGATTCAACTCAACATCAAGAATAACAACTAAATAAGAGTTTTCATGACTTTGTATCCGCGTTTGTGTTTGACTTTTGAATTCAACGCAATAGATCTTCGTTTTTGAAAACAATCCTTTTTTTGTTAATTAAGAGTTGACGTTTTTGATTCTCATATTGTTCAGTTTCCATCATTAGTTTTCGGCCTAACTTTCAATTATTCTAACTTTTTTCTCAACATATAATTGTTGAAAAATATGCAACATTGTAATTTTTCCCCATTTCTTCACTAAAATCCTTTACATAATTTATGATAACTTTTTTTCTATGTTCAGTACCTCATTGAACACGAGGATAGAACATTTTTAAGTTGGAATCAAATATTCCGTTGTTATCACTCCGTTTTGTTTTAGTAGAGAAACGATTATGACAAAAAATGCGATTTCTTCAAATCGATTTTTTCCATGTTTCTAATGAAAATGTCTGGATTTTGAGGTAAAAGATTTTGCTAATTTCAAAAAAAACTGTTAGGACATTTTCTTTTTCGTCAATTTAAGGAGTTTTCTCTACTAGGGCAATTAACGCATCGAGAAAAAACTTTTCTTCTGAAAACCCAATTGATTTTTGACAAACTTTTATTCACAGACTGTCTGTAATTAGTTACAGGAGAAGCCTTTCAAATGTTTAAAAATAATGGAAAAAGCAAAATTGGCCAATAACTTTCAGATTTAAGTCATTATTCGCATTTCTTACAGATATTAGTAAAACATACTTTTTTCAAAATTTCAGAGAAGGTGTTTCTGTTTATACAATTGCTAATAGCAAACTGCAAATTGGTTTCAATTTAAATTAACATTTTTTCAAGGCGCATGAGTGTTGGTAGTTTGTCAAAAAGTTTTAAATTTAATTCTGTTGGCTGGCTTGAAATTGAATTCATTTCCGTTAAAATTAACCGGAGGCCTCAAAGAGAAACTTCTTCGCTGTTGTTAAATCGCAATTTTTAAGAGACTTAGAAGTGATGCCTTATCTTAGAGGGTACAATGCTTTATCTTAAAGGTTGAACATTTTTGAACTAGGTTTTTGGGAGGTCTTCCTTACTGAAGTCTCCTTCATCGTTTAAACTAGGATAGTTTAGTTTTCAGAAAATTTTAAATCTCCGTATTGTTTTTCAAGTGTTTGCAGAGCAGAATAGACAATGATGCTCGTTAATGTGCGATTGCACTTGATGTTCTGACCCGAGCTCATCTACATTTGTGACTTAATTGTCAACGAAACGAAGAGATAATCAAAAATAGTTGTCTGTATTTTAAAAAAATGTTACATCAAACTACTACTAATTGAATTACAGAATGCCATGCCTCATCAAAGTGTTCACAAGATCTGCCATTAAAAAGACTACAAGAAAAAAAATCAAACAACATAATGAGCAAAAACAAAAATTTTACGGCAAATCGCAATCGGATAAAACTTTAACTACATAAATTTAATTTTTTTCCTAACTACACAGCAGTTGGGATTTTTTTTTGATGGGACCAGGTAACAAGTCAATAAATAGAAGAAACAATGAGGCGATATTCAAAAAATCAATCAACGTTTTTTGAAACAAGAAACTTCAAAAATCTTAAAAATCATTAGCTTTTAACGAAATAAATCTTGACATATCTACTAAAAATTTAATACGAATTCAATAGTACCCGTCCTTGGTTAGACAAAGCCATAGAGGCTGACAAAAGATGATGAAAAACAGAAAAATTTACAAACCAATTGCGAAAAAAGAAATTAATGATGCCAATAAAACCATTAGCTATTATCTGAAAATTACGTATTTTTAGTTCAAATGTTATTTATACTAAATCAACTAAAAAGTTTAAAAGGAAAAAAATTTTTGCTTGGGCCACATTTGAAAACTATCTATCCTAATGATCTTAAGACTTCTAAAGGTTAGTGAAATCTCGAGAAGATCTAAACTTCACTTAAAATACGAAAAACCAGAGTCGAATTCTAAAAAAAACATGAGCGATTCCTTGAAAACGAATATTTTGTTCATTGGGCATCCTTTGACAGTAATTGAGGTTTTTCATTAACGGATCATCGACATGAAAAGTGACAAGCCTCTAAGTGACTAAAAGACAAAGAAATATTAAAAAAGTTCTAACAAAACAGCTCTCAAATTGAGTTCGAATTTTGATAGTAAACTTCTTTTTCCTTCTGAGACCAGAACAAGCTTTTTTATCGCCTTTCCTCTATTGTCAGCACAAAATTCGTTCATTTTGTAGTGTGAAAATAATTTTGAATTAATATTTTTTTCAGAAAAAATTCTAATTTGAAATTAATTACGCTAAAAGTGAACAAAATCATGACAAATATACCGAGTTCATGCAAAAATTTAAATTTCGATAACTCCTCGAAAACAACGAAATTCCATGAAAAAACCTTTTTAAATTCGTATTTTACTCTGGACGCGCTGTTTAATGATACCACTCACATTACTGTACGATGAATTTATCGACCGGCCAAAATTAACTGAACAAAAAAAAAGAGTTGAATATATAGTCCCCCCACAAGTGAGTATCCTAAACCAGCACTCTGTGAAAGTCGCGAGTGTCGTAATCTTGTAAAAGGGAGACTCCTACTTCTCGTGGTACAAAAAATTATATACCAACGCAGTATTTGTTTCAACAACCACTACTCAATTGTGATTACCAACAAATTTTCTCGCACACCTGCATTTTAAAGCATGCAAAAGTTTGCGCAGTATGCTTGTTTTGTGAAAAATTTTCTGAATAAATTGTTTACAACCAAAATTCAACCGTTTCAAACAAAAATGAGGCAGGAGGGGTTTCTGCGAAACGCCCGATATCTGAGAAAAAAATGAAACTTTTGTGAAAGATTTTTGATGATATGAAAACAGATAAAAGCACAGGTTAAATGTTAGAAGGTTAAGTTTATTTCGAATTAATGATGTACCAATGACGCTCAATCCATTTTTCTGTATCATAAAAGTTTTGACGAGACACATAAATACAAGAAAGCGTTCGCATCTTTTCTAATCTCGACGACAATAGGTCTCCTTTATGCATTATTTGCAGGCTAATTTGTCTGTTGACCATTGTCAATCCAGATTTATCTTTTCTGGAGTGAACATGCCCTAGTCGAAAATTAATGGATAATTTATAAATATTTATAAATTTTTCGAAAATAATGGATAATTTATAAAGATTTATAAATTGGTAGTTTATAATGCAAAATTTATAAAAATTTACAAACTTTTCATCGAACGATTTTCAGTGTTTTCTACAAATTTTCTTTAACTCATGCAAAGGCCTTTTGCATTTCACTTGTATCTGAAGCCAATCAAAAAAATTTTTAAAAATTTTGAAAATAATTCATAATTTATAAATATTTACAAATTTCTTAAAATACTGATCATGATGATCATGCTGATCCTACTGATCATATTGATCCTACTGATTATGCTGATCCTATTGATAATGCTGATCATACTGATCCTACTGGTCATGCTGATCCTACTGATCAAGCTGATCATGCTGATTCTACTCATACTACTGATACTACTGATACTACTGATACTACTGATTCTACTGATACTATTGATTCTACTGATAATACTGATACTACTGATACTAGGTAACAATATTATTTTTCAATTATGTAGCAACTTTTCTTTAACTCATGCAAAGGCCTTTTGCATTTCACTTGTATCTGAAGCCAATCAAAAATTTTTTTAAAAATTTTGAAAATATTTCATAATTTATAAATATTTACAAATTTCTTAAAATACTGATCATGGTGATCATGCTGATCCTACTGATCATATTGATCCTACTGATCATGCTGATCCTACTGATAATGCTGATCATACTGATCTTACTGGTCATGCTGATTCTACTGATCAAGCTGATCATGCTGATCCTACTGATACTACTGATACTTCTGCTACTACTGATACTACTGATACTACTGATACTACTGATACTACTGATTCTACTGATACTACTGATTCTACTGATAATACTGATACTACTGATACTAGGTAACAATTTTATTTTTCAATTATGTAGCAACTTTTAAATTTTCAAAAGGTTAAACGCCAATTGTCTTCAATCTTGAGGTCTAATTTAAAAGTTGCTTACAATGTGACCATTTTCTTTGAGCTTATGTTAAAAAATCTAAAAATTTTGCTCCCATTTGAATAGGGTGGGCTATTCAAATGGCTATGTGACGAACTTTCTTACAATCTAAAATCTTGCCAAGGGTGAGATTTTTTGTCAGGGAGCAAATTTTTTGGCTGATTTCTCATTAGTTGTTTGATTTGAAACTTTTTGTTTTTCAATACGAATTTAAACTTATTCTCTGTTCTTTGTTTCTGTTCCTAATGAGCTATCTTTCGTTTGACGTGATATATATTTTGTAACTGATCATTTTAAGACGATACATTACTGTTGATCTACTTGAAGTATATAGAAGTTCAATTTAATTCTTGGTTTCACTCAGCACTCTTTAAAAAGTTTAGTTTGAATGGATAATGCTGTTTAAAACATTTTGATTCCATTTTTTTATGGAACCAAACTTGAGCACAGTCAAGGGTAATTTTAATGCAAACTTGCATACTTCTTGCCGTACACAATAAAGTAGGTTTGGTTTTCTAACTTCAATAGATAATTTACAAACTGTTTATAAAATTGGATGAAAATTGGCAAATATTTTATAAACTAGAGGGAAAAATTGGCAAATTTTTATGAAATAATGCATAAATTTTGCAATACTTTACAAATTTTTGTAAAAATAATGCATTATTTTCCCAAATATTTACTATTCAATTTATAAATTTTTATAAAATTTACATTAAGTTTTGACCGGGGTGGTATCCCTTCTTTCATGTGCAAATTGAGCAAATAGATCTTTTCCTAAAAGAGCAACTAAGTTTTTTCAACAGATAACTTCCTTATCGTATTTTCTCCGTCACTTCTATTTTGGTAGGGCTATTGTTGCTTTGTCCTCTCTACCGATGTTGGTTGTTTTGTCGCAATCATTTTGTCAAAGTGATTGCCTTTTTTCTGTTCTCATTTAATTTTAGAAGTTTTGGTTATGATCTCCGCATTAATGCCTGAAAGGGTATGATCTCATTATATATTTCTCGTTGAACGAAAGCAAGAAAATAAATTATTAAGCTAGGAAAAATTGGACCTGAATCTTAAGTTGAAATAAGCAATTAACACTTTAATGGTTGGTTACTGCAATTTTTGTGTGATCCTTATTCCGGCAAGCATTGCAATGAACTGCGTAAATGCTTTGAATGCGGTATTTTGCAGAATTCACGTAGTCACCAAACTTACCGTTTTTCTAATCACTTATTTGCAGTAATTCTAGCCCGGCGAGAGTCATTAATTGCAAGAATCTCCAAACTGAGTTGGTAAATAATTGATTAACAAGGACGCTCGGTAATGTGCATTTGCAAATAGATTTTTGAACTGGCTCATCAACATTTTTGGCTTAATTGTCACCAAATGAGCACTCGATGGAAGATTTTCCAAAATTCAAATTTTGTTCAAAAAAGGTTGTAGTTCAAAAGTGTATGAAAAAAATTGCTTCAAATCACGCAAATCAAAGCACTAAATAAAATAAATAGCGCCACATAAGAGGGCCGATGAAACCTGCAATTACTGAAACTATGAGACAAGACGAGCAACAAAATCCATTAGAGACAACAAACTATTTTTACTTCCAAAACACAATGTCAATGTGACAAAAGTATTATTTTTTGTGAAAGAAAAAATACTTGAAAATGAAGTCAAAATAGCGTCAACTAGAACTTAATTTAAGAAAATTATTTTTTACCTCACAAAAAAAAAACATAAAACCAGTCCTTAATAAGATTCGGTAATAGAAGACAAATAGGAACAAAACGACAAACATGAAAAATATGTTTCTATAATTTAAAAAGATTTAATCTTAATTTCAGAAATTAGATGTCAACTGAATACATTCATATGTAATTTTTTGAATTGTGTGAATAACCATATGAAGACATTGAGACCTGTCAATATGCAGAATTTGTCGTAAGTCTACAAAAAAAACGACAAATGTAGAGAAAAACAAAATTCAACCATAATTTGCGAAAAAACGTTGTCGTAGCCGTTGAAAACATTCTCTATTCCGTAAAAATTATTTGCTTTCTTTGATGGTCAAAATTGTGATATGTGACTTCTGAAAAATTCGATTATGTAACACCATGGGCAAAACCAACGTTTTTTTTTGAAATTTTCGAAAGCAATAATTTTCATATTGAGAAACACATTTGGCATGACAAATAATAGAAAATAAATAAATAGCAAAAACTACAATAGCAAAAGAATTGACTAAATAATTTCCTTTAAATCAAGAGAAAGCCATTAATATCTGTCATTATGCAGAACATTCACTAAATAAAAGAAGAATGCGGACAATAAACTTTAAAAAAACTAATTTAAATATCTGCGAAAAACCATCGAAACTGTAAGGATCATAATATATTCCATTAAAAACTATAATCAATTGCCACTTCATTGAACACTAAGTGAGTAAATTTGTTTTTTCGCAATTATTTAGTTTTTAAATTATAAACACATTATCTATCAAATGAAATTTTTAAATAGGTCCACTTAATTCCCTAAGCAAAGAATTATTATCTGTCTTTTTAGAGTATTTCATACGTCTGCCAAAATCATCCAATCTAGACAAAAACCGGACCTAAAATGAAGAATTTTTGCAAGCGGTTGAAGCCTTTAAAAGAATAAAAAAGGCATTTAAAACTTTAGATAGGTTAACTTGGGTTTATTCTTTGACACCAATTAAGTTATATTTGACTTGAATTTAATCACATGACGTATTAATTATAGAAAAAGAGCAGCAAAGTGCAAAGTTAGAAAAAAACCTTGTTTTTTTAACAACAAAACTGTTAATTTCAAAAGCCTGAAAAATTTTAGCTATCTACTAGAATCAGTGATAAAGTTCCTTTGCTCATCCATCGAAAGCAGCTAAGACCTGCAATTATCCAAAAATTTATTACGACTGTGAAGAGAACTACAAAAGAAAACAAAAACAAGCAATTACTATCAATTGTGCTTGACGACGTAGTCGTAGCTGTTAAAATCATAATCGATGCAAAAAAAAAGATAGGAACCATTGTGCCTTATTTGTGAACGCCAATAATGTGATATCTGACTCGTGAAGACCAAAACAAGGAACTCAAAGATAAGAAAGTGTCCGAAGTCCTCTTTTTTGTGAAAAATCGCGTTATCATGACCGAAAACCAATTACTTAAAACGTAACACCGCTCCAAACATTAAATTTCAGTCCATTATAGAAACAATGCAACCTGTTTTAGTTGACGTAGGATACAAATTGGCAAAAAATGCCAAAATTCAATAATGGACTTTTTATCTTGAAAACCCTGTTTGTGTTTGTTCTGTTCCGTAATTAACATAAGAAAAGCAAAAAATGCACAAATTTTTTACAAGAAGTCAGCGACTGATTACCATCCGAATAAATTTTGCGGTGGAAAAACAACTCTTAGACCAAATCTAGCGCTGGTATTGCGTTCTTCCATTAGGAACACTTAGATCTTTTGAATATAAGGATCTGGTAATAAGAAAAAATTGTCAATGCATCAAAAAAAGATGCCTTTTGTATAAATATTGAGTTAAATCAGCAAAAAAGGTAAATTTTTATCTCAGGAAAATATCAAAGGAAGTACAAGCAAAACGAACCCTGGCCGGAGATAAAAAACGATTGAGTCAGTAAACTATATAAGTCATTTCGGCAACTTTTGTATCCTAAACTGGAATGAAGAAGCTTATTTCCTGCCATTTTCAATGAAAAGAATGAAAAGAATGAAAATGATGATTTTTGAAAAATATTAGCACAAATTTTGGCCGCAAAAATGGATCAAACATTTTAACAACACTTTTCTATCTTTTAAAGTAAAGCCAAAAAGATAACCTTATTTATTTTATTATATCTTTTGCAAAATGTGCGACAAAATCGGTCAAATGTTTACAAAATTTTAAACATCACATGTCTATGTTCTTGGGGAAAGTAATCAAATTAAATATAAGTTCTACGCTGGACAGGTTTTCTAATGTTACCGCTCACAATCCTCTGCGATGCTAATATCGATCGGCCAATACTGACTGAACAAAAAATCCATTTGAATTAATTGGGTTGGATCAATAATGCATAATAGTTGCACAAGTTTGTGAATTAGTTACAAATATTTGTAATACTTTTGCAAAAAGATCTAAACTTAAAATATTACTACAAAAATAACCTTTAAATCAATTTGAGTGAATCTCTCTGTTTGTAATTCTCTTAGGCTCTCTGAAAAGTTTCGCTCTTTCCAAAATGTGTTTGCCTTATCCACGTTCTTGACTTATTTGACAAGGATGAGGTTTCGGCTGTCTGGAGCTTAACTCTCAGAAAAGAGTCAAGGAAACTGATAAAGTCAAGCCTAATTGTTTTCATATTTCGAGTAAAAATCTTTTCATAAGCCATGTCTCTCGAATTCAAACCTAATTACGGTCGAAGAGTGGTCGAACCTTATCGAGCTCTGGACTACTCTCCAAACCCAAAACAAATAGGACTGAGACCGATAAAATCGCGGACCAAGGGACCTGATGCGACCTGGTTTGATATTATGAACAAAGTTTTGGTCGCACTTTTCGTTTGGCGAATAATAAATTTAAATCTGTTCGGTCAGGCCAAAACCTAGTTTTGTTCGGTTAAATCTGCATGGTCAATTTTTTTTATTTGTTTTGTTGCGCCAGTAAAAAATTTAATCTCTTTGGTGGCCAGGTGTCTGTACTATAGCATACGGCCTGTTGCGTCAATTTGTTTTGACACAAACCCTAGTTTTGACCGCTTTACCCGGATCATAGCAACATGGTAAAGCAGAGCTGAAATGCAGTATTTCTCAGTCTGCTTTTTTACTTTAAAAAACAAAATCTTTTTTCTGAAAAAGCAGCATTGCGTTCTAAAACTTAGCTTAAGATGTTCAGAATTGGTCAAATCCTCTGTCTTCGATAATAATGTCAGTCATTAAGCCATGAAAAGATCAACAAATATCATGTTATATGGAAAACACTCACTATTAGGCAACATTCTAAATCTAAGTACTGGAGTTATATTTGAAGCTTAATGCGAGGACCTTGCGCAGTATTACAACAACAAATAAAAGCTTTAGTACGAATTGAGTCTCGAATGTTGATGACGATCCATACGCAACAAACTCTACACAGTACTTAAAGACAATCGTACGCAACCCAGAAAATGAGTCCATTCCAGTTTTGAAAAGCGACCAAGAAGTCTCTGTAGCCGAAGTTGATTGAGGCTATTGCAGACATTTAAAATGCACTAACTTCAATGCTGGAGAAAAAAATGACGAACTGAGCCCCCGAGAAAGCAAAATGACCGCCCCAACACAAATTCGCTTACCCGAATACATCGACCTAGATGTCAAACACAGCAACCTGGTGCTAAAAAGAGTACAAATAAATCACTAACGAGGCAGAACACCTAAACCTTGTATAAGCACGCACGAGATCTGCACACGTCGAATAGCTAAAAAAAAGTAATCAGTAACTGCTCTACGTCTGTAAAGATAAAGGGGCACACGAGTTTAACAAACAAAAGCCTTATTATGGGCAAGCCTAGAAAATCGATCAACAATTGTGCCGAAAAAAACGAAACCCAACAAATGATAAACAGAGCTTGAGTTCAAGTTGTTAAACACAACAAAAAATATTGGGTTTTCTGAAAAAAGACTGATCAAAATTTTTTTTTTGTGAACAAATCCGGGCAGCGCTTTCTATAATTGCTCATGAATTACAGCAAAGAATAAATTTTATATGATATTTGCATGTTTATATAATTGATGTCCTTAAGTAGAAAATTTGACAGTACTAGTTTGAATTTTAGTTGGCAGATGAACTCGGAGCTGCTGATTGAAAAGTGGCTGGTCAAAGAGTTTTTTTCTACAAGGATGACAAAATGTAACTCAAGTATTTTAATAACGAATTTAGTCTCCGTATCTAACAAGCGTTTTCCTCTAATTTCATGTTAAATGTCTGTGACTCTGGAAACAACATTACATGGGGTTCAAAATGACGTCATATTCCATTATTCAAACTTGAAAAATGAAAAAAATCAATAGTTGAACGCATCTGCAATAACCAGTGCCTCTGCTCACACTGACACTATTAGATTATTATGAAATACTCACTTTCATTAGAGATAAAGCTCTATACTGTCATCAAGACTAGCTCGGGAGGAAGAAGAAAACGTGAAATGCTCCTACATTCCTAACTTTTGGGTAGATTTTGCAAACTTTCTTAAATCTTTTGCCCCTCGGAAGCTCTCCCCTCCTGTAAATCGAACTAAGCATCTGAAATTAAGTTAATTTCCTTTCCTTCTTTGCACATACAATGACGCAACTATTGATACATAACCTGACTTTCCGTCTCTTTTTTTTCGACCTGCACTTTGTGCCATCCCGGGTGGAATTCAGTGTAATCCTAAATTTTTAAAAATGAACAAGAACTTTAATGTGACATAACCATTGGAACCTCTTAAAGACCGTAAAGGAATTTTTTTCACATTTCACACTACTTGAACCACATTGAAACTATGAAAACCTGAATAAAGAAAAGGCTGTTTTTTTTTCTTGAAGAAAAACCTCAATTATTGCAATATATTCTGCGCCTTTCCATCAAACTAACTCAGTTAAATATGGCGAATCATAAATTAATGCTCTCTTGAAAAAACAGTTTCAACACAATCACTACTATTACTCAGAATAAATGGAATACTTAACACAATAATTGGATTAATTAATACTGATTACAGGGTTGATAATAAAAAGTAAACATAAAATCAATTCAGTCGACACAGAAATAAAAAATCTGAAAATGTGAGTTATTTGTGAGCGCTTGTTTTTTAATGATGGAATAGAGGATACAAAATTTATTAATGAGCAGTGCAATTTAAAATGGAACTTTATAGTTTTTCTGGGCAAGGAAAACAAACACAAGATAAACCCTTGAAATTGATGTATTTGATGCCTAGAAAATGGCGAAATTAGATAAAAATCTGTAATAATTGACTCAGAATAATTCAGTTTGATCAGAAGACGTATGTTTTAAATCAAAATTTATCTTTACCAGTTCTTTTATACCTCTGGAATTTTTAATACTTCCAAGCCTGTTTTCAATTCAGAAATAAGAAAATTCTTCAATTTACAGAAAGAGATTTCTTCAATTTTCATTAATTCAACTCTTAGTTTTTACAATAAGTTAGTTCAACTTCCCATTAACGTTGTTAGTTTTTTATTTATTGTATATTATATTCTCTCAGTGTATATTATGTTCTCTCAAATAAAAATGGAGTATCTTGATATGATTATGAAAAGATTTTCAACAATATTTGTCTTGGCGTCAGTAAAATTGCCAGATTTTTTTTAACATTTTCGAAACAATTTGTTTGCTTTTTGAATAAACTGGTAATATCATTTGGTTTAAAGTTTACTATTCAAACCCAATGAAAATTACAAAAGCTATAGAAACTCAAAATTTAAGGTTCCGTGAGCTCTCAAAAATGAGAAAAAAAAACTATTCAGCACTGTAATTTTGTTTTTGAGTACAGTCAAATCTATACATGGTAGAACTGGACATTCAGTACTAATGGAAGCACACAGAAGATCGTTACAGAAGAAAGCATGTAAAAATATGGAAGAAAAATCTGCTTGATAAAAGATCACTAAAATATTCGACAATTCTCAAGTAAAAGTGGTAACAGCATTTACTCCAACAAGTTACATTCTCGAGAATGTAATTCGCTGTAGTAAAAGCTGTTATCTCTTTTAATTGAGATTTGCTGAATATTTTAGTGACCTTATTTCGAACAGAATTTTATTCGATTTTTACATTCTTTCTTCTTTAACGATCTATTATGTGCTTCCTCTAGTACAAAATGCCCATTTCAGCAATTCTTGCGAAAAGACGAGTTAATCTCAGAACAATTTTTCATCACATCGTGCTACCTAAAAGTATCGTTTCCATGCGTTGAAGTACTAATTAGAGCAGTTATATGCTCCGTAGGTAGCATTTCTAATTTCATGAAAAACTATCCTGAGCCCCTAAACAAATCACTACACGAGTACAATTAAATCATTCAATAGTCAACAGAAAGAAAAAAGAAAAAGTTTAGATTAATTTTTTGAATTAGAAATTGGAAGAGGAAGAAAAGCTTTCTTGTCGCATTAGATTGACATTTTTGATGCTTTTTTCTGCTATTGTGACGTTCTTTTATATCTTTGTTATGTAAAATTTAAAGAGTTGTCCTTTTTTGCTTTGTTTCTTTCATTTTAACTAGAGACACGCAAGGGAAAAAAATTAGAAAAAGACAGACAGATAAAACGAACAGAAAAGAAACAGAGAAAAAAGAAATACAGAAAGAAAAAGGAAAACGAAAGAGAGTAGAGTAATACAGAAACAGACCAAAGAAAGAAAAAAAATCGCAGCAAATTTTGATGAGAATGTAAAAACGGTACACAAAAACTTTACCCTGTGGCATTTCTATCTAGGTAATTTAAGTTTCTTTAGATCATTTTAAATGAAAAATCTTCCATCTTCGATTTCATTTATTTCGGTTATTGACCTTTACTTAGAGAATTTTTATTCTGTCAATATCTCTGATACATCAACACATGTCATGCAAGACTATTTCTCTGTGATAAAATTTGCTGTGATAAATAAAGGTGATGGAATGGACTCCTTTTTTAAAAGCAAGTTTTCAGTCATTGACCTATTTTTGCGTCCGCGGTTTTTCGTTCGTTGACCCTTCTGGCACAGGCGGCTTTTCGGTCATCGTCCGCTTTTTGGTCAGTGACCTGTTTTTGCATCCACGGCTAATCAGTCATTGACCTTTATTGCATACGCAGATTTTCGGTCAATCACTATTTGAGCAATGACAAGTTTTCGGTCATTGATTGACCTTTATTGCATAGGTAGCTTTTCGGTCATTGACACTTTGGCAGTGGCAGCTTTTCGGTCATAGACAATTTCGGCAATGCCAAGTTTTTCATTGACCTCTTTCAAAATGCATACAAAACGCTATGCTGCATGTTAAAGAGGCCTTAAAACATGTGAAGATTAGATGCTTAAACTTGGTGGTATAGGTTTTCAAAATACCTTCAATATATAGACAGATAGATAGTGTCAGGAAAGACATGGAGCACGAAGTTTGAAAAAGGAGGAAATTGCAGAAACGGGTGCGACATTAATGGACAAAAATCCCAATAAACTACGTGCTTCACCTCTTCCTTAGCTCAAACCATTGCGCTTCCGCTCCATACCCCCTAGACCCAGGTTCACACCTGACTGCTGTCAGTCGTTTTCACAGAAAACCATGTTTAAGGGCCATTAAAACAAGCTGAGATAGGCGCTTAAACATGGTGTTCAGTGGCTCACTGTCGACGTTGAATTAATATATAGAAGCAAAAAACGACGCCTGGTTCGTTTTTTGAACAGACATACACCGACGCTTCGTACAAGTGAGAGCGAAAAAAAGAAACGCTTCTTTCAGTTTAAAACGGTTCTTTCAGTTTAAAACGCTTCTCTCAGTTTAAAATGACAAAAAACGACGCTTCTTAAGTTTTAGACCGACAAACACCGAAGCTTCTTACGTTTAAAACCGACGATAAATGAACAACCGATTACATTTTACAACCGATAAAAAACGACATTTCATATCTTTTCAAATTGACGAAAGCTCACTCTTCCCTTAGGACGGAAACCCAATACTGACGGAAACCCATTCAGACGACGAAAAAAACGAAAGGGCTTTGATCGGTTTTGGCTAATTAAAACTGACGAAGAATCGAAAATTTCTTATGTTTGGATCCGACGAAATTCTCAACACGGGTTGCAAAGTCTGTCGTACTTTTTTTCAAAGAAAACTAATATCTCAGCTCAAATTTCTGACTTTACTTTGTCTCTCATTCATATGGAAAAGTTTAGTGC
This sequence comes from Convolutriloba macropyga, assembly GCF_964194025.1. Classification (NCBI taxonomy): domain Eukaryota; kingdom Metazoa; phylum Xenacoelomorpha; order Acoela; family Convolutidae; genus Convolutriloba; species Convolutriloba macropyga. The sequence continues at coordinate 19,245,145 of NC_134479.1, read as the reverse complement.
AAAGGGAAGCTTTGCTATAATTGTGGTACCCAGGTTGAGTTTTAAATTTGACCTCGTCTATGACGCAGACTTTGTTTGAACGCACACAGGATGTACGGTGTGTTCAAACATAAACAGTCAAAAACTCCACCGTACAGCAATAGAACTTGCTTTATATCCTTTTCAAACTTTTAATCGCCCGCTAGCCTGCATCAAATAGGCTGTGAAAGATAAATTCAACGCCAAAAGTTCATTAAATTCAGTTATTTATCAATTAAGAATCTGAAAACAGAAAACGTAACAGATATTACTTTTTGAGACGCATTTTGGGTGAAGACAAAAACACCGCTAAGTGATATCAGTACTGAACCAGACTTTAAAAAGTTGTCGTATGAACAGGTGGTTAATGAAGATTTAGACGTAGGGACTGTGCAATGGACGGCCTTAGTCCCTGAAGACAGATGGGATGACAAAAACGGAAATGATGAAAAAGTAGGGACCAACCGAAGTGATGTAATCACTGAAACCGCAGAGCGGCTCATCAATCATCCGCTGGGAGAATCATTAAAATTGAAGGACTTGGCCGAGCCACGCCGGAAAAGGAAGACTCTCTTAATTTGATGCTTGCGAAGAAGATACCTGCGCACAAACGAGCAAAGAAAGAGTTGCCAGGACTATACGAGGTAACTACCCCGGTTTTAAACAAACGTTAAAAAAATACACCTCTACAGCCGGACAGGCGCTCTAGTAAACAAACGGCCCAAAATGATCAAAAAATCCTGTAGCTTGCTAACCACATGCACCACAAAAATGAAGGCAGAAAGAAAACACAAGGACGAGAAACCGTCAAGGATACTGACGGGATTTCATTAATTTGATACAAAAGTTCTAGAGCCTAAGAGCCAGAATACAAGTCAAATCAACACTTCCTCCGACTGCAAACAAACAACAGAATAAGGAAGCGAAAGCCATTAACACTGCCTACTGGCCGCACCGCAGCAATTGCCACAGAATTGATGACTAAGGCTAGTCAATTGTTTAATGCCCAATTAGAGTCGTCAACAGGATAAAATCTCCGACTGCATGAATCAAGCACCATCACATTCAACTCTTGTCGTACGAGAAGGAACCCGTACCGAACTCCAAGTGTTAATCAGTACTGGGTAATTGTAAATGCAAGTCTCCCATGTAAAATAATTTGCTCGCTTTCTCGCTTGAAATTTGCTTCTTTCAAGCGTATTAGAACAGCGCAAAAGACATTCTTTCAACTGTCACGGTGGCGCAGTAAGAAGGACAAAGACCTAAGTAGATGGAGAGCGTGGGTTCGATTCCCATAAGAAGGAACACGTACCGAACTCCAAGTGTTAATCAGTACTGGGCAATTGTAAATGCAAGTCTCCCATGTAAAAAAAGTACAAGCACTTTTTTAAAAAAGTACAAGTACTTTATTTTCGCTTTTGTATTTAGACTTGCCAAGTCTGACAAGTCTTAAATGTGTTATGATCATAGCTCTGAATCAGAACTGATATCTAGACTTGAAATTAGACTTGCCCAGTACTGATATTGACTTGGCGTTAAGTACGGGAACTCAAACATTCGCAGCGCAAAATCCAAATCCAACGACCCATCTCAAAAGAGGCACACTCACACAGCAATTTCCACCGGTCGAAAAGGAGTATTTCACCAAATTTTGACGAGCATGCCCTGACATCTCTATGAGGAGAAAACGCGGATTCAGATGGGCTATTAACTTGATCCAAAACTCAAAACTCCCAATGAAACTGTGATATACATGGAAAAATATTACATTTCATTTATGGCGCTAATTCCTTAAAATTTCTAGGCTCGCACTCGCGGAGCGAATACTACTTAAAAGTTGTCACCGAATTAATATAATTCTGTCAAACAAAATTAAGTGTGATTTCGCATCGCAAATACAAACATCTCTCGGCAGAACTAAAATTCGAAATTCTCGCAGCATTTCAGCTAAACTATACACAACACAATTTCTGTACGACATGGCGCAGTCAGCTCACGAATCTCGAAACACACATCTATCTATTGAACCCTTTTGGGAGAAGGTGACAACAGATTCAACAATAAATTGGCAAAAATGGAGAATTCAGGTTAAGTTGGCCATTCTGGCAAAAGAAAACATAAACCTAGACACTTGAGCCGAAACCAACCCTAGTTAGACAACCAACCGAGCCGAAAAACAAAGCCCCAATCGAGAATGCTACCGTGCAAACAGAACGAGACTGAAAAATCCGAAACATACAACTAAAACACCAATGGGTTTTAGAGTGTCAGAATATAACTGAGGCTGGCATTTTTTGTGGTGAAAGACCGTGGACACATTGTGATTAGAAATGCTTCTCCCTTCTCTACCTTAGCATCGGAACCGATGGCTGCGCTCTCTTAACACCGAAATTTCTACACGACAAAATATATGACCTCGTGACCTTGAAGTTGTGGGAAATGCTAGGGACCGCCGTCTTTCGCCCACGTAATGTCACTTTCGATCGCTATGTTTTCTTCTCAAGAAAATAGAAGAAAGGGGAGAAAGTGGAGCATTTTAACAGTTCTCTCCAGGAACTTGCAGAAAATTGCGATTTTGAAAACCGCGAGGAGGCTATAATTCGGGACATTTTCATCACGGACATAGAAATAGGCCACCAGAATCAGCAGAGGATTTGATCTAACAACAAAGGTGTATATGATAGTTCGATACAATAGTTTACCCGATTTCGCGGCGCGAATACTCGTGTACAACAACACAACCAGACTCCATTCAACCGCGAAGCAATTTTCCTTTGCCGGAATTGTGGACAAGACTGAATATCAACACACCGTCAGGTTTGCTCCACTTTGGGTAAAAATTGTAATCACTGTAGCCTTCTAAATCACTTCGCAAGGTTAAGTCGGAAAAAAACGAAGCAATCACAAAAATAAACAAATTGAGCGTATATATTGTTAACAATTCAGAGATCACAGACCAATCTGATAATCAGAAGGTAAATTGCTTTAATTACAACGAACAATACACATAAGAAAATGATTCTTTGGACAATATTTAAGTCACAATGATAAATCAGGACATCTCTAGATCAATCGCACCGCAAAACATGAATAAAATAATTGGCAACGCATTATGTAACTTGCTAATTGATTCCGGCAGTGGATGTACAATCATTAATTTGACACTCGCTAAGCATATAATGATTATTTGCCTTCAATCCAAATGGTGAGAAAAAAACCACTTAAACTTAAATCCTTTTCAAACTATACTGTAGAAACCTTAGGGACATTGAAAACTCCCGTAAAATTAACGATTGGCAAATCCGAAAGCAAAAATAACAGTTCTTGCAGATGGATTCTAACCAATCTTAGGACGATGTTTGTTTGACCAACTAGGAATATTGATAAAACAAAAATATTGACTTAAGTTGAAATTAATACAGTCGAAACAACATGTACTATAAAACAGTCAATAGCGAAGGAATTCCCAGAATCATTAACTCGAATTTCCATGCATCTACAACCGAACGTAAAAAGCGAACTTGAAAAATTATCTAATGAAGGATTTATTGAAAAGTTGTTAAATTGTTCTAATCAAATCTTCATCTCAGCGATTGTAATTACAGTCAAAAAAGATCAATCAATCAATATAGCCTTGAACAAATGTTTTGAACAAATCAATACACAAAAACAAGTACCAAATGCCAATTATCCATTCACTAAATCAAACAATTTCTTAAAAAATTGACCAACGCGCCGCAAGAGACAGCTTACTTTGTAACGCTGGATTTGCAATAAGCATACACCCAAGTCAGTTTACACGCTGATACCGGTCGCCATTCTAATTTTAATTTAGTAAGCGGCAATATGACTGGCACTTAACGCTTCAAGACAGGCTTCCATGGCTTAACTGACATGCTGGCCGAATTTCGGAAAGCTATCGATTGCACATTAACCGGCCTTACTAAAGCACTCAGTTTTAAAAGATATTTTAAAAAAAGATGAAGATGAGTTGAAGACCACTTACATCTTGTGAGAAAATGCCTCATAAAACTAGGCGAAGAAAATCTTCGAATTAAATTTGCAAAATTTAAATTCGCAACAAGCCAAATCGAATGGCTTGGACACCGAATCACGCAATCAGGAATAACTCCACTGGCAAACAAAACTGCCGCGATTCAACAACGCGTTCCACCAACAAACTTGAAAAAATTAAGATCATTTATGGACTCCGTCCATTATCTGGGTAAATTCATACCAAATCTATCACCACTTTGGCATCCTCTCAGGCCTAAAGAAAAATATAAATTCTGTCTGGATTGCTGAACACGAAAAACATTTTAATCCTAATTAAGAAAAAATTGCAGAAGCGACAGAAAAAAAAACACTTTAACCCCCAATTTATAAACACGAACTAAATGTGACTCCTCTAGAGAAGGTATTGACAGTGCATTCGAACAACGTACTCCAGACGGTTGGCATACGGTAGCATTCGCTTCGCGTTTCCGCAATTCAGTGGAGGAACGTCAGAGCATCAACGAACTCGAATTAACGGGTGTATTCTGGTCAATAGCGCAATTCAAGTAATATCTCTACGGCAAGCCTTTCACTCTTATAACGGGCCAAAGAGTTTTATTGTCTATAATGCGAGAAAATAAAACAAATAAATAAGATAATAGTCGTATAATCCGATAGATTGATTGTTTACTTCCTTTCGATTTCCCGATCGATCATCTTCCTGGTTCGAAAATGAGATTCGTAGATTATATCTCACTGGAACCACGACAAAAGGCTGTTAATGTATCAAATTATGACCAGCATTTTTAGTTGCTAAAAATAGAAGCTATCAAACGCTGCGCAAAAATTTTTTTTTGAACTCCTTCAATTATACGGATTTCGCGGAGCAAAATGCAGCAGCAAAAATGGACGCAATTTATTTAAATGCCAAACACAAATTATGCATCAATTTTGCAGCGCGAAGGCGAGAACATTCAGAAATTAATAACGATGAAAACACGAAGCAGATTAACACGAAATTGTTGTAATACTTCAACTGTAAACCAGACAACCCACATTATAAGCCGGCTTTTTGCCTCTAACAAATTTACAAACCAGTCAAACAATCTTTCTTCTAATTTCAATCAAATTAACCAAGCATCTCAGTCCATTTTATTGATGTCTCACTCTGATGAAGAAGTTCTCTCTCTCTCAAATCAAGCAAACAACAACCTCCAGAATTCGGTTTGCGGATGGAGCCGGTCTCTCTAATGTGCCTCCAAATACGACTACTCCTTCAACACCCGAAATGGACTCCACCAACGTTACCAACACACCCTCTAGTGACAATCTTTATACAGATACATTCAATTTTGCCCTCTCTAAGATCTTCTCCCAAACATTAATGTCAAGTTTGACCTCTAAAGACGCCATCCTAAAAGAAGTCAGAGACTGTATCATTACAGTCAACTAAGAGCGGTGTAGTCAAATTGTTCCGTACATCCGCAGCTATTGGAAGGATTTGCAAGTGAAGAATGGCTGTGTATGCGTTCATAACAGAATTGCCATCCCAAAATCAATCAAAGAAGCATAGATTGATCTACACACCCTATCAAAGAAGTATACATTGATCTACACAACCACAGACATATTCATGCTACACTCTCTGGAGCTGTGGAACGACGCATATGGCATTTCACTTATGGTGGGCGAGCATGCACAGAGATCTACTATGAAAGACGGCCAAGTGCAACCCCTGCAAAAAAAATTGGTAAACATTTAAAGTATAGATCGTTTTTTTCAATCCCAACAGCAGAAACGATTGATAGAGCGAATGCACAGAATGTTTTGAAGTTTCTTCTAGACTACGTATAATTGCATGCCATTCCACGCGTGATAAGAATAAATCGAGAAAAGTCTCAAATTGTTCGTCAAATTTAAAAAAACATTTTGTAGCCACAATAATATACAGTAATTGCAGCTGCAATTCACAATCACAGAGCAATTGTTTTAATCGAGATGGTAATTCAAACAAGTAGGAGTCGTTTGGCTTGTATTAAAACCGCAGCGCAAATAAAATTTAACTTAAAGGCTTCAATAAATTCAATCGTTTGTCAACAAGGAATATGCCGTAAAAAAATAAATCTTTAACCTTTGGAAAAACATTTTGGACGTATAGTTAATACTCCCCTTAGTAAAATATCAACTGAAACAAATCCAAATTTTTTAATGTAGGGGCCAATATTAAATAAATATTTGGATCTTGAAAAGTTACGTTTGACGAACTAATAAAGAAGACAGATAAGAAAACGACAACAATAGTTGTATGGAAATTGTGATGCAACGGTACACATCGAGCCAAAACGCAATGAAAAGATGTAACGATAACCCCAAAAAGTAAACTCGTACTATATATTACCCAGGAAATGGACCCCCAGTACTGAGAACGGAAGCTTCCCTGGCTCTCTAATTGGCCAAGAAAAAAACAAAAATGGGGCGCTCTAAGAAAAATCTGATTGGACTCTATGAGGTGTTGGCGCAGTGAACCTCTGTCATAAAGACTGATGACCATACATCGATAATAAAGGAGCCTGGAAAAAAAAGAGGTTAACGTCCAAAACTCAGATTTAAGCATGCACGAGACGCACAGAGGAAAATCGAGGTTGACAAAAAGATAAAGCAATGTCGCTTTACTGACAAGTCCAGCTGCGTATCGTCAGTACTTTCAAATGTAATTCCTGTCTTGCGTGTACGCATGCCAAATATGCCCAAGAAACTCAATGTACCCGCACCGCAAACACAATTTGTTCAAATGCCATCCGCAATTCCGCCGCAAATGGCAACAACTACAAAAGCAACAGCAACTCAACAAAAATCACAAAAACGCCAAAGGACCTCCCAATCAATTACGGAGTCCGATGAATCAATAGTCTCAACACAAATTTGCGCTCAACTTTTTTCCGCCAGCAAAGCACCGTCGTTACCAAAAAGGGCGACAGATGCTGAAGCAAAAAAATAGAAAAAAAATAAATAATTTTGACTATTCAGAAAACCCTAGCCCAAAACCTAGAGGTACAATCGTCGGACCTTCAAAAGGGAACTTGCTCCCCGGATCAACCTCATAGAACTCAGTACTCTGTTTCATCAAATAGTGATAGAATGGAAACATGTATGACAGTAAAAAAAAGCAGAATGTGCGACAGATTCTGAATCAGACTAATTAAAACTTTCAATTTCATTGAAAAACATTATTGTACTATTTATAATAACTAGCAAATATGTTACTAATCTTCTGATACAAACATTACTGTGTCTTGTTTATTTTTGGTGAAGGGAAAATGTGATTCACTTTTTGTACATCGTACATTTCATACATTGTGCCACTAATTCCTTAAAATTTCTTATTTTTTCTTGGAATTCACTTTCAGTTCATTTTGTATTGTTTCATTTCATTTCTAGATCAAATCTTAGTTGTTCACAATTCATTAAATTTGTTTATATAATCTTGTGAACTAATATTTGTGCATGTTGTCTGTTACTTGTGGCTCACTGCCAATTTTCTATTTTAGTTGTTCAGTCCTTTAAAATGCATGATCAAATTGTTGATCAAATTCTTGCTTTAATTTTAGTTTCATTCCTTTCTTAATCAATTCAATTTTAAGTTGAATTTCCCTTTCAAATAATTTCTGCTCAGCTAAAACGCTTAATTTCAATAGAACTCAAATTCTCATTCATTCGCTAAGCGAATAACTACTAAAATTTTTGGGCTCGCAATCGCGGAGTGAATACAATTAAAAAGTTGTCATCGAATTCAATTGATTCTGTCAAAAAAAAATTAAGTGTGATTTCGCAATGCGAATACAACCATCTCTTGGCTCAACTAAAATTCGAAATTCAACTTGGTTTTGGTGGACCAATTTGAGGTTTCTTCTAGACTACGTATAATTGCATGCCATTCCACGCGTGATAAGATTAGATCTAGAAAAGTGTCAAAATCCTCATCAAATTAAACATTTTGTAATCACAATGTTATATAGTAATTGCAGCTCCAATTCAAAAAAACAGAGCAATAGGTTTAATCAAGATGTTAATTCAAAAAATCAAGAGTCGTTTAGCTTGTATTAAAACCGCAGCGCAAATAAAATTTAACTTAAAAGCTTCAATAAATTCAATCGTTTATCAACAAGGAATATGCCGTAAAAAAAAACGATAAACATTTCACCTTTTGAAACACATTTTAGACTTTTTACTCCCCTTAGTAAAATATCAATTGAACCAAATCCAAATTCTTTAATTTATGGGTCAAAACTAAAAAAATATTTGAATCTTGAAAAATTACATTGGACGAACTAATAAAGAAGACAGAAAAGAGGGCGACAACAATAGTGGGATAGAAATTGAGATGCACCGGTACACATCGAGCCAAAACGCCATAAAAAGATGTAACGACAACCCCAAAAAGTAAACTCGTACTATGTATTACCCAGGAATCGGACTCCTAGTACCGAGAACGGAAGCTTCCCTGGCCCTCAAATTGGCCAAGAAAAAACCAAAAAAGGGGCCTTCTAAGAAAAATCTGATTGGCCTCTATGAGGTGTTGGCTCAGGGATCCTCCGTCATAAAGACTGATGACCATACATCGATAATAAAGGAGCCTGGAAAAAAAGAGCTAAACATCCAAAACTCAGATTTGGCGAATACTGGAAACAATGCAGAAAAACAGTCTGAATTAAAGGATTATGCAGAAAGACGACCTAAAGACCCAACAGGAAAAACTACTGAAGGCCTTACAATCAAGCATGCACGAGACGCAAAGAAGAAGATCGAGGTGACAAAAAGATAAAGCAATGGCGCTTTACTGACAAGACCAGCTGCTTGTCGTCAGTGCCTTCAAATTTATCTCCTGCCTTGCGTGTACGCATGCCAACTATGCCCAAGAAACTGATTGTACCCGAATCTCGAGCACAATCTGTTCAAACGCTATCCGCAATTGCGCCTCAAGTGACATCAACTACAAAAGCAAAGGCAACTCAACAAAAATCACAAAAACGCCAAAGGACTTTCCCCTCAATTACGGAGTCAGATGAGTCAATGGTCTCAACACAAACATGCCCTCCACTTTGTCAGCCAGCAAAGCACCGTCGACACAAAAACGTCAACAGATGCTGAAGCAATAACAAATAGTAAATAAATCATTAATCTCGAGTATTCGGAAAACCCTAGCCAAAAATCCAGAGGTACAATTGTCGGATCTTCAAAATTGAACTTGCTCCCCGGATCAACCTTATAGAACTCAGTACTATGTTTCATCAAATTGTGATGGAGCGGAAACCAGAATGACAGTTAAATAAGCAGAATTTGCGACAGATTCTGAATCACACTAATTAAAACTTTAAAACACATTGAAAAACATTATTGTACAATTTATTATAACTAGCAAATTTGTGACTAATCTTCTGATACAAACATTACTTTGTCTTGTTATTTTTTGTTGAAGGGAAAATGTGATTTACTTTTTGTACATCGTACATTTCGTACATTGTGCCGCTAATTCCTTAAAATTTCCTTTTTTTTTTCATGGAATTCACTTTTGGTTCATTTTGTATTGTTTTATTTCATTTCTAGGTCAAATCTTAGTTGTTCACCATTCATTAAATTTGTTTATATAATCTTTTGAACTGATATTTATGCACGTTGTCTGTTCCGTGTGGCTTACAGCCAATTTTTTATTTTAGTTGTTCAGTCCTTTAAAATGCTTGATCAAATTGTTGATCAAATTCTTGCTTCAATTTTAGTTTCATTCCTTTCTTAATCAATTCAATTTTAAGTTGAATTTCCCTTTCAAATAGTTTCTGCTCAGCTAAAACGCTCAATTTCAATAGAACTCAAATTCTCATTCATTCGCTAAGCGAATAACAACTAAAATTTTTGGGCTCGCAATCGTGGAGCAAATACAGCTAAAAAGTTGTCACCGAATTAAAATGATTCTGTCAAAAAAAATTAGGTGTAATTTCGCAACGTGAATACATCCATCTCTTGGCTCAACTAAAATTTGAATTATGCCCAGCATTTCAACAAAACTATACAGAACACGATTTCTGTACGACAGAAACACATGTTTTGGAAGAAGATATTAAGTACATAATGCTATTTAATTTTCCTACGTCATTACACGAAACGAAAATACGCTCCACTTAAATTTCTTTTCTCAAAGGGGAACTGTGTTACTTCAGTACACAATTCATCATAATTCCGCCTGTTTTATACATGCCTTTATTTAAGTTGTTCACTGTTGATAATTTGTTTGTATCCAATTTGAATTGATCATCCCTCTTTACCAACCTTGTTCAATCTTTCTGGACGGTCTGTTGAAATATCTGGTAAATCCCGAGTATTAACACATTTGTTTGTTTACTAACTTTATCTCTTCATATCGTATTTTAAAGTGCAAGCATCTTTTCTTGTTGGATTTTCATTTATTTTGTTGTTGGCAATTGACCATCATTGGAACCGTTTCACCATTGACCACAGATAACTAGCTAAAGATTGGAATCCTTTAATTTTATCTCCTTAGCTTTGAGAAACAACATCTGAAGCCGAATCACTTCTTCTTTGGATAAGATTTGAACTACCTTGAGAAATGGTCCTAAAAACTCGGTCTGTTGAAATATCTGGTAAATCCCGAGTATTAACACATTTGTTTGTTTACTAACTTTATCTCTTTATATCGTATATTAAAGTGCAAGCATCTTTTCTTGTTGGACATTCGTTTATTTTATTGTTGGCAATTGGCCATCATTGGATCCGTTTCACCATTGACCACAGATAACTAGCTAAAGATTGGAATCCTATAATCTTATCTCCTTAGCTTTGAGAAACAACATCTGAAGCCGAATCACTTCTTCTTTGGATAAGATTTGAACTACCTTGAGAAATGGTCCTAAAAACTCGGTCTGTTGAAATATCTGGTAAATCCCGAGTATTAACACATTTGTTTGTTTACTAACTTTATCTCTTCATATCGTATTTTAAAGTGCAAGCATCTTTTCTTGTTGGACATTCATTTATTTTATTGTTGGCAATTGACCATCATTGGATCTGTTTCACCATTGACCAGAGATAACTAGCTAAAGATTGGAATCCTATAACCTTATCTCCTTAGCTTTGAGAAACAACATCTGAAGCCGAATCACTTCTTCTTTGGATAAGATTTGAACTACCTTGAGAAATGGTCCTAAAAACTCGGTCTGTTGAAGTATCTGGTAAATCCCGAGTATTAACACATTTGTTTGTTTACTAACTTTATCTCTTCATATCGTATTTTAAAGTGCAAACATCTTTTCTTGTTGGACATTCATTTATTTTATTGTTGGCAATTGACCATCATTGGATCCGTTTCACCATTGACCACAGATAACTAGCTAAAGATTTGAATCCTATAATCTTATCTCCTTAGCTTTGAGAAACAACATCTGAAGCCGAATCACTTCTTCTTTGGATAAGATTTGAACTACCTTGAGAAATGGTCCTAAAAACTCGGTCTGTTGAAGTATCTGGTAAATCCCGAGTATTAACACATTTGTTTGTTTACTAACTTTATCTCTTCATATCGTATTTTAAAGTGCACGCATCTTTTCTTGTTGAATTTTCATTTATTTTATTGTTGGCAATTGACCATCATTGGATCCGTTTCACCATTGTTCACAGATAAGTAGCTAAAGATTGGAATCCTATAATCTTATCTCCTTAGCTTTGAAAAACACTTTTTGAAGCCGAATTACTTCTTTTTTGGATAAGATTTGAACTACCTTGAGAAATGGTCCTAAAAACTCGGTCTGTTGAAATAACTGGTAAATCCCGAGTATTAACACATTTGTCTGTTTACTAACTTAATCTCTTCATATCGTATTTTAAAGTGCAAACATCTTTTCTTGTTGGACATTCATTTATTTTATTGTTGGCAATTGACCATCATTGGATCCGTTTCACCATTGACCACAGATAACTAGCTAAAGATTGGAATCCTATAATCTTATCTCCTTAGCTTTGAGAAACAACATCTGAAGCCGAATCACCTCTTCTTTGGATAAGATTTGAACTACCTTGAGAAATGGTCCTAAAAACTCGGTCTGTTGAAGTATCTGGTAAATCCCGAGTATTAACACATTTGTTTGTTTACTAACTTTATCTCTTCATATCGTATTTTAAAGTGCACACATCTTTTCTTGTTGAATTTTCATTTATTTTATTGTTGGCAATTGACCATTATTGGATCCGTTTCACCATTGACGACAGATAACTAGCTAAAGATTGGAATCCTATAATCTTAGCTTTGAGAAACAGTTTTTTTAGGCCGAATTACTTCTTCTGTGGATTAGATTTGAGCTACCTTGAGAAATGGTACTAAAAACTCAAATTTGCTTATGCCGATATCACTATAGCTACTTATAAAGTGCAAAACCATTGTAGATACTTTTTAATAGTTGAATGAAAATTAATTGGCTGTTCATTTCGTATCATGGCTTCTAAATTGCACCCATTTATTTTCAAAAATGACCTAAAAATGGTGAGATGGGATAGAAATTTGAAATTGATACAAAACGAATACGGTACTTATTTATTTGAAGTCAGCTGAGATCCATGTCTAGTTAGTTGTTCACTCTCAAATGGCTTGGTCGGCAATTCACACTTTAAATTATTGTTACTTTCCCTTTAAAGAATTGCTTATTTTTCACACTCATTTAGTTCGTTTTCTTTTTCTTTTCCTTGGTTCTAGCGTCTAGTCGTTCAAAACGAAGTTAACTTTATTTTTAGTGTTTGATCAATTTTGGCACACAAGATTTTAAATGTGGATTTTCACTGAACCCAGATAATTTACGTTTTTTGTGGTACATCAGTACTCCCTTCATCATACTTCCACTGGTTTACTCAAGGCCTTTGGTTAAGTTGACCTCTTTTGATAATGTGTTTATATCCATTTTCAGTTGTTCATCCTTTTTAGTAATTTTGTTTGTTTCCTCTAGGAGTTCTTTTTGAAGTGTATCGTTACTCCCGATAACAAGTCTTCTCATTAAATTTGGAATCATAATTTCTTGTTGGACTTCCATTGTAAATCTTTTTCCTAACTTCTATTAGTCTGATTTCTCAATCGGCCAACCGTCCATCGAATAAAATCACTCGATGTCAAGCCTTGAATTGAGTCCTTCTAATCAACTATCTTGTAAAATAGACTGATTCGCAACGCGAAGAAGCTCATTCCACTTATGTGTATGACAATAAAATTGAACTTCTGTTTTTGATCAAATTTCTTAAACAAGTTTCTGAAACGAGTAAAGAGATCTTTAAATTTGGGTGTTCACTGATTTACGATTATTCACAGATAATTTACGGGATCTTTCCCGTTTGTGCCCCCCCCGCCCCAGCTTAGTGAGCGCATATTATTTGCGCCCCCCCCCCCCCCCCCCCAGACGCACGTGCCATATTTTTACATAATGATTTACTATGTAATGGCACGTGCTCTGTATCTGGGGGCGCATAACATAAGGGGGGGGGGCACAAACGGAAAAGATCCATTTACGTTTATCATAGATTTTGAATTCTTCCATGTCTCGTCTATATGTGCCAAGTTTTGTTTCAGCAATCATCACATCTTTGGGTTGTTTTTCGTTTGTGCTCCAGTTAAAGAGCAGATGCAACTACAACCTTGACTGAATCACATGTAAAATCTGACTCTTGCGACTTGCGGATTGAACATAATATGCACACACACTAAACTGCGGGCACAAATGAAAAAGAGCCAAATTTCGCGAACTTCTGCTCTTTATTGAATTCGGATAATGGGGTCATTTTTCTCGGCTAACTTGATTCCTTCATCAACAACGACTGAATTTTCAACTTCATCTTCATCTACTGAGTAGCACAATAGTTTTGGTGATTGTTCCAACTTTCCTCAAAACCACTGAATTTTGGGGTTTCCGCCATTATAGAGCCCCCGTTAATTTGAATCCTCATTAAAGACTATTTTTGTTATTAATATGGGCTACACTTTACCTCCCAGGTCGAGGTCGCCAGACCGAAGTGACCCCTGATCAGACGATTTTCGAGCACACGCATTCACGGTGCGCTTGCACTACGCGGTCTGGAAAAGGCTTGGGGCGCACTTTAGTCTGGACAATAGCCTGGAACTTGTCGGATCAGAGGTCACTTCGGTCTGGGACGGTCTTATCAGAGACAGTTTCGAGCGCACTTTAGTCTGATCAGAGGACGTTCCGAACGCACTTTTGTCTGATCAGAGGACGTTTCGAATGCACGATAGTCTGCTCACAGGACGTTTCAAACGCACTATAGTCTGATCAGAGGACGCTTCGAACAGATAATAGTCTGATCAGAGGACATTTCGAACGCACGATAGTCTGATCAGAGGGCGTTTCGAGAGCTAAACTAAAAATAGCCTAAAAACTGTCGGAAAAAATCAACAGTTGAACTAACGAACAACTTCTTGAGATTTTCCAGTATGTTTTGAATGTGTTCCCTCCTCCTTCTCTCTACGGGCTGGGGACCAGCTGAGGCGGAGTTACAAACAAACAACTATAAGAGATTCTGAGAAGTCTGGACAATAGTCTAAACTCGTCTGGAGAAAGTTCTGATACCTGTCTGATAAGAGGCCATTTCAGTCTGGAACTCGTCTGATCAAAGGCGGCTTCGAATGCACTTCGAGCACACAATGATCTTTGAGCGCACACTAGACTGACCAGGGGTCACTTCCGTCCGGGGCGGTATGATCAGAGGTCACACTTGTCTGGGACGGTCTGCTGAGAGGCCATTTTGAGCGCAACTTCAACCTGGGCTAGGTAGTATTACTAAAGCTGACTACTTCGCTGAAAGATTTTAATAGGAGCAAATCAAAAAAAGTTACTGTTATTAGTGAAACAAATTTGCGGAAGAAAATTGACTTGACCAATATAAAGTATGAACCAAAATAAGAAAGTGTTTAATTTAGTTGAAGGAAAAATTAGGCCGCTGATAAGGCTATTGAAAAAAATATTGAATAATCCTTTTCAATTAATCTCAGAATGAAAGTAATTGAAAATACCATTCAAAAATTTGGGAAGCTTGAATTTTCATTATAACACTATGATAAACATTTGTTGTCATTTTTGCTGTTCAAAATTGTGAGTAAACTTGAAACTTGAGTCCAAACGTCATAGAGAAAAGAAGTCTTTATTACAAATAGATGATAATCACACACACGAATACCTTACGACCAAGATGTATGCCAACAAATTTTCAGGCTTAGTAAATTTCCTTCGGATGTAGATACATAAAACAAGCAAAATTAGGAGACAAGCTTAATAGCTACTTTTTGCAAAAATTGTTGCACCGTTTTTTCAATAATTGAGATACTTTCAATTGAGAAGTTAGGTGACAAGTCCTGTTGTACAAATTTGCTGATTTTACATAGCCGCAATTAAACAAATCTGAAATCCACAATTGTGTCTAAATTAATCCGAGCTTTTGAGCATGCCACAATGATTTAAAGTATTATTAATTGAGCTTCAGAAGGTTGTTTTTGATAATGTATCCTATAGAGCGGAAATAATATTACCAATCTACTCACCGATGCGGGGAAATCTACAACAAATTTTGTTTCAACGGTTATTAACAAACCTTGCCTGCATCTTTGATGCTGCTGATTTCTTTTTTGAATACTTTGATTTACTTTTAGTGTATAGCACTATTAAACTTCAAAATAATGCTGTCTTCCATTTTAATTGTGCCTGCAAACAAAAAAGTCTGCCTGCATGTTACGGAAGCAACATTATTCATTCTATCGTATTATATTGATCTGAATTCTTAGCCAGTATAATTGAATTTTCTCTCAAAGAATCCTTCAGAAAAAAATGTTTGTGGCGATTCCCGAAAAGCAACTCAAAACAAATAAAAACAACGTGCTAAACTTGAGCCCTGTATGGTTTATTAATAACGTTCATCTTATCAAAGTAATATAAAATCTTAGCCAGTATATTTGATTTTTTCTGTAAAAACTTATTTTTCAGACCTTTTGAAAGTTTTTTCTTTTTATCAAGAGACTTTGGGAGTGTATGTTGATGTCAATCTCATTTTTTGACCTACAAATAATAAAAACAATGTGTTAATTTTGAAACCTATACGGTATAATATTAACTCTTATCTTATTAAAATAGTATCAAATCTTAGCCAGTAAAACTAATTTTTCATGTGAAAAATCCCTCAGAAAAAAAAGTCTCGGGCGCGTGCGTTGATGTCAATGCCAAATCCCGACGTACAAGCAATAAAAAAATTGTTATAAATTTGAGCGCTATATGGTATTTTTTAAAAACTTTCTCGTATCTCAATAATATCAAATTTTATCCAGTATAATTGATTTTATTTTTTGAAAAATCCTTCAGGACGAAGAATTTTTGTGAGCGCGTGTTGATGTCAATCCATATCCCGATCTGATAGTCAGAACAGATAAAATAAAATTGCGGCAAACTTGAGTCCTATATGGTATATATTCAGCATGCGTCGTATCAAAATTAGATCAAATCTTAACCAGTAGGTTTGATATGTTCTGAAAAAACCCTCAGAAAAAATTTTTTAGGGAACGTGTGATGATGTCAATCCAGTTCACGACCTTTATTTCAGAACAAACAAAAACATTGTGGTGAATATCAGCACCTTATGGTACATTATTAACCTCACTGTATCTCAATATTATCAAACTTTAACCAAAATATCTGATATTTTTGTCTGAAAAATCCCTTATAAAAAAGATTTGCAAATGTGTGGTGAAGACAATCCCATTTCCCAACCTATATTTCTGAACAAAGTCATCGTTTTGGGACATTTGAGACCCATATTGTAAACTACTAACCTTTTAACCACCTTTAATAGCAATCATTATAAAAAGCGTTAAACAACTTTTGAAATTAGGCACAATTATAGATTATGCATACCTTCAGTGCTAAAATTAGCAACATTCAGAGAGGGATCTGGTTACTTTGGGTGGGTAAAAATACACTCAAATAGAGCAAAATTTTTATGCAAGGCGGCCAAAAAATAGTGTAAATATCTTGTATCTCAATTTCGCGGTTAAAATTTGGACACTCTTGCTAACATCGCAAGCGCAATTCCCTTCAATTTTGGCGGTTTCTGACAAAGTATCTTTTATTATTGCAATCTAACGTATTTAAATAGGAAAACGAACAAGAGATACACAGATAGGGCAGATTTGCAAGGCACGGTCCGGGTATACATATGGGGCGATTTGTACAGAAAGAAACAAAAAAGAACATATTTAAAAATGTAAAAAATGTTTTTTTTTCTATTCTTCAGAAAAATTAATGATGGCGATAAATTCATCAGAACTAACGATACAAGGGTAAAATGCAAGCCAAAAATCTTTTTTTCAAGATTTTTTCAATTGTAAAGCTTGCAACCAGCTCCTTCTTGGAATTGGTTCTAACTATTTATTTCCTCAGCTTAATTGAATAATTTTTCAACAGAGATCGAGTTTTGCACTGAGTCTAACTCCATTAGTGAGTAGCGCAACAAGTTTGGAAACCTGTGAGATCAAAACTTTCAAGTGTTTTCAAAAAACTATCGACAATTGATATGATTTTAAACAGAAGATGTTACAAGAGCTACTTGACTTGATCGTTTTTAAATATGAGGCAAAATCAAACCAGAAGATTATTGAAAAAATATATAATTGGTCTTTCGACGTAATAAGTGTGAATTATGTTTCTGGTTAACATTTTTGCTGCCAAAATAAGCGGCAATTAAAAAATTATGCTTCACAAATACAAGAATTCATTCTTTTGACAAATCTCCATGATTTATACGAATAAAGCCAGCGTAGTTTTTTTTTAAAAAATCCCCCTTTGTAAAAATTTTACGACAAAAGTGTCTTCAAAATACTTATAAGATTTTGTGTAACCTGACTAAGACTTTGTAACCCGTGTTGAGGATAACGAGAAAGAAACGACAATCTTTATGTAAGAAATCTTCGTTTTCGTCGTTTTTTCGTTGTTTTTGTCGTTGTTTCGTTGTTTTCTTTGGCGATTTATCAGGCCTTACACAATAAAAACTCCACAATCACTGGGGGTAAAGTCCGAGATCAAAGCCTACAGAAAAAAGATTAAATAATCGTTTAAACTGGATTTACCAAACTGAAGTTTCTTTGATCACAAAAGGTCTTTAAAATATCTAGAATTTGCGTTTTTATGAATTTTATCAATTTCAACTATGCACAGAGCGTGAAGAAAACAAGGCAAACCAATGAAAGGTTGATTTTTGCTCTTTTTACCACGTGACTATAATCTCTCTTCTAAATGTGAGTTCTGATTAAAGTTTAAGACAGACTTTCCTATAACACATTCCAAAGAAAAACTTGAAAACTCTTCACCCTTCTATCAGAAAAGTTGGTTTTTTTGACCGTAACCTAAACAAAATTTCATAATTGCAGAGAAAATTTACAAGGAAAGCCAACATATTAGGTACACTTTAAAAAAGACGACACTGAGAAACAATGCTTCATATCAATAAGCCAAAAAAAAAAATTTAACATCTTTAAGAAGCTTAATCGAAATATAAAAGACAAGCAGAGAGAAACAACACACAGAAAAAATATGGACATCAATTAAGGAAACATTTTCAAGATGACAATAAATGATTTCAAAACTAACAATACAGAAAACAATTTTCCCCCGGAAATTCAATTGAAAGTCCAGAACACATTTTGATGGCTACTGACCACTGGAACTCAATAAAACACAATTCATTGAAATTTATGAAAAAAAGGAATAATAACAAATGTTTTCTAATTTGTTCATTTTTGTTTGATACTCAAGTCTTCAAAACTGATTCTTGCCAACAAAACATAACCTACTGGTTGACAAAAACCAATGGGGGTTGATAAAAAACGAACACAAGCAAAACCGATAAAACTTTTGATAGAAAGAAATGAAAACAAATTGATTGAATTCAGAAAACGTCAATGAGAAGCCCAATAAAATTTTATTCTGCACTCAATTTAAAAACGATCGCAGAAAGAAAAAAGGTACAATAAAAACCTTTATGAATTTCAAGAAGAGTACTTTCAACATTGAGTAAAGACCCATCAAATTTGAAGGCCTAGCACTTGAAAATATAAGAAAGCCAGCTAAGGACATTAACAATACTCAGGGCATCCGGTATGTATCTGTTTACCTAATTTTCAAGATACAAAATAATTATAAAAAGTGTCCACAATACATACAAGGGCGACCGAGCATCAATACAATCCAAATTATAGAGACAAGATAGAGCATCGATATCAGATTTTATCGTGAATTAGAAATTTTAGAAAAACGTGGAAACTTTTCTGACTGGAACAGCAGACCCTCTTAACAACTGAGAGCCAAACAGACGAAACCAACTCTGATCAGAACAAAAAAGCATTGCGATTGTGGGTACTTTTGGTGTTAAGCTGTTAAATACTGATGCATCCCAAGAAACCCACCAAAAAACAAGAACAACGAATTTGTTATACAAATTAAAATCTTGACCGGCCTAAAAATTTAAGTAGAGGCGTGAACAACAAAACCAGCAAAAATCTAAAATGTGTGCAAAAATAAAATGCTCTGGACCTTTTGGTCTAATGTCCTCAAACGCAACCTTTATTTGCTGAAATTGACACATGAACCTGGCTGAAGCTAAAAAAAACAAAATATTTTTAACCCTTACATTTAAGAAACAGGAAAACCAAACAGCTATAAGAAATGGAATATTACGCAAAGCTGTTTCTAGTTTTCTGAAACAAACATAGGCGAAAAGTTACAAAAACTGATGAAAAAAATTTAAAAAAAAGTGCAAATATCTATAAAAGGCTCTAAACAATCGTGGTTTTTTAATATTCCAAACTAATTTTGTATTACTCAAAACTGGTCAAATCTATACTATTATAAAATTTTCGAAAACTTTGAAAAATTGAAGGACATAGGAGACACAGAAACATGAAAAAGCTACAAAAACTGTTCAAAAAATCGGAATAATTTTTTTTGCAATTATCTTTGAAAGGCTCCTAAAAACTTTGGTAAAAAAACTTTGGCTCCTAAAATACAAACTAATTTCGAGTTATTCAAGACTGGTCAACACCATATTATCGCCAAGCTTGAATTTGCGCCTCTCCAGCAATTTTGTGCTGATTGAAGTTGAAAAGCTACTAGAGTTCGCGTACAGCATAAAATGCAGCCTAATCTGCTCCCCGTACCGTCACTTGTTTTTTGTGCTAAAAGTTATTGAAAAAACACGTATTTACATAAAACCAAAGAAGCGTCAGTGCAGTTCAATTAAATTTGACTAAAAATTTTTTTTTTGGATTGCAATAGGAGTATACCAACAGTTGCAGAGGCCAACTAAGTATCAAATTACAAATCCAGTTAAATTTAGGCGAATTTTGACAAAAGTTTTATTGCTGTTTTTTTGTTCTTGATGTTATCGTTGCCGTTGTTCTTGTTGTTACTGTTGTTGTTGCTATTGTTCTTTTTGCTACTGTTGTTGGTGGTGTTGTTGTTGTTGCTGTTGGTGTTATTGTTGTTAAACTTGTTGCTGATGATGTTGTTGTTACGACTCAAAGAGGAGTACTGGGACTCTACAGGTTTTTTTTTTTCGCTGAAGTCATGACTTGAAGTTTAACTTTATTTCGAAAATTGACTTCTGTTTTTAGAACATTGACATCTGTTTTCAATCAATGGATTTTAAAAAGTAGCTTAGTTTGTATTGTATAGCAATTAAGAACTGAAGGTCATGTTAAATGTTAAAAGGTCTTTTTGAGAAGTTTTGATCTCTTATGTCCCTTCAACCTATTTAAACTACCCCGCAATTAGCCAACCTACACCTACCACAACCCCACACCTCCCCCACACACACCTACTCCTTTTTCAGCCTTGAGTGGAGTTTCGTTAGCACTAAGAATCAAACACTATTCGTTTGTCCATTTTGTGCCCCCATCCCCTAAGTGGGTGCATATTGTTTGCTTCCCCTAGACGCACGTGTCATATTTTTACATATTGAATTAATATATAATGATAGGTGTTCCGTAAGTGAAGGGTGCAAAACGTATTGGGGGACACAAACGTAAAAGATCCCAATCTTCAGTCAACTCTGCAGAGGTCTCGATCGCAAGTATCTTAACAGCTGCATATGCCAATTTACAATGCACTCTTACTGAAAAAAACTGCTAAAAACATGCGTGGTATATGTATTTTTTTCTCATTTTTGAAACCACTGTGATCAGTATGCTGAAATATCGCGAAAAAGAGCTCTCCGAAAAACTGCCGAACGTAACAATAAGCCAAGCGTCTATAAAGGAGATATACAGATGCATCAATTAGGAGGTTGCAAAATTGTTCTTTTTTGTTTGTTTTTTTTCCAGACTGGATGAAAATTCCAAGGAGCAATTTATTAATTATATTGTCAGTCTGAATGACAAAAAAGCGTCATCGATTTTGCATTAACAGAGCTCTTTAAATTGAACATTTAATTGAATCTTTTCTGACAAGCAAAAACATTTTAGAATCAGCAAAATTTAGCAAGTTCTAAGCTGGACAATTTTTGTGCAATAGACTTTCTTGGTTGGTCTTGTTTTGACAACACCTAAAACAGGAGTTCTCGTTTAAGTCAAGAAAAATTTTAATCAGGGCTCAAATCTGCCCAGCGCAGTCTTTTCATGGGCAATGTTGGCCAAGGAAGGCAACCTCATGAGTCCATATCTCAACTGTGGTTAGTTATCAACATATTACTGTCGAATTTCCACTTTCAGATTTTTGTTGTGTTAAATACTCTCTTAAATTTAGGGTTGAATCATTTTATAAAAGCCATCATGGGTTGAAGTTTCACCGGGAAATAAAGCACAATTTAGAGCAGTTTAAATTCTTCGCTACAGAGTGCCTGTAACTTTGAATACTCGAAAAAAATGAGTTTTTTGTACGATTTAATGAATTTAGCGTACAGTTTTTTTTCACGGCCGTCACCTCAAGTTGTCAAAAACATTATCTATGTCAACCCATTCTTACAAACCTTTGACACCTATCGTTTAATTTTTTGCTGTTTTTTTGTATACTTAATTGACATTCTTAGCCTTTTGATGCAGTGATATTTTCATTCGCTTCTGTTTTTCAACAATTTAATGATCATTTTTATAGAGTTCAGTGCATTGAGTGCTAAGTACAGATATTCTTACAGACATTTGCCGCGCTTACCGAAGTTATCACATGTCTCAATTTCTTTTATACAAGATATGTCGAACCCCAAGATTTAGAAAAAAAGTCAAAATGCTATTTTGGTTGTAAAAAGGGCATTTTTGGTAGCAAAATTTTAGTTTATTTATCTCTAAATTATTTCCCAAAAACTTACTTTTTAATCCCAAAAACTTTTTTTTAATCTTCCAAACCAATTTCAGTTACTTATGATTGGTCAATATACCATTATCATGCTTTCAGAAATTTCTTTTATCCACTAAAATTTTAGTTAAATCAAAATATTGACAGAAGTCTTTAATTGACAATCTACTGCAATATAATTGAATCATAAATTTGCAATCATGATCATGATGCAAAATGAAAAGAATTTCGAAAAAAAGGCAATTTTGATTTTAAAAGAATTTGGACGGTAAACTGGAATTTAACTTTGAATTTTCGCCTTTCCAGCAACTTTGTGTTCAAAGCATTTGAAAACTACTAGAGCAAGATTTAAACCTTATATCCAGCCTAATCTCCTCCCCCTCCCTTTGGTTGTTCATCACGCTAATAGTAATACAAATACACGTCTTTACAACCAATAACCAATAAGCGTTTGAAGATTTCAATTAATTTGGACGGTAAAACTTTATTTGGTTTGCAATTGGGGTATACCTAAAATTGCATCGACCAACTACATATCCAATACGCAAACTTTGACAAAAGTGTTTTTGTTGTTTTTGTTCTTGTTGTTATCGTTGCTATTTTTTCGTTGTCGTTGCTGTTGTTATTTTTTGTTTTCTGTTTTGTTTCTTTAATATTGTTGCGTTTGCTGTTGTTTCTATTGTCGTTTTCTGCTGTTGTTGTTGCTGTAGTTGTTTTTGTTAGCGTTGTTGTTGTTTAAGCTGATATTGTTGTTTTTATTTCTGCTGTACTTATTATTATTAGTATTATTATTATTAGTATTATTATTACTATTATTATTATTATTATTATTATTATTATTATTATTATTATTATTATTATTATTATTATTATTATTATTATTATTATTATTTTAATATTATTATTATTGTTGTTGTTGTTGTGGTTCCTGTTGTTGTTGCTGCTGCCGCTGTTTTTGTTGTTGTTCCTGTTGTTGTGGCTGTTATTGTTATTGTTGTTGTTGTTGTTGTTGATGTTGTTACTGTTTCTGTTGTTGTTGTTGTTGTTGTTCCGGTTTTAGTCGCTATTTTTGTTGCTGTTCTTGTTGTTGTTGCTTATGTTATTACTGTTGTTTTTGTTTTTAATGTTGTTGTTGTTGCTTTTTTTGTCGTTGTTTTTGTTGTTGTGGTTTCTGCTACTTTTCTTGTCATTTTGCAGTTTTTTGTTGTGGTTGCTGCTGTTGTTTTTTTTATATTGCTGCTGTTGTTGATGTTGTTACTGTTGTTGCTTCTGTTGTTGTTTTTGTCAAAGTTGTTATTGTTTTTGTTGTGTTTGTTCCTGTTGTAGTCGCTGCTATTGTCGTTTATATTGTTGCTGTTGGAGTTGTGGCTGTTGTTGTTGTGGTTGTTGTTGTTGTTGTTGTTGTTGTTGTTCTTTTTGTTGTTTTTGTTGCTGATGATGATGATGTTGTTGTTATGGCTGTCAATGTTGTTTTTTTATATGTCTGTTATTTTTCTTGAAAATTTTTCAACATTAAGGGGAGACTCCTCTAGCCTTAAAAGTCAAGGAATATCCAATTAGCGCTGCACAGGTCTCGATCACAAGTATCTTAACAACTGCGAATGCTATTTTACAAGGCACTCTTGTCTGAAAAAATGGTAAATCTTGCGTTATATATTTTTTACTGACATAAATGTAATTAGTATCCGAAAGCTTTCATGAAAGGGAGCGCAACGAAAAACTGCCGAAGATAACAATAAGCTAAGGTTTTTTATATAAGATACACAGATGCCTCAATTTAGATGTAGAAACTTTTGTTTCGAGGCACGTAACTGTTTTTCTTGTTTATGTTTCTTGTTTATTTCTAACTTAATGTTCTCTTGTTTATTTATGACTTAAAGAAATTTCCAATGAGCACTTTATCAGTTAAAGTGTCATTCTAAATAACAGAAAATTCATTCGTTGAAACTATCTCTTTGTATGTGTTTATTAAATTTGCATTAACAGAGCTTTCTAAATCGAACATTTAAGTGAATCTAGCATGCAAGAGATTTTAAGAATACGCATAAATTAGCAAAAATTTAGATTGCAATTTTCATTAAATAGATTTTCTAGATTGATCATTCTTGAGCATTTCAGGGCTGAATCAGCACATTTCAAGAAAAAAAAACATAATTCAGTTCTGAAACAAGGCATATCCAGAATATTTTCAGTTTGTTTATGTGCAGTTTGTCTTCATTATGATTATCCTCAGGTCATAGAGCTAAACTTATCTGTCTAAACTTATCCTGTTTTGTCTGAAAACTACCCATACCCCAAAATTAAGTCTGGACTAAATTATTTCAAACTTCTTTAGCGTAAAACTGGTAATTACTTTAGAAGTATAGACACTTCGTACACACTAGCTAGTTTTTGGGCAATTATCCGTCTAGCTTAGTGGTTACGACTTGGTGCGCTAATTAAATGCTAGAAGTATCTACGCGGAAGTTCAAATGTTCGAATCGCATATGAAGCAAAGCTTGTTGTTGGGCGTTAATCGGAACATATTTCTTTCATGAAGTAAATTTTACTCAGAAATCAGGAGTGGTCAGTGTAAATTGTGACATGAACAGAAGATTTAACGAGGAATAGAGCACAGTTTGGCATGAATAGCGCCATAATTTTTTTCACTGCAAAGTGCCCATAGTTTTTAACATTCGAGGAAAGTAGTTTGATTCGTAAGAATTATTGAATCCAGTGTACTATTTTGTTCACAACCGTCACCGCAAATTTTCAAACGTCACCGCAAAATGTCAACGGTTTCTTGTACACTTTCGATATCTATCACTTAATATTCTTCTGTTTCTTAAGTATTTAATTGACATTCTAAGCCGTTTTATGCGATGATATTGATCATTCACTCTGGTTCTTAACGGTTTAATTGCGTTTTGTGCATTGAGCGCTAAATACAGCTGTCCTTGCAGCCCTCCACCGCTTTTTTTTACATGCCTCAAGGTTTTTTAGATACTATACGTTGAACCAGGATAGTAAATAAAGATGAACAATAGTATCCATTCTGTTATCGTATCCTAAGTTTAGGGATTGAACAAAATTTGGGATGACTTTTACTTTTTGAATTTTTTCGACAACTGGGGGCTTACGGGATGACCATTCCACAACTAACTTTGGCTGCTTTTTAGAAAAATATTCGCTTTTTTGAAAGGAAACACATTGAAGCCTTTCTGAAACAAAACAGTGGCAAAAACGTATTCTGCCCAAATCTCAGTATTAGAAATTATTTGTGAATTACTTAAGAAACCGTTTTGAAATAAAATTTTCTCAATAGCGATCTCGAGTAAAGTTTACTTTTCGCTGAAGAAAAAATGACGAAAAAGCAGTGCAGCTGTGTCAGCTATCGTCTCACCAGACCCCAAATGAGACCATCCATCTGGTGCTATTTTACCCCAGGGCCAAATTTTAAGATCAAAGATAACAATCCAGATCCGCTTCTGAGAAAAAAATTCGAGATGAAAATTAACCGATACAACTGACAGCAAAGAACATGACATCCACGCTGAGAGGATTTTTCAAATTTTCAGGGAAAAGTACCCCAGTCGAGACCAGATGGTTATCTTGCAAGATCTGCCAGAAAAATGGTTATCTTGCAAGATTTTTGCAAGTTCGTTCCGGTCCAGCTGTCCTCTTATTGGCTCTCATTCATGCAACACATTTCATTTTGACCAGAAATTTACTTCAGAATCAGTTGCGTGTTTTTTAAGAAAAATAATGAATTTAAATAGATTTTGAATCTGGAAATATGAATTATCTGAAGAAAACAAATTAAAATCTGCCTTTGAGAACTGTTAGCACAACATAAATTACTACTAAAAACTGTTTTTTCCAACTTTATCAAGATTTATAAAACTACACGTCTAGATTACCGTGTCTGATGAAAAAAAATTATGTGATATTATTCTTTGCATCATAATCAGTTTCCTTTCATTTAATTCAGCTCCTTGCGCTTAAGTTTTCTTGCCAATGCCCAAAAAAAGTGATTATTCAGGGCTTGCCATTTTTTTGAGATTCGAAGGACTTTAGAAGAGCTTTCGCGCAAATCTCTTGCTGTCAGAATTACTCGCATTAATCAGTTCATCTTGTAGGATCTTGTGCAAAAAAGTGGATATGTTAGAGGATTCTGACAGAGAAATGATTATCTTGTAAGATTCTGGCAGAAAAATTGCTATCTTGCAAGATTCTGGCAGAAAAATGGTTATCATGCAAGATTCTGGCAGAAAAATGGTTATCATGCAAGATTCTGGCAGAAAAATGGTTATCTTGCAAGTTTCTGGCAGAAAAATGGTTATCTTGCACGATTCTGGCAGAAATCTTGCAAGATTATGCATAATCTTGCAAGGTTCTGGCAGAATCTGCCAGACTCTTGCAAGATAACCATTCGAAATCGACTGGGGTATCAACCAAACACCTGACTCTCTCAGAAAACCTTGGTAGATTATTATTTTTTTCTTTGGGTATAAACAAAAATTTAATGCAATATTCAGAACTGACTACTTGTTTTTGTCATTAATCAGTTTCTATTTGAAGTCTGTAGTTCGTTTCCTCAACCGAATTCAGCAAAAGCGATTGAAATATAATGACGGAAAATAAATTTCAATTTTATTAGAAGTTTTGGTTGCTTTTATTTTTCTCAGATATTTGAAACTCCATTAGTTACGAAACTTCTTTTAATGCTCTGATCTGACCGCATTTGAATCACTTGAATTTCAACAAGCGAATTTGCTGTATCCATAGAATTATCATATATGGATACAATATTACCCCAAAATTGCTATATACCTTAAAATTGACAGATATTACGGAGGCATTTGCTCAAAGAAAGTATAAAAATTATTTAACAAACCAATAAAAATTGAATACCATACTATTCTATTGCATGGAACAAATAGAACCAATAGCGAGAAAAAACCACCTGGAAGTTTTATATTGCTTGTATGGTTCCATCCATGGTTAAAAGTTAGGCTCAAAATGTCCCCCGAAAGATTTGCAGACTGGTTTTTTTTATCAAAACTCTGTGCTCCTCAAAATTGTTCAAGGATTTGGACGAATGCTGCCGATTACTCAACATCAACAATTGGCACAACTACGGTCACCGAGTAGCCCAAAATTTAATTGCCTGAGTGACTAACGTATTCGTGAAAATAACGTGTACGGACCCATAAAAAAGACTCTGTATCGCCTTTTGGCGAGTGCTTAAGGGGTATCGACCGTGCATTTCAGGTGCATATCGATCCCTGACATTTTTGGTCTTAGGGAAAGTAATTTACAGATAAATTAACGAAATCTTGCTACAAAATTATTTTCTACATCTCCACATGAAAAAAATACACCCGCCAACGCACACACACACACACACACACACACACACACACACACACACACACACACACACACAACCGATATCATCGAAAGCAAAAGGGAGACTGTCCTCCTCGCAGAAATCCTCAGTCGGTACTGCAAACTTTTGGACGCCTACGCTAATCTAATGGGCCCTACGGTCACCCCAACATGACCCCTTTGCTCCCAAGAGCAACACACACACACCAGAACCCTCTCTGAACTGCTCGACCACATCCAAAGACCTGCATCACACACACACACACACACATACAGACATTCAAATACACACACATACACACATACACACACTT
>NC_134479.1:19150543-19216864 GCF_964194025.1 Convolutriloba macropyga | reverse complement strand
ATACATGTTTATCAGCCTGTACCGAGTTTCAAACAGCTTTTGACCTTATAGGTAAGTGACGATGCTAAGTCTGATTGTTCCTTGAATCTGAAGCATACTAAAATGCTAAATCGTTGATGAAAAATTGATTGTTACACGGATCATTTCTGGTTTTCTCGGAAAAGTCATGATGATTTGAGCGGAATAAGTTGAAATCGGTAATGATGATTTGACTTGGGTTAATTACTCCCCAGGTTGAGGTCCAGACCAAAGTGGCCTCTGATCAGGCAAATTCCAGACCATTGTCCAGACAAAAGTGCGCTCGAAGCCTTTTCCAGACCATGTAATTCGAGCGCACCGAGAACATGTGTGCGCTTGAAGATGGTCTGATCAGAGCTGAATTCGGTCTGGCCACCTCGACTTGAGTCCTAGAATTTATAAAAGGAAAAAGCATGTTGTCATACAAATCACAGCGCATTTGCAAGCACTGAACTTTTTGATCCTAAGAAAGAGTAAATCTTTTTCTCATTACAACTGGGATGTCACAATATTCTTTTGGTATAAATTTTTTTTTAATTCTTCCAAATAGAATCATGTATTTGATTCTCCCTAGTCACTGTGCGACGGGGGACCGTCCTAAGTATTGTTACATATACTATATAATCTTCCCAAAGTGAGGCTGTCTCTATAATTAAGTTTTTTTAATCATTTAATCTTCATTCGGGTCAGTAGTTGAGCTTAATAATTATAAAAAGCTATGACATGAAATTTTCAGAGGTACGATTAAAAACATCTGACAAATTTGGTACGCCTTCTAACGAAATAGGTTATGCGCATCTAAAGAAACCTAAAACTGGTTTTCTGTATGAAACGTTAATTCAAGTACCTCCTTCCTCATAGGAGAACAAATGTCAATGAGTTGCGTGCTGAATAGGAAATTTTGAATCTAATCTGTCCTCCCCTCTCCCTCAGCTTAGAAGGTACTGGAAACCATTTTGAGTTTTCCTACAAAACCGGTTTTTGCTACCTATATTTCTGCAAGCTGCCTGTATTGACATCAAGAATTCACCCTCAGAAAATTTTTCATTATTTAGGTCTTCTGACTATTTGGAAAGAAGGGACATATTTCAATTTTAAAAATG
This sequence comes from Convolutriloba macropyga, assembly GCF_964194025.1. Lineage (NCBI taxonomy): Eukaryota > Metazoa > Xenacoelomorpha > Acoela > Convolutidae > Convolutriloba > Convolutriloba macropyga. Next base: position 19,215,743 of record NC_134479.1, on the reverse strand, counting down.
AGTAACGGGGTAGTAAAAATTTCGAGCGTAGAGGAAAACTTATTGAACGTATAGTTTAACAGAGTGCCTTTTGTACTTTTTCTGTCTGGGTACTGTTTTAGTCTAAAGGTGACAAACAATCTTTTTTTGGTAAACTCAAACGTTCTTTAAATGCGACGAGAAGAGACCGCAGTAACGACTACCGCTTACGATGACTGAACTCGTAAAAGGCACCAATTGACGGAATTCCGGTTACTTGGCTGCCCAGTAGAAAATGATTGGAGAGGATGTGTATCGACGATGGTATACAGCACTCTCTTTAAACTTCGAACCAACTATTCCAAGATTCCGCCTTTGTATGGCGCGCTGGTCGGATTGAACCTCCACTTAATGCCCATATGCTTAATGCGTAGTCGGTTTGAATCTCCACTTAATGCCCGTATGCCCGAATGCAGGCGTACCCCAACAGGTCAAGAACCACTCAATCCCACCACACAGGAACTAGTGTCCATGGACGGAACGACTTCAACATAGACAGCACGAGAAAGCAGGCAAGCGAGGGGAAATCCTCCTTTCTTCTCTAGTCTGATAAACGTTAGCACATATTGGGCCCAAGTAATCAACCCGGTGTTTTTGAAGGTAGGAGACTGATACACGACTCTTTTCATGGTGAGGAACAAACATTCCTTTACTTTTGACGGAGTAGGCCACAAAACAGCTTTTCGAAGTACCAGCGTCCATCCAACACAACTGGCTGTTCAACACCACTCGCCTCTTACAATCAGGCGCACGTATGGAACTACTAGGTCCGACAAATGGTAAAAAAACGGAGCGATACGGCTGCTCCGCTTGCAGGGTTTGTTTTCCAGGAGATTCAATATTTCGGCGCTAAAAGGCTCTCGTTAAAAAGATACTGGAAATGTTACTCGGCTTCATCAAAGTGTCCATTATGCTGTCGTGTACGATCCCGAAAAATTTCCTGAGATATTAAAACTCGGAGATTAAATGCGGTGACAAAAGCTAGTTTTTGATAAGAACCGAAGTTATGGAACAAGAATAATGGAATACTGTGCTCCCTAACGGGCTTGGATGGGGATGCGGCTAAAGATGAGGTAGAGTCGTTTACTTTTTCCTTGATTACGACGCTGAGCATGATGTTGTCGACGATCTCAGCACTTGGGAAATAAGGGAATTGCTTAGCTCTGGAAAAGCAAAGATTACTCTCATGGCTACTGGAGTGCAAATTTTCAGCGGATATACGACGCGTACCGGTATCTTTCGGATTATTACAAGACTAGGTTCCATTGCCACCGCTGGTGTACTCCATGATTTCACACACACACACGAGATGCAATGACAATGGGGTGTTTGTCAAATGAGTTTAACCACTGCAAGGCAATTTTATTATAAGTCCACTTAACAATTCTGCTACAATGTTGACCAAGAGTTAACTGAAGTGTTTGGCTTGCAGTTTCAATGTCTTTCGTAGATTTTTGATTCAAAATGCATCACCAAGTGCTTTATTGAACTTTTTGTGATGGTACTTTTGATTCCTCTTCTCAACAACAGATCAATCCCATTTAAGCCCAAGCAGTTTCGTTGGATGAAAGGATGATTTTTAGTTCTGTAGATTGAGCAAAACGAAACTTTTTAATTTATCCAGCGCTGAGAAATATTTGTTGGGCAATTCAATGTTATCTTCAGCCCATATCATTCCGGCGTGTTATCTTTTTCCAATAAGCACTATGGTGTTTTCAATTCTTGGGCACCTGAACTCGCAGTGGGTTGTAGGTCTGTTTGCTTATATGCGAAGTAAAACTCCATGTCGTATCAAAGCTTCATTTGACTAGCATGTTTAATTTGCTGCTTTATATTGGCTTTGAAACAAGTCCTGACTAAACCTGAAGCAACAGTAAAGGGCCGCTTAAAACTCAGTACAAAGATAACGAAACAGCGAAGGGCGAGGACATTTCATCGGCTGTTCAGTACCCTAACGTGTGGATCGCTTGATACACATCGTCTCCAAGTATCGACTGGATGTTCACATAGAAATATGTTATCGGTTGTAGAACTCCTAGGTGCGTGCATGTTTCTTGAGTCGCCTTAAAGTTGATTACGTCGGCGCGCACTTTCAATTTTTCATTCACGTGAACACTGACTTTAAAACGTTCGAATTTTTTATTGTCCCCTGGTGGTACATCTTGGTGTCAATAATCTCCTTGGTGTTTGTACCCTCCACTGTTAGTTTCGATGTTGTACCGTGCCAACCAAATATATTTTCAAGACTATTGGACATATTGGAGTTGCTACAAGCAGTATCGCGCAAAACTAAAGCCTAAACATCTTTATGAGAAGAATTCAATAAATGTAATTGTGTCAACTAAATGAGGTCATTCCTGCTACTGACAGATGGAGTTTCTGTGGTTTTAGTTGACGATTGCCAGTTATAAGGTTTGTTTTGACTTGCGCAAGCATTAGAAATACTGTTGCTGTTAGTTTTCGAGGGTTCTGATGGATAAACTCTCTCCCCCTCATTTCCATGAAGAACCTCATTGTGGGGGCAGTTGTACCAATCTTTCCTACATCTTCTGGGATTTGGGCAATGCCGGATGATGCGCTTTTTCCTCAAACATGAGATGCACATTTTCGCTTCGCCATTAAATTTAATCGCCGCACCGAAAAACACAATTTTCCCAGAGGCGATTGTCGCTCTAAGAGACAACGAGGCAAGTCGCGAGAGCGTTGTTACAGTAGCAGTCGCTTTTGTCGTGCTTTTTTTGCTGTGTGTTGGCAGCGAATGTCTTTAGTCCTTGTTACTGAGATGGTGTTGTCCTCAGCTCCTGCCTTGATGACGATTGTTTTAGCAAGTCCTGCGTCTGGGCCTTCTCGTTCAACAAACCGTTGAATTCGAGGAGGTACTCCGGGTGCGATGGTTGACTCAAATTAGCTAAAAACAAAAATTTGGGCTAGATCAAATTTTCTCTAAGGAAGGAGAAGGGGAAATTGATTCGATGTTTTTGCCATGGGGTTATAAAAATTTGGTGCAAAAACTACTTCTGGTGGTGAGGGAACAAGACGGAATGTAAATAGGATGAGCAGGAAATGCGGGGTTTTGAGGTTGAAAGCGGCATTTGGAATGGTAGTTGCATTATTTTTGTTCTCGTTGCGGGTTGAGAAAATTAGTTGCTAACGGAGCCTTAGCAAGTGCATTACAGGATGGAGAGCTAAGGAGAATCAATTGGCGCGGCATGCTGAACACGAGAGAGAAATGGTCGTCCAACTGCAGACCATTGAAACGCATGGTAGGTTGAGACAGTTGTCAAGCTGTTTTCGGGGAGTTAAATAGAGCTAACGTACCTAAGGTCCTTGCTGGTGATGGTGGTGTATATTAGCGCTGTGCCTGCTGTTGGAGATTGTTGGTTCCCAGAAATGCATTATCGCTCACAGTTTTTTTTATCTGTGGTCCCATCCAGCCTATGAGCAGTTATTTTTTTGTTTGCCTCAATCTGGTCCTGTGTATGGACATCAAGGGAAAAAGAGTTATGATATTGAAGTTGAAAAGCAGAACGGCAGGTTCTTGGTTTTTGGGTGATGGAACTAGAAACAAATCACTCCGTCAATTTGCAACTTACGCAATCATCCCGGACCTTGACGAAGTAAACCAATCTTGAACAACTTTCTCGCTGTTGACCGTGTTTTTCTCGATGACCAACTCGCATAGTTCACTTGTGTGAAGACAGCAAACCGTTTGCTCATCAAACCGATTTCTCCAAGCGCGGCAGAAGCTACCTGATTGAGATTATACTACACCAGCTGCTATGCTTTTATTTCTCGAAATAAAGCTGGCTTTTCAACCTCAAACGGTTGTCTGGCAATGCGCACCTTCACCTTATGTTGCTTTTCAAGTTCATCCGCTTTTTGTTTACAAGTCACGTTGACGTTGGCTAGGTCTTCTCGAGGAAGTCGAATGTACACCTATTTTTGAGCTGTGAGACGTGTTTTGCGCTGATGTCTATTTGTCTAAGACTCAGTCAACGTACACTCGAGCTGCAGGAATAAACCCGTCTTTTTTCTTGCTCAATTTCTTCAACTGTTATCCAATGTTCTTGAAGAGAGCATCTGGACATTAAAAGCAGGATCAAAGAACTTTTCATTCTTCTCAACTGCAATGGTGAAGGATTCATTGCATTTCACAAGCAGACCTTTCTGATCTAAAGTTTGCCATCTTTTTAAACAATTGCGCAGTTTATTTCACCGTATACATTGTTAAATCCAGCCTCTAACTTTGAATTCACTGTTTAAACTATTATGAATTTCTCCATTAAGTTTTTTTAGTAATCTAAGACCGCACATGGCTACACACAAAACACGAATGGTTTAAACTCAAGTCATGGGGGACGGTTTGCCCAACAATCCGCCGAAGAACAAAAATTATCCTTGACGGATGAAAAAGGAAATGCGTTAACGTATGAAGGCGCGCCGGATGAGGAAGTGGGACGAACAAAAAGAAACTTCAAATGGGCAACAAACGACGCAAAGAAAAACAATACGGACGTAGCAGAAAACGAGACGTTTGGGAAGGCAACTTCGAGCGAAAAGCTCACGTTAAAACACAAAAATAGGCAGATAGAGGAAGAGAAACGGAAAAAAACGCGCGACGAAACAAGAAAATGGGGTTCAAAGGACGAGAAACGAGAAAGCCCCAGCTAGGAGGTGGGGGACATATGCCAACAGACAACAGTCACAAACTCAGCCAAACAAACTAACTCTAACTTCAGAATAAACTTAAGTTACACTCTAGGATGGAGGAGAGAAGCTACTGCAAAACAAACTTGCAAAAGATATTGATTTTTACCAATCAATGACAAAATAAATTACGTTAGCACATTAATGTACTGCAAAATGTCGAAAAAGACGCAAAATTTAGTAGACATAACTCTAGAACAAACTCAAGTGACACCCATGCGACAAATCATACCTAGACAAAAACAGAGCATGCTGAAAAACTTCAACAAGCTACAGGGAAATGATAGCGAACTAGTATTGTTCCAATCAAGAAACAAACCAGACGTAACGCCGGAATTAACAAAAGCCACCCCCAAGCAAGCACCAAATTAAACGAAAAAACCAGCGTACAGTTAGAAAAAAATACCAAGGCAAAACTCAACATAGGTCATCGCACAACAGGTAAACGGGAACAAAGGGAGACAGCACAACGGAGTCACAAATGACGGAAATTGAAAAGAGAAGCCATATGACCTTTGGAAAAAGATGGAGGAAGTTACATATTTCAATAACTAGGGACAACAGAAGTTCTAAAAAAAAGTAACAGAGGAGAACCAACCTTTAACTAACCCGTAACACATAAAAGATATAAGTCACACTGTCAGTGAGCTGGTGCAATCCAATAAAACGCAAAACTAGGAGACATTCGGACATTCAGGTCATCAAAGCTTTGAGTAAATTCCGCCTCCTTGAACGCACAACGAGAAAGAAGCGTTTTCCGGCCGAGCTTAGAAATTTTTTAGTCGGGAACGTGTGATTAGCCACCGGAGCTTGTTCTTATGCGCTAACACTTTATTGAGGGTTTTCAGCTCAAGCTCTGATGTAATGTTCTGTACCCCTTTGTAAACTATTGTTTTTGTGTTTACATTTATACACAATATCTTCCACTATATGGATGGTAACTAGAGTACTACCCATGAGCATTCACTCTAGAGCAAAACACAACAGCTTCTATACGCTGCTGATTTTGGAGTAACGGAATGGGCTATTCTGGTGATAAGATAATGGCCTCTTAAATGTGCTGCCATGCCAAGACAACGAATTGTTCACTACATCAAACCATAAATATAATCGCTTTTATCATGGACGAAATGACTCAACTTGAACTGTGCAGTTTATCCTACTTTCAGAGCGTTAGGGTTAGAATTCAGACCGTGTAACTCATATACACTTTTTTCTAAAGTTCTTGTGACGCTTGAGGAGAAGTTTTTATAGCGTGTTGCAGTGAACTGGCAGCTATTATAAAGACCATGTGTTTTACAACATATTTGTCGTGAGATTTGCTCAAACTCTGACCCTTAATGAGTTTCCGTCTGATTATCAAAAAACTGTCTCAAGGATGAGCGCTCTTTTGGAAAAAAAGAATTATCCTAGACTCTTTGTGCAAAATTTGAAAACCTTGACCAAACTCAAATCTTTTCTGTATATTCAACCCCTTTGTATAAAATTTTTTGATCCGCTGTCAAGAAACTGCTCTCTATAAAGTATTGCATTTTTTTTTTCAAATTTGTTCCATCTTTCCAAACTTTTATTTGCTTCGCGCAACTTAAGACGTATAAGACTCTGGCCGTTGAAAGTACTAGGATTTATCTCGATTCCAAAATTTCGATCAAAAAACGTCAAATCCAATGTTTTTTTACCCAAAAAATGTAATCTATGGGTTATCGGTAGCCAGAACATTTGAAAAGATTTAACAAAAAAGGTTTAAGGGTGCGTAATTTGGAGGCAGTTAACTTGATTTCCCGGTTACAGATCAATTTATGGCATAAAAGATGTTTAATTTTCTTGAGTCTGAACAGAGTAATGAAAAGTGACTTGTATGAGATATGCGTAATTTTTAAAATCTTTTTTTGGGAGTTAGACTTTAGAAATTTGGTTATGACATCAATTGGCCCCTGTGTTGTAGAAAACTTATTACGGCCTTATACGGCGCTGTACAAAGTTTTGTAGTTTTCTACGGCAGCTTATAGGTCTTAGTAAGTTTTCAAAAATTCGTCTGAGGTGGTCAACTTTGGAGTTTCTGAAGACTGCTACATTCATTTTTGATTTCCATCATCTCGTTGAGCTTCTCTGGATGAGAAATGCTGAGCATCGTGTTGAATTGGCAACGCTGGAAAAGCTTATTTTCTCGATTGTTATGCGCCTCTGCTTTTTCGAACATCCACATTTGAGCTTAAAGGTGTCGTTAAGTGACTAGTTCATCACTGTTTCTGGTAGTGTTTGACTCTTTATGAGGGTTACCACATGCACAAAAGGCTGCTGTTTCCGCTTGCTAAATGCAAATTCTCTCGCCAACCATATAACTGGGTATAATTGACCTTAGCAAAAATATCAGGTTCGTGACAGACAACCCGGGTTGCTCATCATACAAAAATCCCGGTAATCATACAAGGTCATATATGATCCCCGGTAATCATACAAGGTCATATATGATTTGTATGATTTCCTGGTAATCATACAAGTGTCATACAATTTTTTAAAGGATGTTTAAACGGCTCCAATTGTGAAGCTTAGTTCGCTTGAAGTAAGATCGATAATCAAAACAGCTCATTTTATCCCAGTTATCATATTCAATTTTCCTGGTTGTCGTACAAGGTCATATATGAAAGTATGATTTCCTGGTAGTCATAAAAGAATCATAAACTGGACAGCAACTTTTTTCTGAAATCATTCAAAAGCACACACCAATCATATTCTAATGTTTTGTCAGCTAATTTACGCCATAATAAAGAGGGTTGCGTTTTTTTCGTGCTTATCATACAAGGTCATATATGGATATATGAATACCTTGTAATCATACAAAATCATACAAAAATCAGAACACTAGTCTGTATGCGAACAAAATGCGAGAATATCAATGTTCTACAACATAAATTGGTTACTATTTTCAATATCGGATTGAATGCAAATAATTATAAGTTCAATAGGTGGTAGCCAGAAGGTACCGCTAGCAAGTTCTGCAGATAATTGCACTTAATGACCCCGTTTTTTAATTTATAAGAAAACAAAATGTTAAATTCCAATATGCAGAAACTTGTGTACCAGGGACGAGTCGACGAAAATACTTCCACAAGCTGTCATGAGCAGCTATAGCTCAAGTCCAGGGCTCCTTTTTTTATCAAAATGAGCTAGATACTTTTTTTGTCCCATTTATCTGATTATAGGAGTTTTTTGCCAAGCCAAACGCATTTTCAAAGTATGAAGAGTAAAGGTTTATGTGGCAATTGTTTTCCATTATTGTTTTTGGTCACAGGTTGTGAGTTTTACAAGTAGATATGAAACATATATAAATCTCACTAAAATTTTCCTCTAAAATGGAGATAAACCGCGAAAACATTTTTTAAGTAAAAAGAAAACCAACTGTTTTCCCAGAAAATGATCAGTTTGTCTCTGCAGAAACGTTTTACGGCTACAAATTGACGTTGCAGAAAAGAAACAGTTTTTTGTTGTGTATATAGGTTTTTCTTTTTTAAAACAAACTAACATCTCCTGTCTCATGGACAAATAACAATTCCAATTTGAAGCTCAATGTAGGCGATCTTACCTTTTCTTTGTTAGAAAAGAAAAACACCACGCTTTATCACCTTAGTTTATGAATACCAACTGGAAACAAAGCGCAAAATTTATAGGTTTGCCAGGCAGGTTTATTTGGACAAAAAATTAGTTTTTCGCGAAAAAAGCTTAAATCATTTTTAAATCATTATTTAGATCTTTAAATCATTTTTTTCGTAAATTTCTCTAAGTTGATTTTTTGGGCTTTTGACGCTCAGGACCTTTTGGTTAACACAAGTAGACGTCTTATATTGCACAAAGAACTGAAGATTTGGTATTGTTGAGACCAGTCAGATATCTTTACTTTTTGTCTCAAAAAAATCCTCTAAAAAGTCTTTCCATTTTCCGAGGTATAGTATGTCAGATGTTTTTGTTTTTTGTCCCTTTTTTGTACTTCGCTGGACTGTACCAACTGTACCAATTGCAAAATATATAAAAATTGCGTCCGAATGTGAAAATTGCAAAAAAATTTTTGAATTTTTGAAGAAACCAGTTTTTAGCGAAATTTTGAAAATTTTGTCGAAAATGCGAAACATCGAGCGAAAAAGCGTGTGTTATGATATCTGTTACTATTCTTTTGAGTAAGGGTTGCGTTCAGCAGAATTTCGTCATAATATCTTCAGGTTTGTATGCATTTGTATTTTTAAGGTCCCTTTTGAGTGAAGCAAAAACCTGGCTTTACTCACGAGCTTAGATCATAACTTGTTTAGAAGTTTAATTGATGTCTCCCACAATGGTGCTTTTCGTTTTTTTAGTGTAATTTCCCTGAATGATCTCCCTGTTATCATACAAGGATCATATATGATTTCCTGGTTATCATACAAAAGCATATATGATTTCCTGGTAATCATACTTTGATCATAAATGATTCCCCTGTAATCATACATCGGTCATAAATGGTTTCCCACTATTCATAAAAGTGTCATAATCTTCTTAACATTTTATGATATCCTGGTTGTCGTACAAGGGTCATATATGATGTCCCGGTAATCATACAAAATCATTGATGATTTCCTAGCAATCATACAAGGAGCGTACTAAGAAATAGCGTATGATTTGTATGACATCATATATGATCCTTGTATGACTACTAAGAATTGTCAACCCGGGAAGTTAACAACACATTTTCCGGTCACACACTACATAAACTTTTTTTCATGCATTAACGCATTGAGTGATAGCTTTAGTAATGCCAGCTAACAGAGTCCGCGCGTCTGGTTATAACTTCAACGGCCTGCTAGGAATTGTCGTTTTTAAATCGGTCCGGGTTGACCAGAGTTAATGTGACAAGGACTTTTTCCACGGTAATTTCAAACGTTTTTTACATTATAACATCTATGCAAGAGACCATATTAACGTCAGGAACTTAAGGCAAAAGGCAACATAAACTTAAATCGGCAAAACTAGCCTGAATTTTTTGACAGCTCTTAGCCTGTGATCGGTCACCGATTCAGTTCGTTCAGTAAAATGAAATCTCTAAGGCTAACCGAACAATTTTGAGCAATTGTAGAAGTTACTCTTTGTGGGAAATTGTTTTTTGTATTTTTCAATAAAAAATACTTGTAATACATTCGAAACGAAAAATCTAAGCAACTGTTTTGATTTAATAAGCAGAAAAGTTCTCTATCTTATGATATAATTTATTCGTTTCATTTATATTTTTACTCGATACCATAGTCAGTTCATATCATACACATCTTAGAGTACATCACAAGTTTGCGTATGAAACATGCGTTTGCTCATTTATCCTAGGGTTTTTGTTGTAATTAGTTTTAGGTCCTAGCGTTGTGTCTCTCACCAATCGAATGTTTAGATTCAGTTTCATTGATTTTTGGTGTTATAACAACAGGAATTGTCGAAAGTTCAAGTTACTATAATAGAAAACGGACTCAATTATTGGCAAAACTGAAAGATCTATCATGCGGATAGGTCATCATTGCCATATGTCATATCGTTTATTCTTATTTAGTAGAATTTGTAATTTCTATTTTGCGGTCTGTATTTCGATCTTGATTTTTAAGTTGTTGATAGTTATAGACAGGACACTGTCTGCTCACGTTATAAACGTTTTAACTATTTCCGTTGTGCCACATGATCAACTTGTGCTCACTTATTGCTAATCTTGAATTAATTTGTAGTTGATTTTACTCTTCCTAATTTTTCTCTAACAAATGGGTTGATAATTCAATCTTTGAATAAATGCTCTTCAATTAGCATCTACGATACTAAAGAAGTCATTTGCAACGGATTCTCTGGGAGTCTCAACGTAGAAAATTTCAAGTTCATAAAAAAGGCACTCGCGGCTCAAATTCTCACTCAAACTTCAACCATGGGATTTGTAGTGTAATCTACTAACCTAAACAATTGCACCTTTTTGCAGTTAACATTTTTTGCAGTTTATATTTTGCGGTTCTTTGAATAAATGCTCGTCAATTAGTATATAAGGTACTAAAGAAGTCATTTGTGACGCATTCTCTAATCGGAGTCTCAACGTAAAAGAATTCAAGTACACAGAAATGGCAATCGTGGCACAAGTTCTCAATTAAGTTTCAATCATAGCGTTTGTAGTGCAATCTACTAAATAAAACAATTGCACTGCATAGCAAGACCGTTTAAACACTTAATGCCTCGGAAAAAAGTGGCCTAGAACGTCAAGCGAAAAAGACCTTTCTAAAAGTATAGAAGATTCCTTTTCTAAAGCGCAATATAAAATATGCAGGCAATACACTCCATTTAAGTCTAAGTAAAGAATAAGATAAACGCGGCAAAACTACCCTTATTCAATTTCTTGAAACGCATAGACGAAGTGCTTGCACACCCAATTAAACCAGACCTGGCCACAAACGTCCATGAGGGCAAAAAGAGTCTTTCATTTGAAAATGCTTTGCTGAGTCAAATCGTCTGTCGGGCTTCTCAAAGTTGGAAATACCAATAGCAACAGGCATGAAAAACGTCAAAACTTGAAAACTGGCGTCCTGAATAGGAAACAGTGCAAATTAACTGAAAAAAGACCTGACTTTTATAGATTTTCCGGATTTTTTTTTGTTTTTGCTGAAACTAGTCAGCTTTGTGATGCTCTGGACTCACTTGAAACCTAAATTGAGTGCGGTTTTTCATATTTCAAAGTAAGAAAAAAACAACTCATAAAACTTTTTGAATATGACGTTCTGGAGAAAACACTCAGCTTAAGTTGACTTTTTGATAATGGAAACTTCATTTACATACAACCCGTTTTACAATAACAAAATTACACCCTATCGTCTGTTCAAGAGATCAACCCATAATGATAGACTCTGTATTTTTACAAGGCAAAGAATTGGAATTGTATTGGGGCGCTTTCTTTTTTTTAAGATCTGTTCACACAATTTTATGATTTGAAATCAAATTAGAGTAGTGGTTTTGATGACACCAAATCAGGAAATCAGGAAGTAGAGCGAAAAAGCGAGTGGTTTTCTGGCGTGATATTTTTTACTTTTATTTTAAAGCCGAGTGAAAAAATGGTGTTTGAACAAAAACTCGATTTCTTGCTAGTGGTTTTTTGTCTACATGCAGCACTTTCACTCTTACTCTTACCACTTTCAAGTTTTTCTTGACCGGGTTTGTTTCTAAATGGTTTTCCAAGCCATCCATAGTTCATTATAGGTCTCGTTTTTTGGCCAATGAAAATTTTTTTGAATTGTAGGTCAGGATTTTTCCTGCTGTGTTTTTTTTTGTTTCTTCAGATTTTTTATTCTTATTTGTTCATACAAAGCATATAATAGTCATCAAATGTCAGTTGTACATCATTTTTCCTCTTAATTTACAAGTCCCAGAGAAAAATTTTGTCGTTAAAATTTGTTTATAGTTTAAGTCAAAGATCACCCGAATTTGTAAGTTCTTGCGTATTGAAAAAAATGTTATAAACGAGCAGAAATTTGAAAACGGGGTGAAATGGAGCAAAATTTTAAAAACGAGGTAAAAGCGAGTACAATTTCTAAAAACGAGCTTAAGTCTGAGCATGGCTGATTATTGCCTGGATGGGTCTGATCATGGCTGATTTTAGTCTGGATGGGTCTGATCTCTAACGCACACCTCGACCTGGATTCTCTGTTGCAACTATTGCGTTGGTTTACAGCGATAAGTGAAAATCAGGTTTGCTGTTTGCTGTTTTGAGGCCTGGGAGGAGAATTGACCCTTTACTGTACATCAGATGAAAATGATTTGAGACGGCCGAGGACTGAACCACTCTACAGTCAACGCTCTCGAATTGATTTCCCAATTTCTGACGATTACGTAAAAGTATCTCTTCATTACTATCTACTTTATTTGCGAAAAAAGTACAACGTCTGTCTAAAATCATTATGTGTCATTGGGGAGGACCAGTTTTACGGAGTGTTTGAGAAGGCGGACAATTCTAGAGAAGAAGAGTATTTCAAATGCAACAATTTAGAGGGTTTCAGAGAACGAGCAGAATCAATTTGGCAACAAGGGACAATCATTAAAACGTTGATAATGCGATCTGACGGCACTTTCTTGGGTCAATCAATTCGATTAGCCGGCGTTTCCCAATCTCTTATATCAACGGCAGAAATAGATGACAATGAAGTGCCGCCAGGAATTTGTCGAATTGACGCATGTTTTTATCAAAATTCAAAGTTCTGGTTCCTTGTTTCACATCACCCAACAACGCAAAAGCCTCAAAGGCTGACTCTCCTAATAAATGATTCAAATCCGCATAACTGCTGGCAACAATATATTTGGAGGTATAACAAACCAGTCTCCTGTTCGTGTTTAGTTCGTAACAAACAGAACATCACAAGTCTTCTGGTTGTTAGAGAGGATGATGAAGAGGAGAGAGGAAATATAGTTCGTCAAGGAGATAACCAAACGACCATTTTCAATCCAACTTCGCTGTTTGGGCATTTCATAGGGTTAAACACAATCGTACAAATGCCACTACCGTTATTTATTTTCCCAACTGCAGAAAGCGAAATATTTAAAATCCCGCTTCATCCCTGAAGTTCTTTCAAACGGTTTTTATGAATAACACACGATAACTTCTTGCAGAGGTATTAACACATTATAAGTTGGTTAATCATTCTACCATTTCAATACGCCTAAGAAGTAATTAATCACAGAATTTATAGAGGTCGTTAGAAAAACTCTTAGTGTCAAATAATTGTGAAAGACGCTAAATCAGTATTATTGCATGGAAAAAATGGAGGCCAATCCTTCAATTCCGCGAAGCCACAAATTGTTTATACCATATAAGTGTTTACCTCTGCAATATTGCCGTATCATTTTTGAGTTATTTCTGAATTAGTTACCACAAATATTTCAAATTATCTGCAACATATCTAAATTCAATGAAATATATATATATATATATATATATATATATATATATATATATATATATATATATATATATATATATACGAAATCCAAAAATAAAAAAACCTAATATTTGAATCGTCAAGTTACAATATTCACAAAATTATTGTCAAATGTAAAAAAATGTAATTAATTTCCTTTTTCAAAAAGAAAATGTACAGGATGAAATAGTAGAATCATGAACCAGTTCAAAATAACTTTGACTTGTTGAAAAGTTTTGCGACTAATTGCACATTTGAAATTTTGATCTGTTGCTCAATTAAAGCGGAGCTGTTTGTTTTGCAGCAAATTTTAACGATTAGTCAGTGGCACTGTTTGAGAACCATTAATACAAAGGTAATTATTACAATTCACAAAGTTAACCGCAAAAGCGTAATATCTGGACAGACGTAAAACAGCTGAAAAAACAGGGCGATGTAAAGCTTTTCTTTTCAAGGATAAGAAAAGAGCTATTATATTTTTTTTTCTCAAAAACCGTTCTTTATAGGAATTTATTGCACACATTGCGCACAGCTTCATGTTTTAATGAAACAAACTAAACTTCTTGTTGAGTCTCATCGCTTTTACTAAAAATCACAATGTTTTGAACTTGTAACATTAACAGTTTTTCCAGTCAGACTTTTTTTTATCACACAATCTCCAAGACTGCACAACTTTTGGAATTAAAGGGTCATCAAATCGCTGATTTAGAACGGAAAACTTATTGAAAAATTTATAAAAAATAGTAATTGACTTGATCAAAGTTAACACTTGTACAGTAAAGCTCGCGTTTTAGGTGGACGAACTTTTGGGTTGCCAACCTGTTTCTCCAAAACTATTGTCTCATTACAAAATTTGAAGCATGGTTAAAGTTTGTGTAATTAAAAATTATTTTTAATTAGAATTGTGGTAATTAATCGTTTAGATCTCGGTCAAGAGAGCTTGTTAAGAAAACGTTTTGAGATATCAGTGTTTTGTTTCAGTCAGAATACTTGCGGGTTTCAGTCAAAAAAGTTGCAACTCGTTTCTATGGCAGAGGAAATCCAAGTCAGACAACTTTCATGGCTTCTCGATCTGTGGCCAATTGATAGGCAACATATTAACAGGGCAAAAATGATCAAAATAACGAAAAAGAATTATACCAGAGGGATTCTCAGAGGGTTTCCCAGATTTCCTGAGCAAGAAAATGAGAATACGAGGAAAAAGCTAATCAGCAAAAATGAGTGCAAGGCTGTTTACGGGCAGGCGTACGTGCCGTAAGCCCGATTTTTACATTGACAAGTCGTACTATTCCACCTCTTTCTGGAGAAGTTTCAACCACTCGTCCTAACGGCCATTCTCCAAGTGGCCTCAATTCGTTGAGTATCAATTCGATGTTGTCAATTTTGAGAGCGGCTGCATCTTGGTTGATTCTTTCATCAACGTCGGTAAGTACTCTTTTACAAGACGCTTCCAGACGTGGAGCGTCAGCTGTTTCATTACTTTCCAGAACCCGCAAGTTGCATGCATTGTTGAACTGAATTTTGCAGGTAGCACAGAGGTGTATGATCCTTTTATGATGAACTGATTTGGCGTTAACAAGCGCCTTTTGTCGGGACGACTGCAGCACTTGTTGGACAACTGGGTTAAGCAAACTTTCTGTTTCAAAGATTACTGTTTTGAAATTGTCATACGTCAATCATCGGCTACCTAGAACGACCAAGATTGTTTATTCACCAAATTTGATCAACATTTTCCCGTCACCACCAGAGGGTTGGGCCACATTGTTGGTTGAATTTTCATGCAATGTTCTTAAATATTAGTTCTCGCGCAACTCGTTGTTTGTCAAAAATCAGGACTCAATTTTATGTTCTTCATACGCTCTGTCGAATGTTTTCCCATCGTCAGTGAACATCACTTTTGGTTGACATCTTTGACAATGAGCTTTGAAAAACGCGTTTGTATTGATATCAGGTTAGGCTTCAAGATGTGCAGCTGTTTTCACGAGGCAGGTTGGAATGAGAGAATGGTGAGCCATTTGTTTCTTCTTCGATGAAAAAAGTATCAAAGAAATCTGTTCCGCAATTTACAAACGGAAAAGGTAAATGGTCGTTAGGATATGGGTATTGAGACAAAAAATATCTTCTGCCAGTTTCTCATTAGAAATATTTGAGACTGCTATATATGGGTTGCAGTGAACTGATATTTATTTTCTCTTTATTTTTGCAATCTGAAAAACAATTTAGAGACTGTTGAAACGCTGAGCGACAGTGTGATCAACGACTGGTATTGAGATGTATCAACTAATGGCTGAAAATGGCTTGATCTTTGTCCCGTTACTACTCATCTGATTTTTGATTCCCAAAGGAGTCTGAGCTGAAACATAGCTCTTTCAGAAAAAGTGGCGTATCAAACCATTTTAAGATATATCTGATGTATCTGCAGGTTTTAACCCACTTTTTTGCAGTAATCAGCAGGATTTTGAGCCCTTGGTATAGATATCAAAATGACGAGTTCCATCACGGAGGGATTTCTGACAGTCTGTTTGCAACGAAAAACCTCCGTATCTTCCATGAAGAAGTCCAATCCAAAAAAAGGCTCTCAGACCAGAAATGAACAATTTCATAGGAGTCCTTTCTCGTTTCACTGTGTTCAACAAACAAACGCCCAGAATTGTGGTCTTTAGTTCCAGTTTACGAACACTTATTTGTTTTAATGGGGTATCTTCAGATTTACTGATAATGAAATAAGTCGAGATTTCACCAAAATTTTGAGCAAATGCTTGGATTTATAGATAACGGCTGACAGTGCTAATGTCAATGCGTCTACAAAAACATCAATCGACTATCTGTGGAATTGAGTTTTGGATAGCGCTCAGTAGTATTTGTGGCCTATTCAATCAACTATCGAGAGTCCGTTCCAAAAATTTCGCAAAATTTTCGGGAAAAAGCTCATCGCAATTCTTTTCGATCTCCATAAATGCTACAGTATGACGTTGAATTTGACTGTTAAATGCAAAAGCATTCCAAAGGCATTAAATTTGAGGACGCAAAATTGAACAGTTTGCGTTGTGTGTACTTAGAAGAGTTTTTCGAAAATATCGATTGGGTTTCATGATACATATGTCTTCCTCCAAATTCTTTTGTTAGCCTTAAACACAAAAATATTAGTTTGGGCCATATTTGTCTTCAGTTGGAACGTTTTTGTGCTCTTCGGGGTGTGTTGATAGATTTTTGTTAGTTTAGAACCGCTTTTTTCAAAGCAATTTTTCACTTGGTTTTCATATACATTAGTCAAATAGTAAACAAAATCATCCCCGTGGAACCGTTCTTGACATTTAAGTTATTTTCTGCTCTCTTGTTCAGTACGAAGATGGCCATAGATAGGAAACAAGTGGCTCCAACATTTTAGCGGATGCACTGGAATTGTTTTAGGTAGTTGTCTATTTTCCAGAGACAACGATGTGCTGATTGATCTGTTCTGACAGATTTCAATCCACATAAACAATCCCTCAATATCAGAAAGAACAGCAACCGGCTCTTTGCGACTTATTATAACCACAAAAGATCAGGTCCAGCGAGCAGGTTCATGTCAGGTGAAAAACCGCAAAAAATGAATGCTGCATTCGCTACCGTGCGCAAACCTTTTCGGATTTAGAAAAGGGTTGTGTGGCAAGTACCAGTTTTTATCGTTGGAGCTTCAGATTTTCCAACCGACTTCACATATTTTTTCGCAACGTCTTTTGACAATGTTTGTTTAGAAAGTTCTCACAGAAAGCCTTTTTAGAGTCGTCTGATCAGACTTTTGAGATGATTAAGCGCTCAGATTTAGATATTTTAAAGTTGCCTTGGCTCTTAGTATGGGACACCAATTTCCTATCATTCATCATTGTATTTAACAGTGGTGCCTAAAACTCCTATTGCTTTCAGATCTTCTTTTGACTGCTGAAGGGGATGGGATATACAACCTTTGCTTCCAATCTTCCAGAAATTGTTGAATAAGATCGTTCAGTCAAATTTCATCTTGTTCGACCTGCGACACACGGCAAAGAAAGTCCTTTTTTGAGCTAGCATTTTTTCGACTGATGTGCTTAAGAGGACGCTTCAAATTCTCCTGCGATTGTCCATCCTAGTTGAGTTTCAACAACGAAGTTTTTGGTGATACCAGGAAGGCTATCAAGTGGAAATCAAAAAGCACAGAACATCTTAATCAGAGTTGTGGCACAAAATTGCCAAAACTCTGATTAAGATCAATTATTATCGCCTGTGCTACATTGATTGAGGGTGATTTGTTGACACGTGCAAAGTTGAAGTGTTGATTGTAAGAGTTGTATGCGGTGACAAGGACTGACTGCAAGATATTTGACGATATCTTTTTATTTTGTGCGTTGAAATACTGTAATGTAGTTGAAGTTTGATCCCCATAAGAAAATCCAATTGTAAACAATAAAACTCTGATTAAATCATTGTCATGATTTTGTCATTGGATCGTTTGCTTACTTCCCATAGAGAATGATTGGCCATAGCGACTTTTTTTATTTTGATCTGTTGTAGCTTTGTTGTTTTTCTCTAACTCCACTGTTCAGTTGTTGACTTGTAGTCTTTCAGTTAACAGATCAAAACTGTAGGTAGTCGAATTCATTTTGACGGATCATGAAGCGCTGTATGGTGTTTTCTGTTACAAGATTGGCAATTTTTCCGTGATGGGCAGTTTGGTCGTAGCTTACTTTTACTAAAGCATGTTGTGAACAATTTGTACTCTATAACTGGGTTTTATATTTCGGTCGATGATAGATTCTGAAAATAAAGGCTCGTTGCTTGAATGTGGTTGGTGTTGCAGTCTAGGCCTTCACGGTTAATTCACAGGCTTGCGTGTTTGCTTGAAATTAACCTTGTGCTTTTTTGCACTGTTTACTGTGGGCGCTCACTGGTGCGGCTCTGAAAGTTTTTTGAGGGAAAAATTGTGATGTTTGACCCCTGAGTGCCAAAATTTTTTATGCAGAATTTTTTCAAAATTTCTTTTTCCACCATTAAGCAAAATTTATTCTGAGAGTTTGCATTTGGGTTTGACAACAGGTATTTAACTGAAAGAACTGGAGTTCCAATCGTTTGACAGCTTTCCTCATTAGTGAAGTTTTGCTGTATGGGTAAGTTATGCTGAGACAAAAAGGTTGTTTCTATTGAGCTATACACTGGAAACGAGCGTTGTAGGTCAAGCCGACAAAACTGTGGTTGACTGTCAAAAAAAAGCTGAGAACTGGGACTGTATGCGTTCCGATAATTCTGGTTGTTTGAAATTCATGTATTTGCACTTGCGATAGAAGATTGATCAGCTGATGTTTTTTTCTGTTCTGACTTCCATTTGATAGAAGCTGAAATTCTTGGGTTGTGGATTGCAACCTAGGATTGTATTGTCGATCAAAAAAGGTTAACTTGGGGACAGTCTGAAGTTTTGATCGGTTAAAATATACCGGCTTTCGTTCGATAGTTTCCAAAGTTTTTGTTTCCAATTCAAGTAAACCAATTTGATACAATTTGATTAACAAAGGGGGAAAAGAGTTGCCGGAAGTTTTTCGTTCGTTGATTTTTAAGGCATAACGGTATGTGTTTTTTTTACCATAACAAGGGAATAACAACTCTGTTTTCCAGTAAACTGTTCGTTCATGCTGAATTTTTGAGTTTGGTCCAGATTTGTTTCTGCGGCCCTAATTTAGCTTTTTTGACAGTTTAAGGTATGGATAGTTTTCTGTAAAGGCAGGTTTATAATATTCAATTCTGCTGACAACTGATTTTTTTTTTCAATTCTGCTTTTCATTTTTCACAGCTAAGCTGCTTGAAGCCAAAAATTGTTGAAACTTTTTATCATCTATTGCATCGAAACAAAAAGAGGCTCTTTAAAGTCTCTTCGTGTGTTGATTCGCTTAAAATGTTCGTTGTTTTAGAAGTTTTTCCGGCAGCATAAACTCTTTTTTAATGGCTGACTGATCGCAGCAACTAACACGTTGTGTCTACTACTAAGCACTATGTTTTGCTGGTAGCTTTTGCGACGTTGACGACTTCTTCGACCGAATTGCCAGAGTTCATATGTGTTTTTTTTTCGAACATGTCAAATTGTTTGAACATTGAGGTTCTTGTCGACTATACACTTGTTGTTTAAAGTAGTCAATGCATTGGCGCTGAATAGATCAAAAAGATCAAATGCAGCCAGGATCAGATCTACTTGTACATCTGATTCGTTGTCTTTTTTCAAAAGAGGTCGTCGAGATGAGTAAAATTTCATCCTGGTTCATATAATTTGATAGGTAATTTGACTTTGAGTTTAAAATTGTTGATTTAAATTTATTGATTTTTTCTTGTCCACTTTTGGCAAAAATGGTTATTTTGTGCCTTCTCAGCATAATGATGGGATGGTGTATCTGTGACCTGTTGGAATTCAGGAAGCCGGTAGATGTGTTAGCCGGGGAAACAACGTTATCGCGAACTCGGCGGTATAAGCTAAGCCTCCATTGGAGTTCCCTTGTTTTCATATTCTTGAAGACATGCAACCAGTTCTGATTCTCTTTCTGCATCGGATGATGCGCTGCTTGGATGACGTTTTTCAGCACGTTTTGTGTTGCTTCTGTGCGTTCTGCTGCTAATTCGTTCGACCTGTTGATCACCAGGAATAACCATCTAAATTTTAATTATTCTGATATTGTTTTCTTCAAAAGCTCAAACTGATTCTTCAAATCAAGCGCAGACATCCAGAACCGATTCAAGGTAGTCAGGCAACTACGAAATTTTTTCTCGATTATCCAGCTCGATGATTCATGAAAACTTTCCCGAAAACTTTCTTGATCCAGTAAAAGTAAGAACGGCTTGAAAATCCGAATTCGGAAAGTTAAAAAAGCAGCTATCTTATGCTTACCTCGGTAACATTTCCTACGTTGGGTTGTAGAAGGCGTTAGCATTTTCAAAAATTGAGGCTACCAATCATTTTTTGTCGCAAAATCTAACTTCTCGTGCTGAAAGAAGAAACTGTCTCCGAACGTGCGTTTGCTTGACCTGTGTTTCGATTTCGACAGGACTAAATAATGGCCGCTCTAAAGACCATTTCTAATTTTCTGCGCTTTGAAAAACTGTATCGCGAGACCAAAAATCTTTTCATGTTAAAATTATGTAAATTCAGTCTTTAGAGCCAAAGAGACTAAAATAATTGGTTACATTGAATTTGAGCAAAGTAAACATTTCATTTTCTATTTATCTAAACATTAAATTTGTATCAGAACATCAAGTGAAAAAACGTTACCAAAATTTTCTAAAACATGTTGTTTTTTAGAGGGGGTCTAATTTGGAGTGCATTAGCTCCAATGGTTCATAGCTAGAAAAATGAAGAAAGTGATGCATTTAGGCAACACGAGCTACGAAAACACAGCGGAAGAATACACAAACATAATCTTTTCGTAGAAGTTTTTTAGAAATTGTACTTCATTGGGACACGTCCAATGTTTCGCCATTATCTCTGCATTTTCCTTTATTCCTGTTTGCTCCTTTCGCAAGTTTTCATCCAAAGAGGTGAATTCTGTGACCGTTAAATAAAAATCTTTCTACATCATTTGGTGATGTCCGTGACCAAGGGGAAAAGAGGCATCAACTTTAACAGCTCAGACAGTGGATAAAAATGTTGGCCATAATTGTAACGTTTTTTGTTGCTTTTTATGTCTTCTCAGTCTTATAATGTCTGACATAAAACCTCCGTTTCTCTTGTCAACTACTGCGACGATTTACAAATGACAAAATTAACTGCTGAGATTCAATGACTGGTTTTTGCTTTTCAGTTTGTCTCGCAGTTTTATACAGAGAACTTCTTTTGGTTTTTGTTTGTTTGTGGACAAATAACCGTTTTATATGAAGCAAAGTTTACATTGAGGAAGGCTGCACTCAAAAACACACAAAAACAAAAACTTCTGAGCCGAACACAAAGAAATGTAAAGTTTTGTAGCAAGTCCAAGGAAACACAAGGTTTGTCAGATTTCTAAAGTTTTTTCAGAAAAATTACAAAAGTACACCCGGAAAGAAGTGCCATTTGTTTGAATTTTTTTCGTTCGCTTAAGAAAAATTAGTTTTTCAGATCCATTTTTTTCAAGGCTGAGGGGGAATTCTCTGTGGAAACCTAAAGAGCAATCACGCGCAGTAACATCCGAAACTGAACAAAAAATACTTGGCAGTTTTTATTTGAGTATTAAAACCTTAATAAAGAATGTAAAAAAGTTTTGTCTCCAAAAACTTTTTGTGTTACAGCAGTTAGAATAGCGAGCATTTTTTCCAGTTTCCATAGAGAATACCAACAGTCTTAGGAAAGCCAATACAAAAAAACATGGGATAATAGAAATACCACAAGTTCTTCTTTGAAAAGGTAAAATAGTTTTTTTGAAGATGTTGAAACATCCGTGTTTTGTTTGAGTTTAAAAAGTTGCTGGCAGACGCAACTCGTTTCTATAACAGTGGGGACCACAGTCAAACATTAACTTTCACGTTTTCTGTATGTGTTGCCAATTGATTGGCAACAATTATTTTTTTGAATGAACATATTTGCAAACTCCGAGCTTAAACTTATTTTTAGTTGAAAATTTTTTCTTTTACAAGAATTACAACTGTCAGAAATCTTTGTTATCTTCAGTTTCAAACGTAAGAAAGCTTCGGTATGGTCGCTTTTGAACGCAGGAGAGATTCGTTATGTTCGCTTTTAGAAGATTCGGTATCTTCAGTCTTAAAGCGCAAGAGATGGTTGGGATGTTTGGTTTCAGACGTAAGAAATTGTCGTTTTTTTCCGTTAGAAAGTGTGATTGTTCATCACACAAAGTAGTCAAACGTTATGTTACAGTTTTTTGCAGGAATTTGAAACGTTCTTCTTGCAACTAGAATTTTAAAAAAATAGTGGAATTCTTTTAAAATTCAAATTTTGCTCAGTCACATAAAAATGAACGACTATGAATTTTGGTTGCCATTAAAAGCTGATCGGTTTTATTGTTCGGTCTGTTGGACTAATCTGCCTTTCAGACCCTGATTAAAAAGACTGGTGCCCGGGCCGAGGTGTCAACGCTAAAAAACGCAAAATTATGTAAGATTGGCGTTGAATGCGTTGAATTTATGTAAGATCTACGCCTGAGCGTAGATCTTACATAAATTCAACTCATTCAACGCCAATCTTACATAATTTTGCGTTGAATTTTGGCGTAGATCTTACATATTTAGCGTTGAATTTTAGCGTAGATCTTACATATTTAGCGTTGAATTTAGCGTAGATCTTACATAAATTCAACGCATTCAACGCCAATCTTACATAATTTTGCGTTGAATTTTGGCGTAGATCTTACATATTTAGCGTTGAATTTTAGCGTAGATCTTACATATTTAGCGTTAATTTAGCGTAGATCTTACATAAATTCAACGCATTCAACGCCAATCTTACATAATTTTGCGTTGAATTTTGGTGTAGATCTCACATATTTAGCGTTGAATTTAAGCGTAGATCTTACATATTTAGCGTTGAATTTAGCGTAGACCTTACATAAATTCAACGCATTCAACGCCAATCTTACATATTTTGCGTTGAAAGTTGGCGTAGATCTTACATTTTTAGCGTTGAATTTAGCGTAGATCTTACATGAATTCAACCCACTCAACGCCAATCTTACATAATTTTGCGTTGAATTTTGGCGTAGATCTTAGATTTTTAGCGTTGAATTTCAGCGTAGATCTTACATTTTTAGCGTTGTATTTAGCGTAGATCTCCCATAAATTCAACGCTTTCAACACCAATCTTACATATTTTGCGTAGAATTTTGGCTTAGATCTTACAAATTTAAGGTTGAATTTTTTGAATTCCATTTCAGACCACTTTATGATTTCAAAAGTTTTTCAATTTTTTTTTCAAAAAGTCAATTTTTTCACTGTTACTTCACAGGTGAGAAAACCGAAGTCAGCAAAAATACCACTTTTTAGTGCTCTTTTATAGTTCAAAATCCATTTGAGACCATTTTACGACAGTAGAACTTTTCCAGGTTTTCTTTTCGAAAAATCATTTTCACTGTTTCGACCCCTATGCTGCAAAGGTGAGAAATGTGAAATCAGAGAAAAATCATTTTTAGTGCTCTTTTATAGTGCAAAATCCAATTGAGAGTTCCAAAGATTTAATTTTTCAAAAAGTTAATTTTTTAACTGTTTCGACCCTATACTGCACAGGTGAGAAAAATCACTTTTTAGTGCTCTTTTATAGTGCAAAATCCGTTTCAGACCATTTTACGGTTTCAAAACTTTTTCAAGTTTTTTTTCGAAAAATTAATTTTTTCACTATTTCGAACCCGATACTCCAAAGGTGAGTAACAAGAAGTCAGAAAAAAATCTTTTTTAGTGCTCTTTTATAGTGCAAAATCCAATTCAGACCATTTGAAGATTTCAAATTTTTCAAATTTCTTTTCGAAAAATTAATTTTTTACTGTTTCGACCCCTATACTGCACAATTGAGAAAAATGAATTCAGCAAAAAATAACCATTTGCTCTCCTACGGTGCAAAAACCATTTCAGACCATTTTGGGAATTCAAATTTTTTTTCAAAACTTAAAAAAAATTAATTTTTTTCCAGTACTTCTCGCATGATAAATGCGTTGAATACGTTGAAATTATGTAAGATCTCGGGTATATTCAACGAAAAATATGTAAGATCTAGGCTAAATTCAACGAAATATATGCAAGTTCTACGCTAAATTCATTGCAAAATATGTAAGGTCTACGCTAAAATCAACGCAAAATATGTAAGATCTACGCTAAATTCAACGCAAAATATGTAAGATCTACGCTTTATAAGGATTGCGGCTCTTAAGGAAACCAAGGTACGGTGGCGCAAAGGTAGAAGAGGCGACAAGTAAACAGGAGGTCAGTGGTTCGAGTCCCATACCCAGAGTTCTACGCGTTGATTTTTTGTAAGATCAACGCTAAATTCAACGCAAAAATATGTAAGATCTACGCTAAATTCAACGCTAATTATGTAAGATCTACGCTAAATTCAACGCTAAATATGTAAGATCAGCGGCAACTAGCGTTGACAAGTTGGAAAAATCACCGCGATTTCTTACATAATTTTGCGCTGAATGCGTTGAATTTTTGTCTTTAAATTCAACGCATTCAACGCAAAATTATGTAAGAAAAGTGCGGTGAATTTTCCGACTTGTCAACGCTAGTTGCCGCTGATCTTATATAATTTTGGCCAAATTCCTCGGCCCGGGTGTTTCTTCAAACAATATCGAATCTCCTTAAGGTTTCAAAGCAAAAACACCGAAACTCTCTTACTTTTAGAAATGACGATACCCAATCTGTCTTACGTTTAAAGACGACGATACCGAGCCTTTCTTATGTTACATATCGAACAAATCGATGATAACGACAAAAAGTCATAGGCAATCTTGCCGTTATTGCTATAAAAAATCGACGATACCGACGACTTCTTTTGTTTAAAAACCAAAAGTTTCTCAACTAGGGATATGCATAACTTTTCCATAAATATGGTAGACACGCCGATGATAAGACTGATTGTTCAAGGAGCTCTCACTTACCCATTGGTTCAGGGTGACATAAGTATGAGAAGTCCAGGCAGCATTGATGGTTCCACTTAAAGTTTCAGAAGAAAAAAATGCAACAGTACTCATAGAAATAATAAACTGAAAAGTGAGGAATAATAAGAAAAATCACAGCAGTGAACAGACCGGTTGTGGAGAAAACGATCTTTAGCTGCAATTATTTGAACGTTTGAGATACTTCGATGGCTTTTCAAACCAGACAGCATGTTAAACAGTCTGAAATTTCATTGTGTGAATACAACAAAAAATCGTGTATTTTTACCCGATTTCTTGCGTAAAAAGTATCATACGACAAAAAGTCGATTTACACGAGAAACCAAGTAAATTTACACGATTCTCTTGGGGTCAACATCAAGATTTCTCGTGGGATTCACACGATAAATCGTGTAAAATTCACTACATTTCTCGCGTGTTCTCAACCAATTTTTCATGTGAAAACCACTCGATTTTTTGTGTGAAAACACATTTTTTGTGTCGAAAATTTGGATAAAAGCACAAATAAAATTGCATGAAAATTACATGATATATCGTGTGAATCACACGAAAAATCCTGAGGTTAAGCCCGAGAGAATAGTGTAACTTTACAAGTTTTCTCGTGTGAATCGGTCTTTTATCATTTGATTCTCTTCACGGGAGAGATCAGGTGAAAATACACGATTTTTAGGCCAACTTTACATGATTTGTCATGTAATATTATTTTTATTCGGCAACCGAAAATGGTTTACAAATCACTAGAAATGAGAGAGATTGGTTCACTTTAAATACAAATTAAGGCTTCAGTTGTAGAACTGGGAATGGAATTAATTAGAATTAACAAAATAAATCACTTCATTAGATTTATAAATATAGAATTAACACAAAACGCCTCGGGTTGGTCAAAATTATGCCCCAACTAAAAATAACAAACTCTCCAAAAATTACAAACACTTTGCTTCAACTGGTCATTTTTTGGCCATGTATTCATGCCAAAACACAGAAAGAAGAAACGTCAAAAACAATGAACATAAAAACCTTGAAAGTTATTTGTAATTTTAGCAGAAACCTTACGTGAATTGTAGAAATGACGTCTTGCAAATCTTACGTTACTGTTGTCTCAAATGGTACATCAAAGTACAAAAGTTCAGATATATAAATCATCAAGGATACCTAATGAGCTTTTACAGCTCAAGAAATTAGTTCCCCAGTACTTGAAAAATATATAATTATTATAACTGTTCAATTGTTGGACAACGAGCTTATTATTCTTTCGTTTACAGTAAAGTTTTTGTTTTCCTCTGATGAAGAGGAAGAGCATGATTACTCGCACCAGTTCTACTTTATCAGCTTATCATGTGCTGATTTCTACCTGTGATCATTTATTTTTGAGTTTTGGCTATCATTTCTGTCCAATCTTAAACAATTGTTAAGAGAATGCTATAGTGAGACTTTACCACATGTCATTCCAACCATACGGTGGAATTTGATCTGTTTTCAGAGTTAAACTAAACAAAACATGCAGTTTATGACTTTGCTTCGTCTGTTCAGTTGGAGTGGACACAATTTTATAATTTATAATATTCAAAACAGTATTGAAAAAACTACTGTTTACTTTCTCTACGTTAATTCTAAGCCATGTCATTCTTTCAGAGTAAAACAGAGCCTAACCATAGCAGTATGGCTTCGCTTCGTCTATTCAGTTGAATCGGACACAACAAACTAATTTATAATATTAAAATAAGTTTTGAAAACAGCATTAGTCTTTACCTTCTCTACGTCATATCTAAGCCATGTCATTCTTTCAGACTAAAAATAAACCATACAAGCAGTTTATGGCTTCGCTTCGTCTATTCACGTTGTTTGCACACAATTGCCTATTTTTTAATATTCGTAGCAGGTTTGAAAAAAAAACTTTACTGTTTACTTTTTCTACGTCATGACTGAGCCATGTCGTATTTTCAAGAGTAAAAAGAAAACCAAACAACCAGTTTATGGCTTTGCTTCGTATATTCAGTTGAATTGAACACAATTGCTTTTTTTATAATATTCAAAACAGTATTGAAAAAAAATGTACTGTTTACTTTCTCTACGTCATTTCTAAGCCAAGTCATTCTTTCAGAGCAAAAATGGGCCACCCAAGCAGTCTGACTTCGCGTCGTCTGTTCAGTTGAATTGGACACAACAAACTATTCTATGATATTAAAATAGGTTTTGAAAACAGCATTAATCTTTACTTTGTCTACGTCATATATTAGTCTTTTCATTTTTTCAGACAAAAAATAAACCAAACAAGCAGTTTATGGCTTCGCTTCGTCTATTCACTCTAATTGCACACAATTGCCTAATTTTTATTATTCATACCAGTTTTGAAAAAAACTTTACTGTTTAATTTTCTACGTTAATTCTAAGCCATGTCATTCTTTCAGTATAAAAGAGCCTAACCATAGCAGTATGGCTTCGCTTCGTCTATTCAGTTGAAGTGGACACAACAAACTGATTTATAATATAAAATAGTTTTTGAAAACAGCATTAGTGTTTATTTTGTCGACGTCATATCTAAGTCTTGTCATTCTTTCAGACAAAAAATAAACCAATCAAGCAGTTTATGGCTTCGCTTCGTCTATTCAATCTAATTGCACACAATTGCCTAACTTTTAATATTCTTAACAGTTTTGGAAAAAACCTTTACTGTTTACTTTTCCTACGTCATGTCTGAGCCATGCCGTATTTTCCAGAGTAAAACTAAACCAAACAAGCAGTTTATGGCTTTGCTTCGTCTATTTAATCTAATTGCACACAATTGCCTAATTTTTTGAATTTTCATAACAGTTGTGAAAAAACTTTACTGCTTACTCTTTCTACGTCATGTCTGAGCCATGTCGTATTTTCTGGAGTAAAACTAAACCAAACAAGCAGTTTATGGCTTCGCTTCGTCTATTCAGTTGAATAGGACACAGTTGCTTAATTGATATTATTCAAAACACTATTGAAAGAAAAATTACTGTTAATTTTCTCTACGTCATTTCTAAGCCATGTCATTCGATCAGAGCGAAAATGAACCACCCTAGAAGTCTGGCTTCGTGTCGTCTATTCAGTTGAATTGGACACAAATAACTAGTTTATGATATGAAAATATGATTCGAAAACAGCATTGGTCTTTACTTTCTCTACGTCACGTGTAAGTCATGTCGAATTTTTCAGATTGCAAATGATCAAAACAATCTGTATGGCTACGCGTCTTCTATTCAGTTGAATTGGAAACAACTAAAAAGTCTTGAAAACAGAATTAGTTTTAATTTCTCTACCTCATATCTAAGCCTTTTCATTCTTCCAGAGTAAAAATGAACCAAACAATCTCTATGGCTTGACTTCGTCTATTGAGTTGAATTGAACACAGTTAACTAGTTTATAATATTAAAATAAGTTTTAAAAACAGCATTAGTCTTTACTTTCTCTACCTCATGTGTAAGCCATGTAATGTTTTTCAGAGAATAGGTAAACCAAACAAGCAGTTTATGGCTTCGCTTTGAATATTCAGTTGAAACGGACACATTTGCATATTTTACAATGTTCAATATAGTATTGAAAAATAATTTACTATTTACTTTCTCTATTTCGTTTCTTAGCCGTATCAATCTTTCTGAGTAAAAAAGAACCAAGCAAGCATCATGGCTTCGCTTCGTTTATTCTGTTGAACTAACAAATTTATCATATTAAAAAAAGTTTTGAAAACGGCATTATTCTTTATTTTGTCTACGTCATATCTAAGTCCTGTCATTCTTTCAGAGTAAAAAACCAAACAAGCAGTTTATGGCTTCGCTTCGTCTATTCACTTTATTTGCAAGCAATTGCGTAATTAATATTTTTCAAATCAGTATTGGAAAACTTTACTGTTTACTTTTTCTACGCCATTTTTAAGCCGTGTAAAATGTTTCGAATTAAAACTAAACCAAACAAGCAGTTCCTGGCTTTGCTTCATTATTCTCATGGACACAACTAACTAACTTATAATGTTAAAATAAATTTTGAAAACAGCATTAGTCTTTACTACCTCTACGTCATATCTAAGCCATGTCATTCTTTCAGACTAAAAATAAACCATACAAGCAGTTTATGGCTTCGCTTCGTCTATTCACGTTGTTTGCACACAATTGCCTATTTTTTAATATTCGTAGCAGGTTTGAAAAAAAAACTTTACTGTTTACTTTTTCTACGTCATGACTGAGCCATGTCGTATTTTCAAGAGTAAAAAGAAAACCAAACAACCAGTTTATGGCTTTGCTTCGTATATTCAGTTGAATTGAACACAATTGCTTTTTTTATAATATTCAAAACAGTATTGAAAAAAAAATGTACTGTTTACTTTCTCTACGTCATTTCTAAGCCAAGTCATTCTTTCAGAGCAAAAATGAGCCACCCAAGCAGTCTGACTTCGCGTCGTCTGTTCAGTTGAATTGGACACAACAAACTATTCTATGATATTAAAATAGGTTTTGAAAACAGCATTAGTCTTTACTACCTCTACGTCATGTGTAAGCCATATCGTATTTGTAATTTTCAGAGTAAAAATGAACCAAAGAATCTGTATGGCTACGCTTCTTCTATTCAGTTGAATTGGGGACAACTAACTAAATTATATTTTTAAAATATGTTTATAAAACAGAATTAGTCTTTACTTTCTCTACCTCATATCTAAGCCACGTCAATTTTTCAGACTAAAAATAAACCAAACCGGCAGTTTATGGCTTCGCTTTGTCTTTTCACTTTAATTGCACGCAATTGCCTCATTGATAATTTTCAAAACAGTATTGAAAAAAACTTCACTGTTTACTTTTTCTACGCCATGTCTGAGCCATATAATATTTTTCAAATCAAACCTAAACCAAACAAACAGTTTATGGCTTTGCTTCGATATTCAGTTGAATTGGACACAACTAACTAACTTATAATATTAAAATAAATTTTGAAAGCAGCATTAGTCTTTACTATCTCTACGTCATGTGTGAGCCATATCGTATTTTTCAGAGTAAAAATGAACCAAACGAGCATTTTATGGATTTGCTTCGTATATTCACTTGAATTGGAAACAATTGCTTATTTTAAAAATTTCAAACCATTGTTGAAAAAAAAACTTTACTGTTTACTTTCTCTACGTCATTTCTAAGCCATGTCAATCTTTCTGTGTGAAAATGAACCAAGCAAGCAGTATGGCTTCGCTTTTTCTATTCAGTTGAATTGGACACAACTAACTAATTTATAATATTAAAATAGGTTTTAAAAACAGCATTAGTCTTTACTTTCTCTACCTCATGTGTAAGCCATGTCGTATTTTTCAGAGTAAAAGTAAACGAAACAAGCAATTTATGGCTTCGCTTTGTATATTCAGTTGAAACGGACACAATTGCTTCTTTTATAATGTTCAATATTGTACTAAAAAAAATTTACAATTTACTTTCTATACGTTATTTTTTAGCCATATCAATCTTTCGGAGTAAAAAAAAACCAGGCAAGCACTATGGCTTCGCTTTATTTATTCTGTTGAATTGGACACAAGTAACAAATTTATGATATTAAAATAGGTTTTGAAAACAGCAATATTCTTTACTTTGTCTACGTCATATATAAGTCTTGTCATTCTCTCAGAGCAAAAAAAACAAACGAGCAGTTTATGGCTTCGCTTTGTCTATTAACTTTAATTGCATGAAATTGCTTAATTGATAATTTTCAAAACACTATTGAAAAAAAACTTTACTCGTTACTTTTTAGACGCCATGTCTAAGCCATGTAATTTTTTTCAAATTAAAACTAAACCAAACAAGCAATTTATGGCTTTGGTTCTATATTCAGTTGAATTGGACACAACTAACTAATTTATAATATTAATATAAGTTTTCAAAACAGTATTAATTTTTACTTTCTCTACGTCACGTGTGAGTCATGTCGTATTTTTCAGAGTTAAAATGATTCAAACAATCTGTATGGCTACGCTTCTTCTATTAAGTTGAATTGGACACAACTAAAAAGTCATGAAAACAGAACTAGTTTTACCTTCCCTACCTCATATCCAAGCCATTTCATTCTTTCAAAGTAAAAATGAACCAAACAATCTGTATTGCTTCGCTTCGTCCATTGAGTTGAATTGAACAGAACTAACAAATATGTTATTAAAATAGGTTTTGAAAACAGCATTAGTCTTCACTTTCTCTACCTGATGTGTAAGCCATGTCGTATTTTTCAGAGTAAAAGAAAACCAAACAAGCAATTAATGACTTCGCTTTGTATATTCAGTTGAATTGGACACAATTGCTTATTTTATAATGTTCAATATAGTATTGAAAAAAATTGCTTTTTACTTTCTCTACGTCATTTCTAAGCCATGTCAATCTTTCTGAGTAAAAATGAACCAAGCAAGCAGTATGTCTTCGCTTTGACTATTCAGTTGCATTGGACGCAACCAACTAATTTATGGTATTAAAATAGGTTCTGAAAACAGCATTAGTCTTTATTTTCTCTACGTGATATCTAAGCCATGTCATTCTTTCAGAGTGAAAAAAAAACAAACAAGCAGATTTTGGCTTCGCTTCGTCTATTCACTTTAATTGCAAACAATTGCTTAAATTACAATTTTCAA
Source organism: Convolutriloba macropyga (assembly GCF_964194025.1). Classification (NCBI taxonomy): domain Eukaryota; kingdom Metazoa; phylum Xenacoelomorpha; order Acoela; family Convolutidae; genus Convolutriloba; species Convolutriloba macropyga. The sequence continues at coordinate 19,183,875 of NC_134479.1, read as the reverse complement.
AACGTTATTGAAAAATCTTTGCTGTGTACTTTTTCTAAGTCATGTCTAAGCCATGTTGTATTTTTTAGAGTAAAACTAAACCAAGCAAGCAGTAGGGCTTCGCTTTGTCTATTTTGTTGAATTGGACAACAATGACCAACTTACAATATTAAAATAGGTTTTGAAAATAGCATTTGTCTTCACTTTGTCTACGTCATATCTAAGTCATGTCTTTTTTCAGAGTAAAAAAAAACAAACCAGCAGATTATGACTTCGCTTCGTCTATTCACTTTAATTGCAAACAGTTGCTTAAACTACAACTTTCCAAACAATATTGAAAAAACTTTACTGTGTACTTTTTCTACGTCATGTCTAAGCCATGTCAATCTTTCACAGTAAAAAGGAAATAAGAAAGCAGTATGGCTTCACTTCGTCTATTCAGTTGATTTGGACACAAGTTAAAAATTATAATATTAAAATAGGTTTTGAAAACAGCAGTAGTCTTTACTTTCTCTACGTCATATCTAAGCCATGTCATTTTTTCAGAGTAAAACTAAACCAAACGAGCTTTTTATGGATTTGCTTCGTATGTTCACTTGAATTGGATACAATTCCTTATTTTAAAATTTTCAAACCATTTTTGAAAAAAAAGGTTCCTTTTAACTTTCTCTACGTCATTTCTAAGCCATGTTCTTCTTTCAGAGTGAAAAATAAGCACACAAGCAGTATGGCTTCGCTTCGTCTATTCAGTTGCATTGAACACAACTAACTAATTTATAATATTAATATAGCTTTTGAGAACAGCATTAGTCTTTATTTTCTCTACATCATATCAAAGCCATGGCATTCTTTCAGAGTAAAAAAAAGCAAACAAGAAGTTTTTGGCTTTGCCTCATCCATTCACTTTAATCACACAGCATTGCTTCATTTATAATATTCGAAACAGTATTGAAAAAAATTACTGTTTAATTTTTCGTCGTCATGTCTAAGCCATGTCCTATTTTTCAGAGTAAAACTGAACCAAACCAGCAGTTTATGACTTTGATTCGCCTCTTCAGTTGAATTGGACACAAATGCTTAATTTATATTATTTAGAACATTATTGAAAAAAAACTACTGTTTGCCTTCTCTACGTTATTGCTGAGCCATGTCAACCTTTCAGAGTAAAAAGGAGCCTAACCAGCAATATGGCTTCGCTTCGTCTATTCAGTTCAATTGAACACAACTAACTGTTTTATAATTTTAAAAAAGGTTCTGAAAACAGCATTAGTCTTTACCTTCTCTGCGTTATTTCTAAGCCATGTCATTCTTTCAGAGTAAAAGGAGCGTAGCCAGCAGTACGGCTTCGCTTCGTCTATTCAGTTGAATTGGACTCAAAAACTAATTTATAATACAAAAAGCGGTTTTGAAAACAGCATTAAATTTTACTTTCTCTATGTCATTTCTAAACCATGTCATTATTTCAGAGTTAAACTAAACAAAACATGCAGTTTTTGGCTTTGCTTCGTCTGTTGAATTGAATTGGGCACAATTCTTTATTTTATAATATTCAGAAAGTTATTGATAGGAAACATTACTGTTTATTTTCTCTACCTCATGTCTAAGCCATGTCGTATTTTTTAGAGTAAAACGAAACCAAACAAGCAGTATGGCTTCGCTTCGTCTATTCAGTTGCATCGGACACAACAAACAAATTTATATTATTTTGAAAACAGCATTGCTCTTTACTTTCTCTACGTTACATCTAAGCCATGTCAATCTTTCAGAGTTAAAATAAACAAACAGATAGTTTATGGCTTTGCTTCGTCTATTCAGTTGAATTGGACATATTTGCTTAATTTTAATATTCAAAACCGTATTAAAAAACTACTGTTTACTTTTTCTACGTCATTTCTAAACCAAGTCGTAATTTTCAGAGTAAACCAAACCAAACAAGAACTTTATGGCTTCGGTTCGTCTATTCAGTCGAATTGGACAAAATTGCTTATTTTATAATATTCAAAGCAGTGTTGAAAAGAATCTTTACTGTTTACTTTTTCTGCGTCATGTCTAAGCCATGTCGTATTTTCGGAGTAAAACTAACCAAACAAGCAGTTTATGGATTCGCTTCATCTATTCAGTTAAATTGGACACAATTGCTGAATCTATAATATTAAAATGGGTATTGAAAACAACATTACTTTATACTTTTTCTACGTTATATCTAAGCCATGTCATTTTTTCAGAGTAAAAATAAACCAAACAAGCAGTTTATGGCTTTGCTTCGTCTATTCAGTTGAATTGGACACATTTGCTGAATTTATAGTTTTAAAATCAGTATTGAAAACAACTTTACTGTTTACTTTCGTTAAGTAATCTAAGCCATGTCAACTATAATACCGTAAACAATGAGTGCAGGGGCCGCCATTCGGCCACAATATAGTATAAAACTTAAAGACATAGGAACCTGGTTCCCATCTAAACTTCAAAATCGAAAGTGGTTACTTCTCTTTGGATCAGCTCAAACTCCAGACGGAATTGAAACTTCTAAGCGATGGCAGGATTTGCATGATTTCGAGACCAATTCAAACAAAAACTTGTCACGTATGCAGCGGGCAATAGGGTCCGAAACGTATGACATACTGAAGATTCATAATATTCAACTAGAGCAAGCTCTTGAAACGCTACGAAAATTTGCCCGTGACTGCAGAACAACCAGTAGCCGTCAGCCCATAGTCTATTATTCCGGGTACGCTGAAATTGGAACAGGCAATTGGTGTTTTTCCGATGGCACCATTCAACTGATCGATGTCAAGGAGATCTTTGAATACGCCACCGATGATCTTGATGGAAATCCAGTATATCCCTTAATAATATCAGATGCCTGTTACAGTGGCGCCTGGGCTAACGAGAGTTTCTGTATGGCCCAAAGAGGTGTCAAAATTTACTGTCTTTCGTCTTGCAGAGAATTTCAAACCGCGTGTAATATGCCAGGTTTGTCATCACAATATTTTGAGTATTCATAACAGATTTGTTTCTGGTTTTCAGAGAATTTAGGGATAAGCTGACCCAAAAGTTTAGTGCAAATTTGCTTTCACTTGAAAGTGAATCTCGCAACAAATCTTAATTCAAGTTTTTTAAATTATCCCTTGTGAAAAATGCTGACCATAAATTTAATTAACTCTTTTTGAAACATATGAGCAAGAAAAATAAACAGAGTTCACACCGAAGGAAATCCATAGATTTCACGCTTTTAACAAAAGTACATTTAAGAGATTTAAATTAATTACATTCCATGTGCTTTGTATTTAAATTCCATACATAAATTAACTGAAATTCACATTTACGGTAACTGAACCCATGTAACTAAAACCATTCACGTTTATGCATATCTTTGATATTTACAGCTTTTGTGAGCAAAATTTCTGAAGTTAATCCAAATCTAACTCTAGCTTTATTTCTTAGAGTTTTATCTAATCTAACCAATCTAACACAATTTTCATTCGCGTGAACTGCGGTTACATTGTGAATTTTAATTACAAAAAATTATAAGAAGTACTTACGAAACTTTGTTTTAAATTATTTAGCTGAGAGGGTAAGGAGATTTAACGCTAATTCAACTTTAGAAAGATAGCAAGTAGATGTCATCAATTTGTGAGCGTTTTGCACGACCCCGGCACGGCAGCAGTTTCGCTTAGGGTATATTAACTCCTAGTAGAAGGGTAAGAGGCCCGATTTAATTATTTCGCACCTATTTGTTCACAAGTTCAACTTTAATTTAAGCCAACTCCAGTTTTAGTCCTCGATTTACTTAATAATGCTTGTGGGGGAACTTAAACAAGTTATTTTTTAATCTGCAACTGCATCAGCAAAAGATAAAGATAATAATCATCAAACGAATTTGGAGTGAGTTTAAAACCACAAGGAGTTGTAAATAATAAGAGCGTTAAGAGTGGGGGTACTCATGCGATACTAAACATGGAATATTGGGAGTGATCCTAAGTGGGCATTCCCAGGATCTTAAACCTGAGATTTAGAGGGTCATAGTGAGAGGATAATCCTGCGATACTTGGGAATAGAGGGGGTGATGTTAATGGGGTCCTTTACGATACTTAAACATGGGAAAATAGGTGTTGATTAAGTGGGTATTTTTTACGATACTTAAACATGGGAAAATAGGGAGTGATCTCAAGTGAGCATTTCTTTCCTGGGTTCCTAAACAAGTTCATTTAGGGCCTCATGCTGAGTGGTTAATAATACAAAACTTAAACAATGGAATATAGGCGGTAATCTTGTCTTTTTTCTATAGTTTAACATGGATATATAGGATGTTATTTAAAGTGGGTATTTTTGCAATGGTTAAACATGGGAGTATACGGGCTTATCCTGTGTGGGCATAACAGTATAGGGGAGAGAAAATAGGGGAAGTTTGCGTAAATGGGTCACCGTAATTAACCTAAACAGTTGGAATAGGTTTCGTTGGACTAAATTGCTATTTCTTTCTCAATATTTTTGTTCTCTATGTACCTATGTCTTCTTCATGCGAAAACAGTTGAGTGATTATGCTTAAAGTGTTCAAGTGTTCATATTTCTCAAGGAGCGCCCAATTGCAACGATTGCAACAGAAGATTTGAAAAGCGATGATGAGATTTATCAGGAAGTGAAAAAAGAATATAGTGATAGGTATCTGTATTTCTTAGCAACATGTTTTTACCTGGATTCTGCTCTTGATTTGAATATTGCATTGATATTCAGAGCCTATGACGGACACAATGGTTTTGACAATTTTACACATGACACATTTCAAATCTTAAAAAATATTGCATGCTATTCTCCATGACGCTTCCGGTTTTGTCTTTGAACAGAGCGAAAAAAGTTCAAATGGTTCTTACACCTTGACCTGTCCTGTCAGAAATGAATATCTCGGTCACGTGACAGGCATAGCTTTCTGTATCTATGTGAAGACCTATAAGAGAAGGTTGGTCAGTTTACTGGAACATTTAAACTACCACCAGTTTTTCGTGATATTGAAGACTTTTCGACATCAAAACTTGGTTTTACAATCAAAGAGTTTTCTGTGTAAACTCATATTTACAGCAATACAGTTTGTTTCCTAGCCTCAAATTCTTTCACTATGTTTTCGTCAAGCGAACAAAGGTCTTACCAGTGGGTTTCAAAACTTCTCCATGGTTTGTCTTGGGAGAGCGGAGAATACTCCAATTGCTATCTGTGGCAAATTATTAAAAGCGTTCAAAACTTTGTATTCCCGTTTTCCGACTTTATGCAAAAATAAGCGGAAAAAGCGGTAACTTTGAAGAAGTTATTCCAATGAGACGTTTTAAATTTGGAGACGTTTTAATGTATATAGGTTGAAAACCTAAAATTATATCGCGACATACCAATTTGTGATATACATTCGGTAAATTTTCTTAAATGACTAAAAAGCAGAGACTGTGCTACTAAGAAGGCGAGACTATTTTACCTGTGGCTGACGAGTGAGTTGTTGTTTAGAAAAATTAACTCCATCTCTCCGTCAAGTAATTTGTCCCAAAATTTGACATTTTACAGATACATAGCGGCTGAAGACAATCTAACCGTTACATTTGTTGAAGAAGAGAAAGTTGATACTCCTGGTCAATCAGTTCTAAGAAAGGAACAATTTATCTGTACTGATGCAAAAATCAAGACACTGAAAAGTTAGCTTTTTCTCTTAGAGTACTTCAAATTATACCATGTCTATGCAAGAAGACTGAAACTAACCCATTAACCTATGCCCAAGCATTCAGTACCAGATCATATATCTCCAACATGTGGATGTCTTCCGGTTGAAATTAAGCAGAGCACCAGAGACAGCAGCGTAGAGGCAGTTGTGCTCAGAAATAAAACTGATAAGGTCAATGCAAACATTACTATTGCTTACAAATAAAAACTGATGAAAACGTTTAACTTGTGTGTTACGAAAACTTTTGTCAATTAATTATGCATGAGCTTTAGGTTCACTTAATCGTTTAATGAAAATTTTGTTTCAAATGAACCAACCTGAGAACAAAATTGACAATTGAGGAGCTATAACTGGTATAGTTTTTGATAAAAATCACCAAGAAAGGCGATCTTGGTGGTTTTGTAACTCTAGAATTCTAAGATCTGAGGTGGTTTGTTTTACACAAACTTTTATAATAGCTTTTCTTACTGCTGTTTCTTTAGTCAAATGGGTGTTTTTTAAAACTCGATTGTGATGAGTAAACATTCTTGTTTTCACTTCTCTCCTGCACAGTTGGATACAATCTACCTCAGCCGAAACTATGAATAAAAAATATCAACTACTGATAGACTTTTTATAGTTGTTTGTGGCCCATCATGTTGTGGAAAAATTGCCATAATTTTCAAAATTTTACATCAAAACACCTTCTCACCCAAGTTTGAATCAGTTTTGTATTTCTATCAGCGTGACCAACCTAAGTTTCAGTTCATTGACAGAAAAAAAAACATTCAGTTTATGGAGTTTTCTAATTTTGAGCAAATATCAGAACTAGATGATTGCTTCTTGATATTTGGCGACTCAAATGAAGAAATTTTTAAGAATCAGTGTGAAAAACCAGTGTGATCCACGTGAAGCACAACTTGTTTCGACCGAGCAAATAATCCAGAACAATTGACTGTAATACAACACAAATTAGTTTATTTGCTCGATAACTACACAGCACAAAATTTTTAATAGAAATTTACGAGTTATCAACAAAGAAAACATTGGTCATTTTACAATTGATCAAGACCCGAAAACGTCGGAAGCGTTACATTACACTTCTAATAGTGTGCCTCCAGGTCCCTTAGTTCTTGCTTACCTCCAGCAAAACCTGTTATTACAAGTCTAACAAATGAAAGAGAAAGGAATGTGTAAGCTTTAGCTAATACTACAAGTATCAGATATCAAGATAAAAGAGTTAATTAGGTCAGCTTTAAGAATTTTATTTTATTCTCAGCAAATGCTTCTTGAAAGTGGTAACGTTCGTTAACAAAAACTTAATAGAAACGGACGAACGTTAATTAAGAAAAATTTTATCCAAAAAGGCAGGTTTGAAGGCGAAAAAAACTATATTGCATTCAGCAGAATTCGCTCTGACTCCAAAAGGCTTGTTTACTTGGAAAAAAAATTTTAAAAAATCTCGACAACCAAGGCTAGAGAAACGAAGCAGCACTTTTAACCCTCATGCAAAGAAGTACGAACGAGAAGACGGAATAGTTCAGAGCTAGTGTTAACTGAGCGGGAAAAAGAAGTAAACGTGCCCGAACAAATGGATTCTATTGGTGATGACAGCAAAATCGATACAGTCATCACAAAAATTGGAAGTTTTGAATCAGTAATGGCAATGGGGAAACTGAGAGAAAAACACAAAATCCAAGGTGCAGAAATTTTGCTTGATCTTATCCTCCAAGCAGAAGCAGTTGCAGTTAGCGAAGAAAGCAAGTTACTATACATCAATCCAGAACCAACAAGTGTACTATTTTTGCAACAAGTTACTAATTTTTGTATGTCCTACAGCAGCCTACTAAGAAAATTGATGAGTCAGAAACCACCCAAATTTTAAATGTTCTCCCTATTGAGACTGAACTTGTCGCCAAGCAAAATCTACAAGCCCATGAAGATGAACAAGAATTCTTCCCAACCCAACAAAGTCCACAATCAGGAAACGGTAACCCCAAAAAATCCAAAATAAAAAAAAAGAACAAAAAAAAACAAACAAAAGGGAGACCGAAACGAAAAAAAGGATCTCTTTCTCTTCTGGAGAAACTTTTTCCAAAAAACCCTGCTCCCTTTGGTAGCCCAAAGTGACCTCATACACACAGGAAAAAGTTAACGGGTAAAGTGAAATGAGGCTTAGATATAAAACTTTCCACGATAAAAACAGCTCAATTCGTTTAAGGTTTCCAAGACAAAGAGTGATTGGATAGCTTATTAATAAACTTTGGTCTCTGAATTTAGCTCATGTTGATGAACTGGCACAGTAGAATTGAGTTTTCCAATACTTTTTGGTAACAGTTGACTGTCAGTGACGATATCTATCTGTATAACCAAGGAAAACAAAATATGCAACAGAATCGGCCCAAGATTTCAAAAAAAAATGATCAAGTACAAACATCCATTAAATGTGTGGGTTGACGATGGTACAGAGTTTCTCTCAGCTTTCAAAAGCTTGTGTGGGGGTTTTGAAAAAAGATTCAGTTATATAGCACTTTTAGTAAATAGAACTCTGCTTTTGCAGAAAGAAACATTCACTCGCTGAAAAGTATCATCTGCAGATACTTTGAAGAAAAGAGGGCGTACTCTTTTTTTGATAGCATCGATCAGTTTGTGAACAAAAATATTTCAGGTGTTAACGTGGCCACTAAAATTGCCCAAATAAAATTTGCAAAAAAAAATGTACCGAGACTGGTTTCCCTGAGTGCGCAAACAGGTATCCTTCAATAACCCAAATTTTATATCGGACACTTTGTTAGAATTATCAGAAAGGACAAGGCGTTCAGAAAGAATGCAAACAATCCTTTACTGACGAGGTATCTGAGATAACAGGTACTTCGACTTTGTCAGCGCCAGCCTACTTCAATATTGACGGAAACAAGGGAAAAATGGTTGATGAATTCTATAAACCAGAATTACAACTAGTTCGTGAACGGAGCGAACAAAATGGCTCGCAATCGATTTGAAGATGAGTTCACAATTTTTTCGGCTTCATTTTGAAACCTGTTTAATTATGAAAATCAACTTTGGGGCAATTGCATTGTTGAGTTAATTGATTTTATCTTTCCAACAAATATTGGAAACGTTGAGGATGGAGATTTCATTGCTTTCGGCCTGGAACAATATGAGACAGCTACAAAAAGGCAGCAGAAGCCAATGTTATTTCATGACCGAACAAGGGATTAAAATTAGGTTTTATTCCAGGGACATTTGACACAGTAAATCAGTTTCTTGCATTAATCAAGGGTACAGCCGGACCGCTTCACATTTCCCTCAAAAGTTTGAAATCTGGAAGGAAGGAAAGTTTGTTTGGAAAACATGAAGAAATTACGTTTCCAAGCGAAAAAATTCCTAGTAATTTTAGTTTTAAGGCAGGTCCTGATGGCAATGGTATCCATATTGGCTAAAAAATGAACAAGACTGCAGATAAATTAATGAAAAGAGAGCCCATTATGGAGAGCTACCACCGGCTCTGTTGGCTGTTGAACGTTTGATATTTGCAAATTCAAACATTATTGAATATCAGTACTTGGCTGATGCTAAATAGCCTCTTTTACGCCTCATTGATTCAAAACAGTGTAAAAAAATCGGTAGTGTGTGTGAAGTTGAACCAACACATTAAATACTTTTTGGAACTTGGGTTACAAAAAAACTAATGACGAACACAATTCAGTCCGTTTCAATTAAACTGCGAACTTCTGAAAAACCAGTGGTTTGGTTCCCCTATTGGAAACAGGAAAATTTTTCTTGACGTTAAAATTCAAAGTTTTTAGTTTAAAAGTGATTCATTCTACTCACATCAAGTAACGTCTCTGCCGCATTTTTCTGGATACTTTCGAAAAAGATGTAGTGACTTTGGAGCTTGGGCTGAGGGCACGGGTCGTGTTGCTCTGCCTTTAGCACGCCGATCATTCTACCAACTGCCGAACGAATTGGAAAAAAACAGTTGTAACACAGTAATCCGGGGCTACTGGGCGTAGTAAGCAGTGGAAAAATCTCCAAAGCAAGCGCTAAAGATCATATTTTCTAGTGCAGTAAACAAACAATCTGTGGATCACGGAAAAGGACATTACCTCAACGTAGGCTAGGAAGTTGGTCAAAAAATTCATCCAAAAAATCAACCGCAGTAACAAACCGAAGAAACATCACTCTGATGCACCTGAAAAGAAGTCGGTCAATTTTTTTTCGCCAAAGTTAACGATGATCGCTAACTTGTTGCCAACAGAAGCGACTCACAGTTCTCTTGATTGATTGAAAAACCAGTTCTTCTAGTAACGTTTGATGGATCTTTTCGCCAAAAATTGGGACGTTTTTACAGTCCAAATGGAGCTATGTTAGAGTTTGAAGTCTCTGGTGATCGGGATAATTCCATTGATTTATTAATAAGTTTTCGTAATAAAACGTAAAATTTTTCAGTCATCTGGAACTGATTTCAAATATGACGCAGGATTTCTTAATAACAAAGCGAAAACTGATGCTTCATAGATTGCCAATAATCTGTTATCTTCATTGTTTTCTGACTGTACCGTATTCGCTAATTGAAAGTTTCAAATGTTAACGGTAACTATGCAAACAACAGTTTTATCGAGACGGATTTTTTTCACAACAAGGATAAAAAACACATGGCTAGCATGTCAAGCCGTCTCATTTGAGGAGAACCCGGACACGTTAATGTTAACAGAAACTGACAGGAGGAAAAAAAAGAGCCTGGAAATCAGCCGAATGCGCTTTTTATGGAAAAACTGTCCCTGGCTTATTTACCTGTGATCAACATATGCTTAGCAGTCTTACGTTTCGCATTGCTATCAGACGCTCTATTGAGTTTAGTCATCATGTTTGATGACGCTGCAAAACACTATAAGTAGAAAATACAGAGGCTAATTTGTATGTCCGCAAGATGACGCTAAATGATGACGTTATGTCAGCCATTGAAAAAACTTGTTAAGCAGTCCCTCATCTTATTCCTAGTTCGAAACGTAATCTAAACGTTTCTGGCTTCAACTGGTATCCATAGTTGGAACCGAAAGGTTGTTTTCTCGCGAAAACCAATCCTTAGACTTGCAACTTGTCTAAACGCTAATGAAGCTTGCTTAGACAACAACAGACTCAAACCGTTTCATTATCAGAACTTTGGTCTCAAACAAAAATATTTTTATCGCAGCGGATTGCCTGTAGCGGATATTCCAATATCAACAGATGACGATAAACGTCTCTGCTTTAAAGCAATATCCGATTTGGATTGTATTGACAATGATCATGGAATGAAATTGAGCAAGTATCCCAGCCACTTCCTTGTGGTTTTTTACCTAACCAGCACTCATAATTTTATTTCAGTTGAGCTGACAAACTGTTGAATAACCATGGAACTGGTTTTCTCAGCTGCTCTTTCAAACAAAATTGAAATTTTTATAATTGACGAAAAGCGAGCACATTTTATCTTGACGGTGCACAATATGAGTCGCAAAGCACTTTATTGACAAACTAATGAGCAAAGACGAAGTAAACGAGCTACTAGACCACAAGTTTCTAGGCGTCTTTAAAGCAAACAGTTTCCCTAAAATTTTGAAACCAAACTCATTTTTAATTGTCAATGCACCAACTTCAGACAATGGAACATTTTGGCCCCTCTTATGCGTCAAAAACAAGAATTTGATCTCCTTCGATCCTTTGGTGTAAATTATATTGTTCTATAACGATGCATATCGTAGACTGGTTACTACTAAAGCAGAAGTTCTGCTATGTCAATTTCCAGAAAACCAGCCAATGCAAAATCAAGACTCAAAACTATGTATACTATTTTGTATCCATGTTGTTCACTGGATTCTCAGTTTTCAGCGCATTTTTAAATTTACTGGTAATGATTTGATTCGTTCTGCTCTTCATTTGATGATGATTTCACTTTTCCAAAGTTTGAAAGAAATTCAATTTTCTCAAAACTTAATTTTTTCTTCATAAACAAAGCAAATGAACAACAAATCCGTATCAATATTCAAATTCCATACCCACTCACTAAAACATTCATAATCTGACAAAAGCCACGAGAATGAAGACCAACAAAAATAGATTCAAATATTCGAAATATTTTTTATTGAAATTGTCAGTTTTAGTTTGCTTGCCCGGAAACAATTATGTTGCGTACTGATTTCTGCACCACCGTTGCACTGACTTCACATTGTTTTCATTCTTTTTCTTCCAGCTTTGATCTGGAGCACTTGCTGTTGTGATTATGAAGTAATTGCTGGTAAACTTTTCCGCATTGTTGTTGCTGACTGAGTTTTTTCTTCTTTTCTAAGGTTTCTTCGTTTTTAAATCAAACTCTAACTTCAATTTTAAAAAGACATCGTCCTTGGTCTCCAAATCTGTTGCTGATGAAAACAATTATGGACAAATTGTTAAAAGACAAATTACGGGAAAAAATTATTCGTTTGAAAACGTCATTTTTAGTTGTTGCTTTTTCTTGTGTGTCTATCAGAACATGAAAGTGGTTAGTTGATCTTGTTGCTGTCAACAGACAAAACGCTGAATCAAAATGACATTTCACTGAAAAAACTTTCACGCTTGACAAAATAATTTTTTCATTAGTGACAAAAAATTTTGATCGCTTCTGAAATAACCAGGTGAAAGCTGAACCATTGTTTCAACCATGACTCTTATGTTGAGCTAATTTTCGGTTTTTTTAATAGAAGAAGGTCCGTCAGTCTTCAATTTTGATCCAGACTCTTCTTAACTCATTCGAAAATGTTCCCTATTTTTTTAAGCTTTTTCAGCAAATTTGCGATTTCTTCTGTAGTCAGTGAGAGTTGTTGTTTAAATTCGTAATCGTCATCAACTTTCTTGAATAGTTTCGGATCCACATAGGTTCCAGTTTTCTAATAGGTTTTGGGGATGGTCCTGATTAGAGGTTTTTCCGTCGCTGAAACAACAGAAAAGATATCCCAAACTTAGAATCTTTTGTGAGAGAAAACGGCATATTCCAATCAGATTCTGGTTATTATTTTGTACTGATAACAGGTTTTTGTGAAACTCGATATAAAATGAAACGACCCGGAAGTCAAAACATTCACATTAAAGTGGTGCGTCAAGTTTGGATTGAAGATGTATCGTTTTGGTTTTCAATTGCGAATAGGTTTAGATGTGTGACAATAGAGACTCAAGTTAGATCAAAGATCAAGTTGATAGGAAGACATATAAATTCAATCAGAACATTTGGGCAAAAGGAGAAGTCAAGACATGTAGAAAAACTACTATTGAAAAAAGCACTTGTTTGTTTAATTATTAAGACGCTCTTAAATATATTTGGTCCATGAAAAATTTTTACAATTAAGGTCAGAGATCAAATTGATAAGAAGCCTTAAAGTATACAAAAGTATAAGAAAAAGCGGGAAAAAGAAGGAAAATTCAAAATATAGGTAAAAAATTTGTGTGAAAAAAAACAGCATGAACCTAAACATTGGACATAAATGTATATATATATATAAATATATATATATATATATATATATATATATATATATATATATATAAGTCCTTAAACATTAAACTGGTGCACTGATAAAAGCTAGCTTTAATAAGTTTGTCTGACTGCGAGTAAAACAAAGTGGATCAAAATTGTAGTGAGTTTATTCAAAACAAATGTGATCTAAGGGAGCGTCTGAACCATAAAATCAAATTAGTTGTAACAACTCAGACTATTTTCCTTGCTCTCTCTCTCTCTCTCTCTTTCTCTGTGTGTGTGTGCGTCCCTCTATCTCTTTCTCTCAATCTTTTTTTTATCTAACCTCGGTTGCTTGCTTGAGTTTTTTTAGGAATTTTCAAACTTCAGAACGTCCTATTATTTGCAGTCTGATTTTGAGGAGTCCTGGCAAAGGTCCTTAGTATATCAGACTATGTATAAAAATATGTTGTTTTTTTCAACAGTACAATGACTTTTATATGAAAAATTGGATTAAATCAGACTGCTTCACTATACCTAACCCAATTATCGATTTTGTTGCCACTTTGCCGGGATAAAACTACCTACCAATGGAAGTGTTATTTATTCTGGTGGTCTAGCGCCACCACAACTACTGCAGGCGTTTGAGACAAAAGACGTTTCAACATTTCCCGAAGAGACAAAGCAATTTCTCTTCAAGTATGATTGCGACTGTTTGCCACTTTTCGAGATCCAATTTGGAGCTAAAGATGCTCGTGACAGTTTAGCCAGTCTTTGGGGCGTTCGATAATCGCCCAGATCACCAGCAGGTTCTTCAGGACAGAGCTTACTGAAAACTCCGCTGAGTGACCCTAGTGCTACAACGACAACTCAGACCTAAAGCCCGTCATTTTTCGAAACACTCAGTAAAAATCAATTTCCTGTGATATTAGGATTTGAGAAGATAATCCAAGAAATCTCCGTTATTAATATGTTTTCAAAGGCAAACTTTAAACTACTAAAAACACAAGTTACAGAGAGCGAAGGAGATGATAAGATTATCAGCCCAAACATTTTGGAGACGCCAAAAATCCGCAGAGCACCTAGAAAAAGAAAGTCAGACTCTTCTGTCTCGGTGTTTTTTGAAGAATAATTTTTTTATCAGCATCACTATGTCTGCATCAATTTAGAGCTTCCCAAAATGGATTTTTATCAGGTTTATTTTTATGTGTTAATTTGGTGTTTATACATAAAAAATTTGCAAAAATTTCAGTTTTTCACAAATTGAATATGGTTGAACTTGTTCTCTGTTTTTGAAATATCCTATAAGCAAAAACTAAACTAGGAAAATTTTTGAAAAAGGAATTCACTCTTAAAACCTAAGTATCAGTTTAAATGTAACTATACTCTTCCATTGAGTGCTTTCAACTGAATTTTCCGAAGTTAGTCAGCGTACAAACAGCAGAAATTAGTTGCTTCAGCACATTAAACATAACAAGAAAAACAAAATCTCTACCACTTTTTCTCTGGTTACTCGAAACGTCTGCAGTGTTGTATAGCAATTAATATCATAAACTTAAACCAAATAAAAACTAAATAAAAAGAAAAATAACTAAAGAAACACACAAAATTGTTAAGATTGAAAAACCAACAGTTCGTCCTTAAAGATTTTTAAAAAGCTTTTTGGATGAATAAAAATAGATATCTTGATGTAAAACGTAGCAATACACTCATTCTGTGAATAGGGAAAGAAAGGGACTTACAATAACTTGAAAGCCGAAAAAAATGGTAAACTTAGGCAAAGACTTTGAATTTATACTGGTTATACATCAAATGACAAGATTGAACTGTAGAAAAATTGGTAAAAGAAGGACTTGGTATCATCAACTAATTGCCAGCCGGCTGTTCCTATACTAAACAAGAAAATGGTTGTGAAAAAAATTTTAGAAAACAATGAAAAACACTAATTTTGCTGTTTTGTTAACATTTTAACAGTAAACTCTTACCCCAAAAATGTGGGCTCCAAAAGAATTTGGGATTTAGAATAACAAAAAGGGACTTTTAATATTTTGAAAGCCGAAAAAACGGTGAACTTAGGCAAAAACTTTGAATTTATACTGGTTATACATCAAATGACAAGATTGAACTATAGAAAACATGGTAAAAGAAGGACTTGGTATCATCAACTAATTGCCAGCCGGCTGTTCCGATACTAAACAAGAAAATGGTTGTGAACAAAATATTAGAAAACAATGAAAAACACTAATTTTGCTGTTTCGTTAACATTTTAACAGTAAACTCTTACCCCAAAAATGTGGGCTCCAAAAGAATTTGGGATTAAGAATAACAGGAAGGGACTTTTAATAATTTGAAAGCCGAAAAAAAAGTAAACTTAGGCAAAAACTTTGAATTTATACTGGTTATACATCAAATGAAAAGATTGAACTATAGAAAACATGGTAAAAGAAGGACTTGGTATCATCAACTGATTGCCAACTATTCCGATACTAAACAAGAAAATGGTTGTGAGAAGTATTTTAGAAAAAAAATGAAAAACACTAATTTTGCTGTTTTTTAACATTTTAACATTGAACTTTTAACCCAAAAAGTGGGCTCCAAAAAAATTTGGGATGAAAAAGAGTTTTTCGTTCACATTCACAGGCAATGAATTACAAACACTTTTATCACACTCATCATGTTCAGACTAATATTTAATGAAATAATTAGCACTTAATTAAAAGCTAAATAGCGCTTAGTTAGCCAAATTACTAATTAACTTAAAAATGATTTCTTTGCAGGTTTGTAATTCGCTGGCGATGCTTAACAATTTTGCTGATAAGCGTCGAGATCGAGAAACTGCTCATTTACCAAAACAACTGTCCATTCATGTCCCATTAACATCTGGCATTAATTAGAACATCAACTATCTGATATAAAGGCGTTAGAACCCCATTTTTTTGCAATTTTGAACTCCCCTGCAATTTGATGTGAAGTTCTATTCTGAGAATTGTCATAAAAGGCTTTTAAATAAAAAAAAATGTAACTGTCATATAACTGTCATCTTTGACTATTTATGACCTGGTTGACAAAAAAAACTAACTTTTTCCAACGCGGTCGCTTGTTTTGTGACACAAATTTTGCGTAGCGTTGCTATAACATCCACTTGCAGACAATAGTCAAACAGCGCCCTCTCATTAGATTTTAATTCAATAAAACATGTTTAATTGCAAACCAATTGCATATTTTGCATAAAAAACCCAACACATTCTGTCTATCGGTCGCCCGTTTACCAATTCTCATGGTGTCAAGAGGATTAAACTGAAAAAAGCTTTCGAAGTTAAAATTTAAAAAAAATGATATTAGAAAACCGGCCAAAATTGATCAAACAGGTTGCAGCATATTCAAATTCCAAACTTGTTTCGCAAAATGAGGCATGGTCTACATTTCGCTGAAACCCTAGGAAAAATTTTTGATCCTTTCATCACTCAAGTTGAATTTTTATTACTCAGGCTAAAGCTTTAGGTGCTATTCAATATAAAAAACTCAAAAATGGTGTACCTTTGTCCTTTTTGCGATTCTTCAATCAGTACAGCTAGCAATTGAACTAGACATGAGCATCATTTCCACCCAGATGAACCCGGTTTACTTATTTACCAGTGTACATTATGCAAATTTACTTCGCAAAAGACCTCGAATCTCGAGCTGCTCATGGGGATCGAACACTCACGACTCACCAACTGTTGCCGCAGTTGCCATCTTGGATTTAATGACTCTCACTCCTATGCTAAGCAAATGAATTGTGTGCACTCTATACCTGTATTTGGCGAGGAGTTTTAACCAAGAGACACGCCGACGGAAAGCGCGTTCAACGGTCCTTCCGAACCTTTGAAACAACTGAGGCATATGAAGCACGTGATCTTTAAAACATCATGCGAGAAATAATCTTAATCGATAGCCTCATAACGTAGCAATTAAGCCACAGAAGGGTTAGTTGTGTGCGAAACTACATCTGATAAAGTACCATAATGACCAGCCTGTTAACTTAGAGGATGAGCGCATCGAAATATGCGGTCACTCACTTTTTACTCCAGTCTACGCAAACGATCTCCCGATTGCAGCCTACTTGGCAATTGTCGAAAAATGATGCGCAACGACATTTGGTTCGATGGGCAGTGGATGGGCACTGGAAAAAGTGCTCAAAAATGATGGGAAACTTGCACGTTTCGGACCAATTCAAATTTTAAACCAAACTGATTCCATAGTTAAACCATTTAATAAGAAAGTTTTGGCTAAATGCGGTACACAATAAATATTCTCGGGTATGTGAAAAGTTTTTAAAGAGTCTCCTTGAAATTAATGTTACAAAAACAACGCCAAAGTATCAAAGGAACAAGCCAAACAATGTTCTGAGATTCCCAATCTTCTGATGGGGAACATCTACCATCAGGCAAGTTCATTTTCAAAGCGAAAACGTGTATCAATAAAACAATGGTTTACCTTATAGTTTACAGCTACTACAGTAGTTAGAAGTTGGGTTCGTGGTGCGTTTTTTTTTCAAAGAAACCGTCGAAGTGCTTGATTGATGCCAAAGCAACAACTGAGGCTTATCTAGAAACCAAAAACAAGATTCAAATCAATGCTCAAAGGTTTTAATATGAAAAGTTATCACGAGGACAAACATCGACATTTAGAAACGAACAAAACTTTGTCTTCTTTTATCTGGCAAAACAATGATTATGAAAAATCAAATTTGACACTTTGAAACTTTTGATCTCCTCTATACATAAGCGCACGGCATAACTTCTAACAATTAACCAAATCACATCAACGCAGCGTGTAATCCAATTTCAACACCGAGCAATTTATATGATTTTTTTTCATATTTAAAAAAAATATTGCTATATTTCAAGTCTAGAGGTTTGCTGGCAATCCGGCCAAAAGCAGCTAAAGTGACACAACGAGCTGAAAATTTCACGTTAACCTGGAACGCAAAATTATCAATATCACAATTATAAAGTATGATACTAAGGAACAACGGCGAATCACATCGCTCGTTACAGAGATGTTTTCAATTGAAAAAAAACCTTTAAGCGTAATTTCCGCACGAGTTGACTTTTATAAAATTGACAATCTCTTTTTTTGTAAATGTTTCGCCGGCAATCTCAGAAATCATCCAATCGGGATTTTTTGTGTTAACCACTTCGGCAAAAAAAGGGCCACAAACTTTGAAAGAGCAGCAAATTAAAAAACTAAAACTTTATATTATACAGGAGAGTTTGGATAGATATTGCTCATATAAATCTAACCAAAAAAACAAACGTTGATTTGAAGAATGGAAAATTTTGCGCTTTACATTATTTAATAAATTCTCAATTTCAAAGTTATCAATTATCTTTATGGAGAAATTTGAAACTTAAACAGCCAAAGTTTTTGTACAAGGCTGATTCCATGGTATAGCCATTTAACAAGAGATTTTTGGGCTAAATGCAAAAAACAAAAACCATTCTTGGTTATGTGAAAATTTTTTGAAGAATCTCCTCGAATATAAAGTTATAAATGCAACGCCAGAGTATAAAACGAAAAAAAACCAACAATGTTCAGACATTTCCAAATATTCTGAAGAGGAACAACTGCCATTAGCCAACTTTTTCAATACAAGTTTTCAGCTATGACAGTAACTAGAAGTTGGAGTCACGAAGTGTTATTTTCAAAGAAACCCGCGAAGTGCTTAAATTGATGCCAAAGTAGCAACTAATGCATATCTATGAACCAAACACAAGATTCAAATCAATGCTCTAAAGTTTAAATACGAAAATTGAATAGATATATAGAAACCAATAAAATTGTGTGATCTCCTATCTGGTAAAATTTTGATTGTGAAAAATCAGGTTTAATACTTTGGAAGCTTTTGGTTTCGTCTATAATGAAGCGCACGTCAATGCAAATTCAAGGCTAATTCCATAGTAAAACCAAAAAATAAAAAGAACTTTGGCTAAAAGCACTACCACTACACAATAACTACTCTTCCAAATCTTCTGAAGGGGGACAATTACCATTAAGCAAATTCATTTTCAATACGAAAACGTGTATCGATACAAAAATGATTTACCTTATACTTTTCAGCAGCGACAATAATTAGATGTTGGTCATGAAGTGTTATTTTCATACGACCCCGCAAAGTCCTTGATTGATGCCAAAGCAGCAACTGAAGCATATCTATGAACCAAACACAAGATTCCAATCAATGCTCTAAAGTTTAAATATGTAAAATTCTCCCGAACACAAACATCGATGTATAGAAACTAAAAAAAATGTTGGGATCTCCTATCTAGCAAAATTATGATTGAGAAAAATCAAGTTTAATAATTTGGAAGCTTTTGATTTCCTCTACATTGAAGCCCACGGCATCACTCCTAACAATTATTCAGATCACTTCAACACTTCAAATTATCACTTCAAATTTTGCAATTCAAGGAAACCGGATTGTAGTGTGCCGCTGTCTTTATTTCGTATCTGTATGCACATTTTCATGACTTTTGATGTCAAAGTGGAGTAGTGTTTTTGTTCTCGCCGAAACAGGAAGTGGAGAAGAAACAACGAGTTGTT
The DNA here is from genome assembly GCF_964194025.1 of Convolutriloba macropyga. Lineage (NCBI taxonomy): Eukaryota > Metazoa > Xenacoelomorpha > Acoela > Convolutidae > Convolutriloba > Convolutriloba macropyga. Next base: position 19,164,163 of record NC_134479.1, on the reverse strand, counting down.
TTACGGCGTGATTTTTTTGCTCTATTTTTAAAGTAGAGGGTGTAAATGGTGCTTGAACGAAAATTCGCTATCTCGCTAGTGATTTTTTGTTCACATGCAGAAGTTTCGCTTTGACTTTTTAACTTTTTTCCATTTATTAGATCGGATTTTATTATAAATCCCACTCCATTCATAGTTCATTCTAGGCCTAGTTTTTTTTGTTTGAACCAAAATTCCTGTTCTCGCTACAGGTTTTTGTTAACATGCGGCATTTTGAAACTGACTTTCTGTTTTTTTTTTGTTTTTTGATCTGATTTCTTTGGAAATGGATTTCCCAATTCACTCATAGTCCTTTCTAGGTCTAGTTTTTTTTGTTTGGTCAATAACAATTTTTTGAATTGTACGTCCTGCTGTGATTTCATATTTAAATAAAAACTTATTTAATTTCAAATCTACAAACTTGCAGGTTTCTAGTCAACACAGTTGACAAAAAGAGTTGAACACTTTACGTTAAAATGGGAAGCAAAGTTACCAAAAATGCAATTATAAGGAAACATACTAATGGATAGCGACGAATCACACCACCTGTTACAGAGATGTTTTCAATTGAAAAATCTTTCAGCTTAATTTCTCTAAAAGATAATTAACAGAAAAATGACAATAGCTTGTTTTGTATATGCTTCACCAGCATTCTCAAAATTCTCAAACATCAATCATTCGAGATTTATTGTGTCGGCCACTTCTGAACAATAGTGCACAAATTTTAAAGATGCACCAAAATCGAAAACAAAAGCTGTTTTATTCTACGGGAGACTCTGGATAGATAGTGCTCAGGTAACATTAACGCAACATAAATGCTGTTTTAAAAAAGCTCATTGGTGCATATTATAATATTGGATAGCTCTTCATTTTCATCTTTCTCACTTGTCTTTTTGTCGAAATTTGAGAGCTTAACAGACAAAAGTTTTTCTCCTATTTCGATTTCTTAATGAAACTATTTAACAAAAGAACTTTGGCTAAATACAAAAAGCATTAACCACTCTTGGGTACATGAAGAGATTTTGAAAGGTCTTCGTGAGATTGATGTTCTAAACACAACGCAAAAATTATCAATCGAACAAAATTTCAAACAATGTTCGGAGTTCAAAGTCTTCTGAAGGTGAACAATTACCATAAGGCAGTTTCATTTTCGTGTTCCAATGTTCAATTCGTAATTTTCAACAAAATTAGAGCTTCCGCAATTTTTCATTTTTTCTCTGTCAGAACTTTTTTTCGATTGACTGCTAATATTTAATTTTAAACAACTAATTCATATACTGAACGGTTTCCAGGCTAAGGTCTTAAAAGTTTCAAGATCTTGATCAGGGCAACTCATTCTAGTTAATTTGCAAAAAGTAGTACAGCAGGCACAAATGTGTGTTATTGCGCAGTCCCAATTGAGTTTACCTTGACCAAAAAATGGCAGCAATTAGTTGCAAAATGTCGAAAATGAACAGGTTTCCACTGGAACCTAACTTGAACTGCTTTTGATGTAAATATTGTTCCTAATTTAGTTTGTAGCTGCTGTCATACGCTCTAGCCAGTTGCATTTTGATTTGCTTTTAAATTATTAACTTGATGTTGGATTTTTTTTAGATGCATCTCCACGTCCATTTTCCCTCTGAAGTGTCGCTGAGCATTGCGACAATTTTATATCCTGAAAAGTTTTAGTTCTTTCCGAAAGCAAAGTGAACTCAGTGCGCGATAGAGTAATTTTTTCCGAGAGGATTGTATTTAATTTAAAGCGGTAAAAGTTACTGTTTTTCTCGAAGATATTCAGAGTTAAGGACTATCCCGTTATATCGTAGGCTTTGACGGCAGTAACAACAGTTCGCAAAAGAACTACTTGTTGGAAGAACAATTACATTTTTTTTTGATTCCCCATATCTGGAGAGTTTCGGGCGAATCTATATTTTCATTCTTGTGGCAAACAAAAGAACTGCCAGTGAATGTTGAATATTATAGTTTTGATTACTCAATGGCGCAATCTGTGAGAGTTTTTTAATTTTAGAAATCAATCTGTGCACCACCTTCATTGGAGCCCCAACCTTATCTTTTTCTGACTTGCACTGATGTAATACGTGAATTAAGCTCAGAGAGATTTTAACACTACCAAATGAAAAATTTGAGAGAAAATAACATACGAAAATGAGGTTTTGAAACGCTTTTTTTTACTTCATTTAGAAATTCCAACGTTAATATCTAATAACATTGAAGTGTGAAAAAACATCTAATGCGCTTTTCATATGGGAAAAAATTTAAGCACCCCGCCGAACTAACTGGTAAGTTTTAACTAGGAATCTGTGTCATTTTTCAAAAATATTGAAGTACGCTAGGAACTTCAAAATTGTATTATAATTTTTTTCGCAACCAGGAATTTTTATCATTTATTAAAAAATGGGTTTCAAAGTTTTGTCGAATCGGCCAATATTTATTGCTAAAACTCCCGAATTACAATTTGACTAATCAAGTGAGGAAAAATTCAAAAATCACGATATAATTTTAGCCATTTAGATCACGCTCACTTTCCAACAGTGTACTGATAGGTTATTAAGATTCTTTTTGATGATTTCAGGGGGAAAATACCCTCTATTTGATAGAAATTAATCAATTTCCAAAACGTCTCGTGTCTTTATTCGTCTAAGCGCACTGTGCTTAACACTGTGCTTAGCGCCAAATATTCCAAAAGGCATATAAATTGCTTCGAATAAAACCACAAGAGCCAGAAACTTCCAAAACATAAGAACCATCATTGGAAGCAATTTTTTAAACAAAACTCTCATTGCTTATCACGTGTGACTCCCCGATTATCTTCTTAAATGACACGATTTGATTATAGAACCTAAGAGAAATCACACCTAGCAGATGAGTTGAATGGGCTGAATTGTTTCATTTCATTTTACTCCAATTGAGCCATCCAGTTGTGGAGTTAATGATGTTAAAAATGTCAATTAATATTATGAAACCGATTTCTGAAAAACAAGACCCAAGAAAAAAATCTAAGTAACACACATTCCATGAGATTTCATTGAATCATCAGTATTTTCAGTCTGTAAGAAATTTATTTGGAACATTTTTACGTAGGAGAAAATTTATTTGAACTTTCTCTCTCAAAACTTATGAAAAGCTTTTATCTAAAATGCTACACTGTAAGATCTTAAAATACCCATGAAGTAGATGGTTATTTTATAGGCCTTTGCAAAAACCTTGTCTAAGATATTTTCATGTTAGATCTCCGACGAAAAAAAAATTTTCCGACCAACTTTAGACTGTAATTATTTTAAAAATTAGAAACATATCATCAAACTCTTATTTTTGTTCTTTTTTGTTGCTTTCCTGCCTAGTTTCATTGGAGATCGATCAAATAGGTTTTTTGAGAGATAAATTCTGCAATTTAGATTTTTGTCTGATGATTTATCGCATTTCATTTGGACCTTTGCCTTGTTTTATCTAATTCCTTTTTCAACTTGAATATTAAACGTTTGTAAAAACAGATGTTGATTTTCGTCCTGGTTAAAGTCTTTTGTTAATTGATTTTGTAGTTTATCTGGTATCCTAGTATCATTATTCGCACGTATCATTGGTTCTGAAAATAATTACATAATAATAATCGAGGATTTTCAATTAAAAGCTTATGGTTTGTATGACTTCTTACTAAATGATTTCTTTATTTTTTTGTTTTTAATGACTTATTAGTGGATCTCCCGGAAGACAAATCACATCTGCTTTGAGGTGATGTAAAGTTTGATTTAATTGCTTAAAATTTTATCTGGTGGTATTTTGTCTTGGTTAGTGTTATTTCGCCAACTAGATATTGAGTTTGTTCACAATTGATGGTTTTTTAGTTTTTAATTTGTAATTTATTTTTGTTCACTTTTAAAATTGATAAATTTTTTGTTATTTTTCAACGGTTTGAGTATTTTTGGAGTTTTTCTTTCTTTTTCTCATTTGATAGACAATTAAATCAAAAATGTGGATCAGCGGCTTCGGAATATTATATGCGACGAACATTACCGAGGGAGGATCCTTGTTTTATATATAGTATCTTTATTGTTTCTTTCCTGTCGAGCTGAACACTCGTCGTTTTGTTTGTGCAAGCTAATCTTCAGATAACGCATTGGGAAATCGAGAAAAAGCGTTGGATTGATTTTTTTGCATATCCTTGACAATTGATTTTCAGACAACCTCAATTTTTACGCCTATACTAAAATTGACTAACATTTACTTATGTTAAACTAGCAAAAAAATGCAGCTTCCAAAAACATTAATCACCATACTTTTCTTCATACTTTTAATATAGGCTGTTTTCGCTTATTTTTAAACTATGAAGGGGAGAGATGAGAGAGAAATCACGTCATTTCTTTGTGATCAGTTACCTTCACAATTTTCAGACATTGAGCCTTCAAGATATAATACATTTAGTTGCAAATGGAAAACGGAGTTATACTTTGAACCCTATTTTCCAATTGTGGCTAAAATTATTTTGGTTTTTAATGAATTAATCCGACTGCATTGCTATGGTTGCGGAGTTGTTGGATAAAGTCTGATGGTCTTTCAACTAATCTAACAGTTTTCAACTGACTACTAGAAGTTTTTTTGCAATTAGGACGCAGTCATTATTGAGTCAAAACACATTTTTGACGGTCGCAAAAGAATTTTTAAATGCACAGATCTCGTTTATGTTTCGACTTTGTGGGCCAATGCGAAATTTGATTATGTTTTTTTTTCTGTCCGATCATACTCACGTTTTGTCGAGTCAAATTCGCGCTTCAATGAACTGTCGCATGCATTGTTGAGTCATAGTTGCATTTCGTTACATAGTCGAGACACAAACGCGTTGCCTTGCGCTAATTCTCAGTACTTCGAGTCATAGCTAATTTTTTGTCTTGATTGCCAGTTGCACCGCCTTACTCCGGGTTGCTTACAAACAAAATTTTCTATGTGTCGAGAATTATCAGGACCTTATCAAGTTACGCCACGAAAATTTCTTGTCAAGTTCTTATCAAGGTGTTCTAAGAAATATTAATCTATCAAAATCATGACAAGATGCTTCAAGTTTTGCGAGAGTTATCAAGATCTTGCAAGACATGGTAAGTTGTATCAAGTTTCGTTTCACTGGGACTTTGACATTACTTTTTTACAGTATTTTGAGGTATAAAAAATGGCGCTGTCGTTAAAAGTGAAAAAGAATACTGGAAGACTTGATGCCCTTAGACGCCTTTAAAAAAGTGTCAATTTATAGGTGGAGGTGGAGAACTTACCTCATATATTACATCAGAGGAACAGTCTTCAAGGGATCGACCACGCACAGAGCCACTATACAGTTTGTTGTCTGAACAACAATCACCTCCAAACGATGAATTCTCCAAAGTCAACTTCGATGATGTTCTATCCTTTTTTAAAATTCATAAGAACAAAGCTCTACAATCTTTACTCGTATCGGGTGACCAATTTTGGGCAGTTTTCACAAATGCTGCGGATATTACAGTGGAAAATTTTTCTTGTGACTCTTTTGATAAATTGAAAACCATGGCTATTCAAAGCTGGGCAAATGGGAAAATTTTGCAGCCCTTGGCAGTTGATCGCCGGAAAGCCAAGAACAAATTTGCTGGGCAGATAGTAGAAAACCCAGCGGTTTCCCAATCGCTTATTTCGGTTGTTCAAATTGCCGACTTCGTTCAATCCCCAAAATCGCGAATTGAATCTTGCTTTTATCACAATTCTCGTAATTGGTTTCTGATAAATCATCACCAAGCACTGCAAACGCCACAAAAGTTGACGTTTTATTATAGTTTTAAGGATTTGCCCGATACATTGAAAGATGTCTGTTGCGTTTGTGTTGACAGAATTGGGTTAAATTTAACTTTCAAGTTACTGGTTATAGAGAACGATTCTGCGGATACACATAATGCAGTCGACATGACCAACCATAGAATGTGGTGTAATTATGTAACTGATCTGAAAAAGGCGTACGAACGACAACAAGATTTTTTTTTGTTATCTTTGGCTGTTCCTTTAATGCTGGCTCCTATAATCTTGTGGGATAAATTGTGTTCAGGAAGTCGTGCGGCTTGTAAACCCGACGGAGTCGAGTTTTTCAAATTATATGAATAAAAATCTGCTCTTTCCTTACCAATGTATAGCGAAACAAATTCATTAACTAGTGGCACACCACTTTTCGCTCATACAAAACTGAAAGTCAACTATTGAAGTTCAAATTGTTTCTCTTTTTTTAAAAAATATATACAGTGTGCTTGTACATGTTTTCCTAATTGCAAATGTTAAATGAAAGTTGCTTTGTGGTTTGAGTTTGTTGGCTGATCTGACTTGGGAGATAGCATAAGCGTTACTCTCGTAAAGATACTCTTTAAATTTAATCAAAAAAGATTTGATTCTTTCGCCTCAGATTATCTACCCCCCCCCCAAGCTTCTCCTCTCAACATCTCGAACACCTTCATAACCGATCACCTGAATATTTTCTTGTATGCCATGAACCAAAAAAGAAAAAGAGCAAATTTCATAACAAAACTTTGCCCTAGCATTGCACGGAGAGTCTAATTCATTTCATAAGTGGTTGAAGCACCAAACAACAATAATAGCCTGGCTACGGGAATCCAAGGACAAATGAACACGTAAAATTCACACAAAACGGTGAGAATGAATTCTATGCATGTGAACAGAACTCGTTTTGGCCAGAGAAATGGTAAATTTAGTCTCCAGTTCAGAGTCCTCTGGGGAAAGCCGAGGTAATTCACACGAAACAAGCGACAATATAAAGTCAAAGTAAGAGAATAGGTAGGTCTGAACAGGTAAGCATAAATAACGGCAAGGGTTATGTTTCAAACGTTGACCAAATTTTCAGCACCAGAGTAAATTGGACATAATGTTTTGGTTCAAAAAAATCAAAAAATATTTTTAAAAAAATTCAAAAACATTAATTCTAACTAGTGGACAAGTCTTTGCGTTAGCCTAATTTATTCTCAAGAATAAGAAAATGGCTTCAGAATTACCAAAACGAATTGCAATGAATATAAGAAAGCTCTCCTAAATTCCTTGATCTATAACCTGAATTAGCATGCAGACGCCAACCACAGCTTCCAATTTGAGAACTTAACTAACTATAGTACAACGTGATTGTTAATCGGAGTGAAGGGTATCATATGAACAAACCTGTCCTTTCAGAAGCCGCAAGCAAAAACAAAAAGGTTACACAAAGCAATGACAAATTTTTCTGAAAATTAAAAATTAATAACTCCGAGGAGACATTGGAAAGATTGATGTGCTCAAATTATTGAGCTCTGATTGGCTAGTGCCGTCCTGAGAAGATCCCTTTTTATTCATCAAGAGAAACACAAGCCATTTTTACTCATCATTACTACTGAGCGGGTACAAAATCTCAGAGAAAAAGTGGGTGATTTTTTGTCTTGATTCCTCAGAGGAACGCTGACAGGTCCCTACGCAATTTGTCAATTAGAATATCTCTATTGATGTCAGCCCAAAACCTTAAAAAAGATCCTGAATTTTTTCCGCTGAGAGCTTTTCTCACAAAGTGGTCTCAAAACGAAGCATATGTAAGCACGAAGGCCTTCATAATGAAGAAGAAACAATTTAATCTATAGCTGTTATCAAAAAATCCAACCATCACAAGGGATTGAGAAGCTGAAAAAAGTAGGCGCTCTTCAAAGCGCATCAAAAATGACTGATGGATATCAAAACACAAAAAGGATGAAAACCAAAAAAAGGTCCTGAATTTTTTTCTGCTGACAGGTTTTCTGACAAAGTGGTCTCAAAACTGTAAAACTTAGGCATGGTGGTTTTCACAATTAGGAAACAATTTAATTTAAAGCTGCTATCAAAAAAATCCTCCCATATATCGGGATTGAGAAGCTAAAACAAGTATGCACTCTACAAAGCTCAACAAAAAAAAACTGATGACTATCAAGAAATAAAAAAGTAAGGGTCCAAACGGCATAAAAATAAGGAGACTTTGCTTTATGCGTTATTTGATAACCTTTTGAGCTCGGATAAAATATGATCACACAACTTTCCAGTTCATATCCTGTCATTACCTGGACTTGAGTCGCAGAGCATTTTTGCGCTGAACCAGAACATTTCAAGATAAAAAAATCAGTGCTGAAACATTGCATCACCAAAAAGTTTTAAGTCTCCTCATGTGCAGTTTTTCTTAGAAATGATTATCTTGAGGTCATAGAGTTCGCCCAGGCTTAAATCTACACCGTATATTTTGAAAATTATTCTTAACCAAAAATTAAGTCTTGGCAGAATAATGTCATAATTTTGTACCTTACAACTGGTAAAAACTATAGTATTATACTCTATTTACTGTGTTTAAGTTGTAGACAATTACCACAAAGAAAATTTAGATTAGTGGTTACGACTTGCAACGCATATTAAATGTTACAAGTTCGAATCGCAATATAAAGCAAACGTCAATTTTTGGCGGGAGTTGAGCTGAACATATTTATTTCATGTAGTGAATTGTACTCAAAAATGAAGAGTAGCCAGTGTAAATTTGGTCATGAACAGATTATTGGCTATCCCGAAAAACACAATGTCTCTAGACTGATTCAGCGCTGATTTGCTCTGCCACCAAGCTCCGGGCAGCGAATTGTAAAATAAATTGGCAATAAATAGCAAGACTAATTCGAAATTTTATTTATGTAAAACTCACTCATAATTTCAGAAAGCAGACAAACTTGCCTATTAAAAGGCGGTTTGCAATTCAGATGATTTAGACTGCGGCAATCTTCGAAAGCAGGGATGTTGCCAACGATTCAGTGGCAGCTCAAATTGGAAAAAAATCTTCAACAAAATAATGTCCTCTATTCTTTCATTACAACCTGGCGTGTATTGACAAGCATTATCATAACAAAACCGGCGCTGTTAATCGGCAGAAAACCGATTGATTTTTTTCATTTTTCTCAAGCAAAGAACGCACGAGTTAGGACACGTTTACAGTCTCCTGTTGTTAGAAACGTAGTTATTATGGTTTGACTCGACTTTTATAAAAGCTCTGAGGTATCCGCAGTGACATAAAATTTTACTTTAGCTGATGAAGCTAAAAGAGCAGCATGCGATGTTGATTTTCAAAAGATTTGTGATTTATCTTGCTAGCTTTTTTTAACTGAAGTCCCCGTGGATCGTCCGACACATTTGATAGAGAAAAAATTCAGCAATCGGGATTGGGATTTTTGTCCAGCTAAATTGATAATAGTTTTGTGAATTGTCTTCCAATTTGGATTAATTGCACCTGGTTAATATCAGTTAGTTATTTAACTATCAAAAATAACCGTTTGTTTTGTAACCAAAAAATTCGTCAATTAATTTTACTAATATAGAAAATTTAAAATCCTATCATTTATAAAAGTTTTCTTCCTCAATGAACTCCTGAAAAAAACCTACAACGCTTGTCCACTTGTCCCCTAAATTAAACGAAGCAAGAACCCAGTAATTTATGACGAGGAAGGCAAGAACCCTGATAGTTATGATTTGTCGAAAGAAAAATTGAATTGTATTGAGCAATCCAAGAGAAGAATACTTGTGAAAACCAAGAAGGACATCCGCAATTTTAAGTGATACCATTGAATACAAAAAAACAACAAGAACAAAAAACCTCAAAAGTGTGTGTTGTCACATAATGTTCCGACTCTGCACATCGACATTGCTGGCTTAATTGTCTAACAAATGAGGACGAGATAGGAAGCTTCAAACATTCAAATGTCGTTCAAAGAGAATGTGTGTACAAAAAAGTGCTTCCTATTCAAATGGCTTTAAAAAACTAATGCCACTTTAGAGAGCCGATAAGACCTGCCTTTACTATGAGTACAAGAGAAGACAAACAACAAAATAATCAACGTCAGCAAGCATCGTCATTCCAAACTCAAGGTCCATTTTCTGGAAAAAAAACTCATAATGAAAAAGCTCAAAAAGCGTCAAACAGCCTAAACGAAACAAAGTAATTTGTGCGTAGGGGAACAGTGCCTCATGGGACTCGTTACCAAGTAGACAGAAAAGAAGAGAAACGGCAAAGTTAAAAAATATATTTTCATTTTTGGAAAACAAAATTTTTCAAATAAAGAAAACCATTAAATATCAAATGAACTCTTTGCATAGGTTTACCTGCGATCATAATTCCATATGAATAAATTGAGCGATATCATTTTTCAGAATATATCATGAGTCAACATCTAACGACAAATGCAACCGAAAAACAATTTACCTTAAAATTTTTATAAGAAAACATTGTCGATGCAGTTAAAACAATAATCTTTTCCGTAATCCAGTAATCTAATTCAGATAAAAATCAATTGCGTGTTCATTGGTCTGTACTAATGTCCAATGTTATCGCTGAATAATGAAAGAAGGTAACATGTTGACAAAAGAATGCAACAGAGCAAAGCTATAAAAAACATTGGTTTATATCGAAAACAGTAAATTTGGACGTCTGGAAAAAGAACGCGAAAAACAGACAGAAAACAAAAATTAAATCAAATTTTTGTGTAAAGCCTGTGTTGATGCCGTTAAGACAAAAAGCTCTGCACTGAAAACAATAGATATTTTCAATCGCATCTTTATTCAACACCAATATGCTAGCGACCACCTGTATTTTTTCAAGCTACGTAACAAGTAGACAAAAAACCAGGAAAATAAATAGTTTGAAAAACCTATCCATGTTTTTAAAAATTGACTTCAACGTCATGAAATACTTTAGCTGCCAACTGAAATCAGTAAATATTTTTTGCGCATCGTTATAAAGAAACTAAGACCTGTAATTACCCATAATTTTCCATACGACTGCCAAAAAAATAACAAAAAGAAAGAAGCAAACTCTTCCACTAAATTCTACTAAATGCTACTAAACTGAGACGAAGCCGTTAAAACCATAATCTATTTACAAAAAAGTATATATATTCAATTGTTTTTAAATGTCAAAAAGGTATTACTTGTAGATTGTGTGACAACACAAGAAAAAGAGCCTCAAAGTTGTGAAAATGACCAAAAATTGAGTTTTTTAGTGAAAACTTGTAACATCAGGGCCAAAAGACTGTAAATTCAAAAGTAAAATCGCGATAAAAATTAAATAATAATCCATTAGAAAGACGATGCGGCCTGTCTCTGCTGAATTTAAGTTGAAGTATGACTAAACAAAGAAAGAAAACAGTGGCCAAGCTGAACTTTCCATTGTTTATTTTGAATTCAACTATTTTCAAAAGCCAAAACAATCTATATCTTCCGATTCAAAATAAATATTTTTTATTTAAACTCCTAACAATGCCAAAAAGACAAAAAGTGCGGAAACGTTTGTAAAAAAGACGGCGACTGAAGGCAATCTGAATTGTTTTCGGATTTAAAAAAGACAACAATTGAATGAACAAAAAAAACTTATGGATATATATTTCCACTCCAAATAATGTGGCTCGGAAAAAAACAAACGAAGAGGCTCGGTAAATTGCGTTTACACATAATGTTTCAAACCGATCGCAACTACGTTTTTGACTTAACTGTCAACTAAATGAAGAGATAATCATAAAAAAATTTTTGGATTTAAAAAATCGTTACACCAACTACTAAATGAATTACATATTGCCATGCCTCATTAAAGCCCGCAAAAGATCGGCCATTATTAAGACTACGGGACAAAAAACAAACAACAATATAAGCAAAAACAAAGAAAACATTTTTTGCAGAAATTCAGCATCTAAATTTATCAGACCTAGTAACGTCCTCAAAATACAATCAGATAATCTCTTAACTATATAAAATTAATTTTTCGTTACTGAAAACAGATGAGAACTTATGCTATTGATACTAGGTAACAAATGTACAAAAACGAGAAATATTGAGGCGAAATACAAAAAATCAGTCAATATTTAACCAAATATTAAACCAAATTTTTTCAAACGTCTTATAAATCATTAGCTTTTAACGAAAACTACCTAAGAAACTTACTAAACAATAAAAAAAAACTAATAGGACCTGTCTTTGGTTTGACTAAGCCACAGAAACTGACTAAAGTTGAAGAAAATTTTTTAAAAAAATACAATTAATTTGCGAAAAACAAAGTAATGAAGCCACTAAATTCTTTTGCTGTTATCTGAGTGTTATGTTATTTTTCAAGTACTATTGAGTCAAAACTGAACAAAAATTTTAAATAATCTCACTTGGGCCTTATTTGAAAATCATAGACATCTGTTACTATGCGAATGTGCTTACAGAGGAGAAAAATGAACACAAATTTTGACGACCAACAAAACTTTTAATAAAACGCATATTGTCCAACAAACAAAACATCAGTTACGAAGTAATATGAAATATTCGCTAATATTCGAATACAAGGAAGTGAATGGGGCCTCTCGATGAGGAGAATTAGATATGAGTTGACTATTATAACAACAAAAACTTAAAGAAAATTGTTTGAAAAGAAATAATATCATAAACGTTATAGCTATTTGCAAAAAACTTACTAGAGAAAAGTGTCGAAGCCATTAAAGAATGAACCATTCATTCAAAATTTCCTGGTTTTCAATTAAATTGTTAACAACAATAGGTTTCTTTTTTGTAACAATATGACGTCAAAAAAACCAATTATTTTGAATAAATATATAAAAACCACGAAACTTTTGAGATAACCCGTAGTATCAAAACCATTAAATACAATATCATTCGACGGAAATCAATTTAAAATAAGTTACAATAAGTCATGCCTCGATGGAAAGGCAATGGCTCGTGATATTCTTAAATTGTCAATAAGTCGTCACAAAGAGGCGTATGACTATGAAAATGACAACAAATAAAGACAAAAACAAAAAAGCCAGTAGGAAAGTTCGAGAAGACAGTGTCGAAGCCATTTAAACAATAAGTTTTTCTCCAAATATTTTATCTATGATCAATTGAACGCCTGCTGTTCACCAATGGGAACTTTCAATTATAGGATAATGTCATAAGAATTCAAAGGGAACCAAAATTAAGAAGAAATAACCGAAAGTTTTATTTAAAAAAATAAGAAACGTTTTGACATCGAAGTCATAAAGACAGTAGTTAGAAGATAAAACCGATAACCATAATGATTTTGGCTGCAGTTGAAAGGAAGGGTGTCATGTCAATATTGAGACTGACTTACAGTTCACAGAAGCAAGTTTCAGATCGGTTAATGTTCAAAAAGAAGATTGAAAAATTAACGTTAATACCTTAACAGCCATTAGCTATTCACTCAAATTACTAAGTAGGTTCGCTAACTGCTCTTTCAAAAAGCCTATTGTGCATTTAGTGATCGCAGTCTATGCCTTAGGACTTCACAATTATATTAAAATCTCCAAAAGAAAATCAAAACTTTAAATGAAATTACAAAAACTCGCAGTCTGAGCCATAAAAAACAATAGCGATTGCTTGAAAACAAATTATTTGGTCATTGGGTATCGTTTGACTGGAAATGAGGTTTTTTATTAACAAAACCTTGCTATGAAAGGAGACTAGTCTCTGCGTGACTTGAAAAAAAAGAACTCAAAAAATATGAAATGTTTTTCAAAATAACAGCTCTCAAATAGAGATCGAATATTTTTGATAGTTATCTTCCCTTTGAGA